>NC_054056.1:90221211-90525553 GCF_017639655.2 Falco naumanni
GAGGGTCTGCTCTGGCAACAATGATTCTGGACAATTTCTCATATTCTTTGATAGGGGAAATAGCTTCTCTAGGGAAATATGGAGCTTTTGATATCTGATGAAAGTTCTTATGAACATTTTGATTTTTCACCCTACCAGTGACTCATATGGGCAGGAAATGTCTTATGGGAAACAGAATAAAGCAACTTTCAGAGCAACCATCATCATATTTCAAGCAGTACTAGCTAACAGGATTCTCAAGTTACTAAAACTTTCCTCTGGCTAATATAGAGACTATTAGTAAAGCAGTATATTCTTTGTCAAGAATGCTTTATAACACTGTCCATGCCTACCTACACGAACTAGAAAACTATAATCAGCAGTTTGCTAGCAAGATTCATATTTAAATGCTGTTCTGTTGCTCACAGCCTGGGACAATAGATTAAATAAAGTCTTACAAAGGGAGATACAACCAACCAAGCAACCATCCAGAAACTGAGCACGGCTTGGGTGAGATAACAAGGTGGTTTATACTGTTGCTTCTGGTGACAGCACTATATAGAAGCACTTGCAACTGTCACCTCTGGGGTGTCTTCATTCTCCATCTACATCCTTTATATGCCCATCTGTTGTTCTGCAACGTGGTGTGTGGAATAGTACCGGAATGGATAGCAAGGCCAGTATCAGAATATAAATATTTTTTTTCCAATCCAACTATCTCCCACGCAAGCTTGTATACGTCTATTAAACTTGATCTTCCTCTCTCTGTACTGCTGTTTGAGACAATGCAACCACACATACATTCCTATGTTTTTGTTGCTGTTTTGCATATTGCCTCTCAGTTTTTACTTAGACTTAACATGTAACGTGTAGCAATTCTTTCACAACGACTCATCTCCTGCTATTGCAACTGCAAAAGCAAGATACACAACACATGAGAAATACAATTTTATAATCCCCTTTAAAGGTTTTCAGAATGTTCTTAAGACTTATAGCAGGAAATAACACTGATCAAATTATTTGAGCACTGTCACTCAGCATTAATTTGGTTGCTTTTTTAGCTAGTAGAAAGGATTCAGTCTGATCTGGAAAGAGTGAAACATGGAAGAGAGTGTGGGAAACCCAGGGTCAGCCCACGTTCTCCTTAAAGGACTGCGCTCAGCCACGAAGGGATGTGCTACTCAAGGACCAGGGGTAATCAGCTCAGAAAACACTTTTTCTGAAAAAGAAAAGAGAATGAAAATGCCTGCAATCACACTGACTACGGCACTGTGCTGCAAGAGGGACAACTGCGATACAGTCCCTGCTCTAATTAGGGTTAAAAATTTTATGGATCCTAACTATTTATTAAGGAATTATCATAAGGTAGTATAATTAATACCTATTATTTCTAATAGGTATTAAGTATACAGATGCATTTGGGAAGTTGAAATCATCAATCAGGGATGAGATTCAGATTTTGTGCTCTAAGTATCCAAATTAATCACTAAACCCTTTCAAATTCAGGTGACACACCTGACTTTAGCCTTACTCTGGAGGCTACATTATGCATTTTGTTCTATATTCTGCTGGCATACAAAAGGGAAACTCTCCTGAGGACCATCAGCACTTCAGTGTGACAGCCTTGGCTCACTCACCCAGGGGCTGACAGAGGTGCCCGCCATGTGCCCCCCACCATGAGGAGGCTGGTGGGAGCTGGCTGGGGCCGGGTCCCTCTCTTTGCCTGGAGCACAGAAGGCAGTGCAGGACAAACCTTGCAGGATGTGGGATGGAGGCTTGTTGTTTAGATACGAGGAGGTCCAATTTAGGCCCAAACAAACCAAGCCCTTTAGAGCTGAGCAGGACTAACATGGGCAAAACCACTCCCAGAGGCAGGTGAGCCAGTTTGTTCTCCAGCACTAACCTGATCTGTGTGACACGAAAAAAAATTAAAATGTGTAGCTACTTTTTTGTAGCAAGTCACAATCAAAAATTGCTGGTGATTTGCTTCTGCCTAAACACTGCAACACCATAAAACATCGACGGAGCTCGTAAAGCTCTGGTATGACAGGGCAAATAACTTCACCAATACCTGCCTTTGGATTGCAAGAGTCATACAAAAGGATTACTGGAAATTCAACAGCTACAGTGATGAGTGCTATTGAATTTTGTAATTATTTCTGCTTTTTAACCCTGAAACCTGTGGCTTCATTCAAAGTTTCATTGCTGGCTCTCTTACACAGGCCAAGTGCCACTTGAGGGGAGCACAAACCACCTTCCCATGGGACATGTGTGTCCCATGGGCCTCGAGGAGCACCAAGGGGTGACAGCAACTATGTAAGACGTTTCAGCTTGAAAAGAAAAATATAGTTGTTTGTCCTTTTTCCCGACGAAGGTTCCTTTTCTTCCATGTGTCTGTCACACAAGCCATGGAAAAAACATTTCTGAGAGCAGCAGAGTCAGGACTGCAACTTTTTCAAAACGAGTAATCATACTGGTAGTGAGTTTTCTGTTGAAATTTTGATAATGTAATTACACTGATACTGCAAATGGCCAACTTCTCCTTTTTCACATAGTTATGAATCAAGCTTATTCTTTTCAAGTAGCATGGAAAAAAAAACATCAGTAGTAAATCAATCTGGACATATTAAATTATATATCTTACTTATTCAAGTAGATTACCTCTTTTCTTAGGTCCAACTTTTGGAAGAACTACAACATTCAGAAAATTTCACATATATAAAAAACCTAAATTATTTTAAACTTTGAGAATTATTATTTTTTTAATGTCTTCCCAGGTGCCTGGGTTGAGCAGAGATTTGGATTTTGCATCAGAACTGTTGTAAAAGTTAATAAGTTAAGTGAACTGCTATATTCATGAACAAAGAGACTTTTTACACTCAGTGATGGGGGTCATTAATTGGACATCTCATTCGTCACAGACCCTTACCAGAGAAAACAAAGAACAAGAACTAAAACAGGACTCTGGCTTTGTTAAAAAAAAGAAAAAAAAAAAAAAAGTTTAAGGAATCTGCATTTAATCAAAACATGCAAAACAATCTCCAGATACTGCCTGGCAACAAATTTAGGATTTGCAGAGCTGAAGTGTTCATTTGCTTGGCTATAAATATTATGTTGATGAAAGACAGTCCTAACTCTGTCTTCCACCACTTCACTTCTGATAGGGAAGTTAAGATTTTATGTGTTTGCTTAGAAACCCATTAGATCTAACCTTTCCAGGAGAATTACAAAGGGGAATGATAAATGGCCATGTATCAGTTCAGGGGAGGGAGAAGTTTCATGTGGGGTACTGCAGGGGTAAGTACTCAGTCTAAGCATATTTGATGTTATCATTCATGATGTGATGTATAAATGAAAATCAAAGATTATATAAGGTGGGAGGAACTGCTAATGCTAGGGAGGAAAAAATATTTAAAATTACATCAAGTGGTTAGGAAGTGGTTAGGAAGGGGAGCAAGAAAATAAGATTAAAGCTGGAAAAATGCAAGATAGTATACCTGTGAGAAAACACTCCAAAGACGTATTTAGTGGGAGGGAAAAAGCAATAATGCAAGAGGGCTGAGGCTGAGCAGAACATTAGATATACGCTTGCAACAGGAAAATACAACAACAAAAAAAGCCAATGAGGTGGTATACATTCACAGGCCTTAGCTTACAACTGTGGAATTAGTAAACCTTTTCCATATGAATTGGCAGCAAGAAGACATTTAGAGAAAGGAGATGATCTGTGAAGTGTGTGAGCAGAGTTTTGCATATGTATAACCAAGTCAGAGGTTGCTGACTCTCCTGACTATTAGGTTCTGCAGCATCTTGGCAGGAAGATTTCTAGCTACCTGTGCAAGCCTTGCACCAGAGCCCTCTGCAAGCACAAATGTAAAGGCTGTGCAGAAGGAACTGAGAATTTGGGATTAAAGTTTTGCACAGTGCCCTTTTTAGTTCAATACAGAGTTTAACTCTCAGTAAACATAGGAGAGAGAAATATGCTGAACTGCATACAAATAATCAAGTCACAAATAACATAAAAAACGCATCGGCTGTTACACTACTAATTTTAATATGAGCATCTATATTGGGATAAAACAATACCCTTAGAGGTGAACACAATCAAACTGCAGTATTTGGAATGGAATTTGAGTATTATTTTTAATATAACTTCTTGGGAAAATATGGAGCAATACAATAACCACTTTATTTTATACAGCATCTTATTATGTAAACATAACACCTTCTGAAAGAAATATAACACAACAGAGGAAAGTAAATGATCAGAAACTTCCAGGAAATGGAGAAGAATAGTGCAAAACCATCTTTTGATTGGTGACACCAAACCTATAGTCATGACTATAGCAAATATTTCCATAAAATCAGTGCATGTGAAGAACAAAATATTAGCATTTCCTCCTCCTTAGAATGAGTGACCCCTGTAAAAAAACAAACAACAACCAAAAAAACCCAACTACATGAAGGAAGAATGATTTTTCTCTACTCAAAGATAAACTTTCACACTTTAAAATTTTCCACACATAAACTCCTGGTCACGTTTTACATCATGTTACATATTTAATAACTACTCACAATCAACCTGGGAGAATAACACCAATTTATCAGGAATTGGACTCGGCTCTGAAAGATTATCAGAGAACACTATAAAAATACTGCTGTTTGTGAGAGACTACTAGGAACAGTACATTATGTCCTGCAAAGCATCCAGGGCAGTTTTATTAAGGTCAGATGGCATTTGAAGACAGAATCATATTGAAAAGGCTTTTATAGAATGGTCCTGTTGTGAAAACACCTTAGGGACTGAAGCACATGTATACATATGTTTCTTGGTTTTATTTCCATGACTTCATGTACAGTCACCGAGTTTACCAGTCAAAGTTTTCTTTCCTGTCACTACTGTCCTAAGCCTTTACTATACCTGGCTCCGCAAAGTGTATGAACCATATGATCTGAAAATTATTTTATCAATCTCACCGAGTAATAAATAAAAATGCCACAAAACCACAACACAGAAGACATAAAATATAGGGGTTTTTTTATTATGTACAAAATGCATTCATTTTATAGTTAATTAATTTTTAGGGCGTTAAGACAGGGATGTATGTGAATTGCTGTCTCTTCAAAGACAGACACTGAAGCCAGAAATCCTGTGTAGTCTCCAAGGAGCTAAAAGAGCCATACCAGGGAGCCAAGTCTTAATGCAACAAGACCAGGGACAGGGAAGAAGCACAGGGCACTGCATCGGCACAGCCCTGCTCCTGAGCTCTTTGCAAAGGGCTATTGATTCTGCAGTTAGAGGTAGCCTAGCAGGGGGTAAACAACCCCACCAGTGAAGTCTTGGGTCAGCCCTCCCCTTTTTTTAGGTATATTGATAAACACACTTTTTAAAGCTGGTTTAAAAATATGCATCTAAAGGAAAATGTGATAAGAAAAATCACCTTAAATTCTCTAAGGTAGTGTTCTTACCTGAAAGCTGTACTTCTGACTTAGCTAGTTTTCAGTGAATTTCAATAATTGCACCATTTTTTATATTTACTCATTTTTCTCATATTAGTTTAAGATACCAGGTCATTCTTTAAAATTTCCTTGGCTATGCTAAGTTCTCGATTCCTAAGAATCACTGCAGTAGCGAACCATTCCAGCTACCAGGCTAATTTTGTACTGATTCTATGAGTCTTTTCAAATTTGCCAGTTTGCTTTTTGATGTACAGTCAACAATACTGGAATGACATATTCAGCATTAATCACAAGATGGCCATCAACAAGATAACATCTTCTCTGCAGTTCATATATCCCAAAACAGCTTTACATCATGCTGGTAGTTCATGTAGAGCTGGCTGTTTATACTAATACCCCTCCATCTTTCCTAGTCCAAAGAGTGTCATGGGTTTCCTATTTTTTTTTTTTCCTATTTAAGGTTGGATTCTTTGTTCCTGGAAGCATGACCTGAAGTTCAGTTGTGTTACAATGAGCTCATTTTCGCAAGCAAGTCAACCTGCCATATTTTATCAGTCCCTGTCAGTGTTTTATATTTACCTTTTATCTTTTGATCATTTGCTAATGTTACCAGCAATGTTTTTATATTGTTTTTCCTACCACCACCGAGGACAGTATATGTAGACAGAGAAGAGATCCCAGAGGGACCCGCTAGAAACCTCCTGTCGGACAACAATTTCAGTTTACAATTGCACTTTACATTCTGCTTGTAGCTAGACTTAATCCGTATAATACTTGTTGTATGTATCGTATATACTGTATTACACCAAAATATTGTGGGAGAGTAGGTCATATTCTTTACAGACATTCATTATTTCAGCATGCTTTCTTTATCAATCCAATTTGTCGGTTTATCAAACCAATTTTTGACAGACCTATTTTCTTTGAAACCCTGCTGAATGACATTAATCATTCCATTATAATTTCTTTTCTTTTTGTTTTGATTGTAAGCTGGATTGCCCGGATCACAATTTCCCAGGTCATGCTATTTACCTTTTTGACAGTAAATGAAAAGCAAATAAAAGAAACTAAATGTACCAGACAGGGAAAGATACTAGATTAAGACAAGATGAATGGATTTATATTAAGGAAATTTTGAAATTATTGTTATAATAAGATGTTCAATTTCATTAGCTGGTATAGACCTTACTACACTACTTTAGTACTACAGCATTTTATGTAGAAGCAAAAATAAGGTTTAGATTCTCATTTATTTTTTTTTGTTGCCGTTGGGAAGAATTTAATATCTGTGTACATATATTATTTACGTAGAGTACATATATTATTTAAGTAGATTTAGAACATAGCATACATTTAACACCCATGTTCTTTAAATATATTTATTCTATCAGAAGATAGAGCCTGACGGTATTTGCCAGATGACAATCTTTACACAATTTGTTCATGTTGCTTTGGACAGGACTTAGAATTCGACTACAGTATACAAAACAGCATTCAAAATGTCTTTATTTTTATTAAATAATACTATTTGTCTGTGCTAGGCACCATGAGAGAAGAAAGAAATTGTTTGGAGCATTTCATTTCTCATCTTTAAAAACATCTGATTTAGGAAGTGTTGTTTATGATTAATAAGTCTACAGCAACAAGAAATTTGTTTACGCCTCATCACCTAAGCCGTAGTGTCATCCTTGACTCCTTTTGGTTCTCTGCAGTCTTGTGATGGTCATAAATCCCTCAGGAGTGTCATAACTCTGAACTGTAAAGTATCCGATGATTTCATAGGAAACAGTCATAAGTACAGGGTGATTGATACCAGTGCTGTTGTGAGCATCGAGCTGATTGAATAACAGTAAATATATTCTGTCATGGAATTATTATAAAGAAAAGTGTATATATAGTGAATTGAACAGATTAACATGATATCTTTTAAACAGTAATATTAAGAATAAAAGAAAAAAGGTATTCAAAAGGAAATACTGTAAAATAATACTGTTAAATACTTGTAAAATGGAAATAAGTGGTTTTTTATTTCCTCCCAAGGCACTCTAAAAACAAAACTTCTACAAATATAAAGCTGGTTGTCAGTATTGGAGTTATGCTACGATGTTATTATGCAAGAAAATCTATTATCACTTCCTTGAGTTAGTCACTGAGTTTTCTTTATTTTAAAACACAATAAGGAGGAAAAAAGATGAGAACCTTGGCAAAAAGCAGACTGGAGCAAATAATAGCTTTTTTCCATTGCCTTCAACACACTCCAGAAGCAAACTTACTTGGTTGGCCTTCACCTTAAGACTTGATTTCTCTTTGCTCCATCCTTTCCAGTGGCATCTCAAATCTCCATAGGTTTAGTGAAAGGATCCCAGGCACAAGTGTTCTCAGTGAAGTCACAAGACATAAATTTCACTTTGGTGAAATCTAAGGGAGGCATTACTACATAGGATTTGGTTTGAGCACACAAACACAACTAAACTTGTGCATAGACTTTATTTGACAGTGGTTGCAGCATGATGTGGAGAATCTTAAGTTCACTTTCAGCCAGGTAGGTGCATTGCCACTCTCAGAATTTCCCCAGCCCAGAAAACTGAATACAAGCCACTTCATCCTGCTCTTTTCTTGTGATGGTAATTTCGCACAGCTCATATTTGCACTTCTCTGAGCACAGGCAAACTGCTGAATTTAATGGCAAAGCTACGTGAGTCCACTGCAGGCACTTTGAGCAAGGGATAAAAATGAGGTTTTACTAAGTAATGAATTAACATATAATAATAAAGTACTCTTGAAACAATCTCTTGCCTGGGTTTAGCTACTGCTATTGCTTATAATCTCTCCATACCTTTGCATTGCGTATCTGCTTGGTTTCTTCATAATACTTGGCATTTTGTTAATAATGCTTGTCATTTCTATAGCATTTCTAATGTTCCAAGTTTAAATAATTTATTTATTTTCTATGGAATACTGAAGCTTTCTGTTTAGTAGACAGTTATAGTTGTCTTAAAGAGAAAGGCAGTTGTCGTGAGCCCTCTCTGAGAGAGAGATTGTCTTAGGGAAAATTCTTGTCCTCTGGAATAAAACACTGGGAATATCTAGGATTTGCTAGGGTTTCTGGTGATTTGGGGGATGGGAGTCTGTTGAAAAAAAAAAAAAAAAGTTAATGTAATTAACAGGATGACACAATTTGCAACATTCATTTACATTAAGCCACTGAGCCAAAAACAATTATTCTGGAATCCTAACTGTGACTCCTAACGTACTTCCTTTAGCAGTGTTTATATTTTGTGTAAAGCAAGGACTTCTGATGATAACCTTGATTTTGGTGCCTGTAAAATGTGTCCATAAGCAAATGAGGAGGCAGCCCACTTGATTAGGTGCTCCTCAAAAATTGTACCACTTACAGTTTCTGCAAAACAAACCAAAACTCTACTGTACAGCAGCAGAACACTTGGCAAATTATGCTATGTTACTGTATATATCTTTGATTTCTTAATGCAATACCTTTCTATCTTTAAACTGGCAGAACTGTTAATGTGTTGTTGGAACCGGGTTTTATGTCTGATTGGTGTGTGTCTTTTTGCCAACCATGAGGCTGGTACCGATCTATTTTCTTCTACGTGTACATGCAATTCACCTACACTTTCTCTAGAATGTGCCCTATTCTTTGTTCCTCTCCACCTATTTTTCCTGTTGATGTTTCATGTCACCAGGGAAAAAACTGCAAGGACAATGTGGCACTCTTACAGTGCTAGACAAAGGAGCTTCTGGGTTGCAGTGTAAAACTAAGTATTCTGAGTAAAAAAATTCCGTGTTTTATTGCTGGAGAGGTGTTTCAGCAGAGATTGCAGGGCAGGTAAATTTGGAGAGGTACTAATACCAAATAAAGAAATCACATCACCAACAATATAAATTCTCATGTTTTGTGAATTCATAAGCAAAAATTCTCAGAGCATTGAGGCGGGAATATCTCTCAAGGATCTCACTGGAGACTTATCCGGCAGCTGCTGGGGCTCAGCAGGAAACTCACCTCTTTTGGCACTGCAACACCACTCAAGAGTTAAAGTTTAAATCAAAGCTCACAGGCAGCATAAATACACTGATGGGATTTGGGGCTAAAACAAGTTGTTGCACTGCTGTATTTAGCATCATATAGGGGAGTATTCAACATTAAACATAAGTATCAAACATGCTTGCGGTTCCAGCATCAAAAATCTCAGGATTCTTCCAAGATTGTGTCAGAAATTTGCATTTTTTCTATACAGTCTATCACAGTTCTGCCACAAGCCACAAAACAGAAGTTTTTAAAGGTGAATTACTTTTAATGGGATTTGGGTGGCCAAACTGTTTGGATATCTTAGTCAATACTCTTTGCATTAGCGGCACATGGTCTTGGTATTTTGAAAAAAAAACATTACATTTACTCAAATGTTTATTCCCAATGTGAGCATTCAGACAGCACACTGGACTTTGCAATATCATAAACAGCTGAAAAAAAGACACCAGTCAGTCCACCAAACCTTATGTCTTAGTGACTTTTGAGAATGGTGTAGATTCAAATATGGAATGGCAAAAATGTTATATCCTAGTAAGTTTATTCCCAAGTCAGAAGTCAAAGGATATTCATAGTGCCAGTGGGCACTGAAAAAAGGTGAATGCAATCAAAAGCTCCAGAGTTGTTTTTGTATTATTTTTATTAATATTATATATCTCAAGCAAAGACTATAGAAAAGTGTGAGGGGATAAAAAAAAAAAAAAAAAAAAAAGAGACTTACTGCCTGCCAGATCGTTTCCCAGTTTGGAAGCTGATCAGTCATTTCCAGTTTGCTCTGTCTTTTTTTCCCCCTTTCGTCTCAGCATAAAACATTGCAAAACACAGCAATTGTAAAGAATGAAGTGAAGGAAACATAATCCTAGCCACCCAGAAACATGCCCTAGATCACGTAGGAAGATCATGGAAGGAGGGAGGGAGAAGCATACCTCTGACACATATAGCTTGTGTCATTAAAAGCAACACTAAAAAGCAGAGGCCCTTTTAAAACTCAGGAACACCGAAATGATGACAACCTGACTTGGGTGTTTTCTGCATATTCAGATGTTACTTAGAGGCACATCAGCATCTTCTGCATCTGCCAGCTGAAGTGTATCATGTTACACAGCAGTTACAGCTCAAAATACAAATTAATTTCAAGGCCTCATGATTTGGACAATTTACAAAGAGATATCCACCAGCAGCTGAGCTATATGTGTATGTCAAGACTTCATGTCATAATTATTACACTTCCAGTGTCCAAACAAGCCAGGTGCCTCCTTAGAAGAAATAACAATCAAACAACCTGTTCAGACAGACATAGGAGATTTGAGAAGCAAGGAAACATACCAGCATTTTTTCTTATTTTCTGACTGCTTTATCACCAATAATGTTCTGTTTGTGCAGCGGGGACCTTATCCTCATTAGAGGGGTCAGTAGCAGCTCTGGCATGTTTCCTCTGGGCACCTGCCCATGAGCCCGATGGCTCCAGGCAGCCCCGGGTCTCTGGTTCATTTCCTTGCCTTTCCTGTGTCTGGTCCCAACATCCACCACCCCTTCCAGGAGAAGGCCCTCTGCCTTATACCACGGCCATCCAAAGGCAAAATGCTTCACTCTCTGCTACTGACATGATTTCACTTCACTTTATATTCTTTCCCTTTCTACGGAGTATAAACACAGTCGCTATGGCAAAAGCCTGTTTCTGAGTGCAGCCATCTCACAGGGTCCCTGACTGTCTCTGTCCACACTGCTGTTTGAAAGTGTCTTCAAAATGGGGACAGAGAGAGGTGAGAAACCACTGCCACCTAAAGAAATATTTTTCCAGTTCTTCAGTTTAGTCACTAGTCAACAAAGTAACAAGTTCATGTTCATACGTGGCTTTTCTCAAAAGTGGCTGCATGGATCAGCATCTTGGCAACCTGTAGAAGACTTCTGAAGGAAAACTGCTTCATTCACAGCTTTGTTGCAGGAGTTAACCCATCAGCTTCTCAACCATCTGTAACCGAGTGCCAAGGGTCCCTCAAAAAGAGCTGTAAAGAGCAATATTGCATAGGGCACTGGGCTAAAGTGCAGGGGACAGACCAGCTTGTGCTTTTTGACTCAGCTGATGCTTCCATAGCTGCGAGTAAATCATTTCATCTCTGTGGGTTTTGTTTTACTTCTAGAAATTTTCTTTTTCTGTTAAGACTAGTTTTCAGGGAGACAGTGTCTTTGAGGAAGTGCAGCATCTTCACTGATTACAGTTTTAGGAAAAATTGGCGTTGGCTAGAATTTCACCCCAAAACCTATACAATACTTTGGGAATGAATGTGTTAGACATTTAAATGATGCCAATAAATACCAAAATACGTGGAACTTTTAGAAACAGATTGGATAAAGTAAGAAGGAATAATCTATACTCATGAGAATATGCGCAATCTTTTTCTCTGACTTCTCTGTTAAGCACTTTGTGATGAAATGTATTGTAAACAGATCAACATTATTATTCTGTTCACATTTCTTAAGTGTCAATAACCTTTTTCCATTTTTCAAATCAACAAAATAAAAATGGCTTATAAAATCTTTCAAATTTAGAAATAAGGATGCTCAGCCTCACAAAAACATTTGGTCGATTGATCTAGCATTAACAATTATGTTTAGGAAACAATTTAACAGCCACAAAACACAACCTTGTAAGTATTAAGCATAAATGTTACATATTTCTACTACAATTAATTTCAAAATAAAGTGTTGCTTTATCTGTATATAATAAAAACAAATCAT
The DNA here is from genome assembly GCF_017639655.2 of Falco naumanni. Lineage (NCBI taxonomy): Eukaryota > Metazoa > Chordata > Aves > Falconiformes > Falconidae > Falco > Falco naumanni. The sequence goes on from NC_054056.1 coordinate 90,233,435, forward strand.
CATATGTATTCTTTAACAAACTAAAGTATCACAAATGCAAGGGGGAGAAAGAGGGTTCAGGTTTTATCCCCACCATTAAGACTGGAAGCTTTCTTACATTAAAACGCACTGCACAGTTACTTAATTGGAACAGCAGTTTGAGAAGGGATCTCCTGTACCGACAATTTTTGTATTATAAAATACATGTTTGACTGTTAGTAGAGAACAGCAAATTTTAAATTATAACACACTTGAGTTGGGGCCAAGGGCTCCAGGAGTCAACTTTAGGAAGAGAAAGACAAATCAGCTATTCTCCCCAATGTTTCTTCCTCCCACTTGAGAAAAGCCTGAAAGAAAACAGCACACAAAAAAAGCTAAAAAAAAAAAAAAAAGATAATTTAAATTCAATGTACTTCAAAGAATTGATTCAAGTAAAATGACCACAGCCTTTAAAAAACAATAATGTTGCAAATCAGTCTGCATTTTCTTTTGTGTAGTCTTGAGCACTTTTTTTCTAAGACACGAAGTTATGCTGATGGCTCTAATTTCCCAGGGTCAGCCCTGGCCCTATTCCATCCCCTGGAAGTCACTCCTCCTCCATGGGTCCTCAGTCATCATCTCTAATGGCTCAGCCATTGCCTCAGCCCAAGCACTGCAGACTCGATTCCATCAAGCTCAAACTAGTGCAAAAAACATAGCTGCATGCTACAGTTTTCTTACAGAAGTGATAAAAGCTAAACAAAGGGTTGGGCAAAATGGTTTATGAGGTAAATATTCCAAGACACAATGTTATTTGGCTAAAAGAAAAGCTGCGTCCCAAAATGTACAGAAATATGGAAATCAAGAAGGAGTTCTCAAAAGTCATGTTCAGCTCCTGAAATGCATGTGATAATTCATTTTTCATTATAGCCAAGAAAATATGAAGAAAGTCAGGAAAGTTATATCAAACTACAATGATGTAAAAGCAAATTGTTAAGTGTACTGACTTTTCCATGTTTTCATGCTTACAAGATTTTCACATTTCTGTATTATTGTAGGAAGCCATGAAAACAACAGAAGCAAATTTACGAAGCCTTGTCTGTGAAATTCTCATAGTTATCGATTTGACTTTGAGAATGAGTAATCTGCATACAGAGGATATTTATTTTAACTTAGGTAAGTGTTACCTTGGCTTCTTTAATTAACCAGAAAACCCTAGTACCAATTTTAGCATGTCCAATTTCACAAGATACCATGCTGAGCCTGATCTGCTCAACACTCCCACCCTTACACAATTTAAGACTTACACTGTAGAAGCTTCGTGCCTTTATGAAATCCCATCCCACCCACTGCATGTGGCAGAATCTCACCTTTAGGCTGGGTTCCAATCCTCCTTTTTGTATATTTCTATGTGAACTTTGTTTCAAGTTGGGGAAATACTTATGGAAAGCAAAAGAAGAAGCAAAAGTGCTATGAATGCTCATTTAAATATAGACTTGTAAGAACATTTGTACCAGTATTCTCTCAGCAGTGTGGGAAAGCTGTCTCCAGTATTCATGCAGCACACCAAAAAAGCTACCACAGAAGTTTTGTGGAAAATAATAATTATTTTTTTAAATCTCCATTCCTCTTCTTCAAAACAAATTGGACAGCCTGTGATAGTGGCAATAGCATGCCAGCTAGCATGTGAGCTGTGCATAGACTAAATCAGACGTGTTTCTGACCATTGCAAGGATTCCTTGTGTGTGTTGTCACCCTTCCTACATGTGCTATGGGACATGTATGTGATATGTGTGGAACCCCAATGGGACTATATGGGGTGTGTCCATATATCTGCCTCATCCACAAATCAGTTTCAAACACAGTAGCCCATTTGTACCTCCCACAATTAAACTATCTTTGCTAAGTATCTACAAAACATGCAGTTTCTGAGAGGATCCAATACAGTAAACATGCCCTCCAGACAATTCTCTAGCTTTCCACTGGTTCATAAATAACTCTGCAACAGCAGATCCTAAACTGTAGTCCACAGCCAGTCAATCACATCTGGTGATCTGGTCCACAGAGTGATGCCACTTTTGTCATGGTTTTAAATAAATAACTATGGTAAGGGTGCATGGCAGTTTGTGGAAAAGATGTGGTCTTGGCATGGGTCTGTGAACCCTCCACCCCCTGCTCTCCCACAACAGCCAGTCCCCCTGTCTGGGTTGATGCATGGATGGATCTAAGGGACCCACACCAGAATGCAATGCTGGATTTCATCCCAGAAGATTTTTGCCCTGAGACCCGAGGGATGTGCCTCCTCTGAATTTGGCTGGCACTTGCATGCCAGTACACCCTGGCTGAACCGCATATGGAAACGTCTTGATGGAATGCACTGACGGGGAAAGCCTGCAGCAGTGGTTTGACCTGGCTCACTCAGAACATAAAAATTCATAATCATCCCAGAGCATGTGGAATCCAACAAATCATCTCCAGAGTTAAAATGTCTAAGAAGGCATTATGGACGTCACAAACAAATTAACAGACATAATCAGCCAGATCATCAGCTGGTATAAATTGGCAGAAATCCACTGTGCAACATAAGTTTTGTAAAGCTAACCTGAATTACACCAGCTGAAAGCCTCAGTTTATTTTTTTCTGCCATTGTGCACGTGGGTATCTTAAGGTTTTTTGGGTTTTGTTTTTTTACTTTTTATTTTTGTATGAATCTTGTCTTTATATACACAGACACGAAAATAAATTGAAAGGTCAGTTCTCCATTCCATCTGCTCTACAGCAAACCATTTGTTGCTCTTTAAGTGACAGCTGCTTGGCCCAGGAACAATTTTGGCTGCCACTGTGCAACACACGTGTGTGCTGCTGGCACAGCAGCAGCAAACCTCAGGTCCACGCTTTGCTGCTCGCTCCCCGTCAGCCCACACCCTTCCCTGGCACCTCCCTCCTAGGGACCGGGGCTGTGGGATGCTCAGGAGGTAATGGCCAGATGTCACCAAAGAGGTCCCCTGAGCAGGAAACATTTCCCCTTTGTTCTTTTCCCCCCTGTTATTAGCAGCAAGGACAGGAGGTGCTGGTCTAAAAACATGCTTATGTTACAAAATAAAAGTAGCCTAAGAACTCCATCAACAAGCCTAGGACTAGTTCATAATCTCAGATTTAGGAAACTCTAAAAGCTCTATAACACTGTAATGATGGTGCCCACAATAGGAGGCTTATCAACTTTCTGCATTAGGAGCTTGCTGCTAAGTTTTATTAATTAAAATTATCTCCTCTCCCCTTCTTCAATTAATAAAATGTGGCTTGCATTCATTGCATATTACGGGCCATCGCTGTTATGAAAATATAGTTGCTAGGATACCTTCATAATTTCATCCTCATGTTATACTGGTCTATCAATTAATGAAGAAACACCTAAGCTACTCCTCAGGACACCTGCGCACACTCTTGGTGTGTGACTTCCCTTATCTTGTGTGACGTCCCTTGTGTGTTCACCTTCAAACCACGGCACGGGAAACAACAGTGTGACCACATCAGTTTGCAAACTATAGTAATGGTGCAACTCTTCCACTTGGCCTTTTCTCGTCTTTGTTAAAATGAGGACAGAAAACCAGATGTCTTTACATCCAGTATTTCTCCACTGAATGGACCTGAAAAAATAACACATTTTCAGGGGCAATTTCACGAGTCTATGTTATCCATTATCCATTTAAAACTTTTTATCGCACAACCTCAGCAGTATAATGCCTATTCAAAAATGAGATCCTGCAAAATTATATATTTCTCAAGGCAGTTATCTAATAAAGTACATGAGGTATTCTCATTAGATACAAGGAGGCAGCCAAAGCTCTGGAAATACTCAGTCCCAGAACTGAATTTGTTTGAAAGTCTGATGCAATCTGATAGACTACAATGGAAACTCACCTTGGATACACATGCTAAGCATTATCCTCTGTAGGAACAGAGAGCCTGTGCAACACAAAACTCCTGACACAGTCTAAATGGAAATTAACTAGGAAGCAGGCATTATACAGACCTTCTGGTATACTGAATTTCACAAGCAAAGCAGAGTGCGCACCCTTCATGTCATTCCCAGAGTATGACTGGATGGCTGGAAAGTATTCTGGCCGACCGGCAGTTAGTTAGACCAGAACACTGAGAGACAGAGAATAAACAAAAACCGTATCTGCATTTCAAGCTATTTTTGTAACAATTTGACCAAATATAATGTGATGATCAAGTGAACAAACAGGGCAGCTACTGACATTTTCAGACAGATCACCACATCTAAACAGCTGATCTATAAATAGTCTGCTCACAGTATTGCAGCACATGCTGACCACACAGATGTGATCTTGCAAAGCAAGTATCAGAGACTGTACACAGCTGTTTTCACTTGGTTAAAGCCTGTGTGGTCTTTCCTTCAGGACAAAGAAATACACTCTATTTTCTGAAAAAAAAATAAAATATTATAACTCCTACTGCATGGACTAATAGATTTTATATATTAAATAGGTTAATTTTGTCCTGAAAATGATCAGTGGTTCAATAAGCAAAGAAAGGCTATCAAAGAAACAAGCAAAATAGTTTGCATAAAACATTATGAAAATATTCCCAAAGCACACCAGAAATTTCACAAGATATTAATAATTTGACATGATTATGTATGATTTGTTGAACACACAAGCATGCTTGAGCAGACAGAAGGAACACCTACAACTGCCCGAGAGGCACTTACTGCATCCAGGAGGCTGACTTTTCAAGGTGCTTTGTGTTAAGAAGTACTGAGCACTCTCTGCTCTCACTGATCTCACTGAAACCCTGGGGAGCTGAAGAGTTCAAAGCTTGCAGAAGGTGCACAGAGGATTACAGAAGGTGCTCCACATTTAACAGCTTTGGGAACCGTGGACCAAACTTTGGGTGATGCCAATCTCTTCCTGGGCACCTTAAGAAAAATAGTTTCACTTTCCCCAGGCTGTCCAGGAGCAGCTTTAACACCTTTCTGTGCCCATGCTGCTACTTGCTGTTTGCTGTGGAGGAAACAGAGTCTGATGAGAAGAGTCCCATGAGCCCCTCTGAACCCAGGACTCCCGCTGCAGTGTCATCAGGTTGGTGTTCTGCAGTCATTGGCTCCCCTCTGCCAGTGAGTCCCAGCCCATCAGCTTGGTCTCTCATGAGCTGCTTCTGAGCAGCCCCACAGCCTGTGTCAGCGTCCCCTGTGGAAAGAAGCCTGCTGCATACCAGAAAGGTGGACTGGTAATGGAGCATCCTGACATAGGCTGCTTCCATCCTAAGATACAGCAGAGGAAGGACACTGATCCCTGAGCTGTTCCAACGTTCTGTTTCTCTATACGGCTGCACAGTCCTATCCTTCACTGCATGTAATGCCAGCTCATATACTCACTTTATATGGACATGTAACAGTACTGGGGAGAAGGACAAAATAGTGCTGTGATGTACATCATAAAAACTTCATTTGCTAGCAGTTGGCATGTCTGTTTGTCTCCTAGATGATGAAGCCACGAGCAAAATATGTATATGATCTCAAGCAAGTACTGATTACAGTTCCTGCAATGTTAATGAGCTGCACTCATATTTTGCTTTCCTCACAATATTCCACTTTTTCCACTCTTCTATATATGCTCTTTATTCTACTTGTATTAGGACATGGCCTTTCGTTGTCATGTTCTCCACCCTCCTGTTATAATCAGCTCTTCTGCCCTTTGTTTATGTCATGCTCATTCTTCTTTCATTAGGCCTTAATTATAGCCTCTGTCTATAACTTTCTGCCTTTGGCTGTTTACGGAACTGGTTTTCTGCCTCTCTCACATATACACACTTGACTTCTATTCTTTTTCAGATCTCAGCTTCTATACAGTCATCACCTTCTGAAAGTGCAAAGCAGGACAATTAGTCATTGTAACAAGTTTTCTAAGGCTGGAAGGTCACATTTCAACTCTTAAACTTCAGTGGTTTAGATGTTTTGAGATGCAATGTGAAAAACGTCTTTGATCTTTTTATTGCCTTGGTAAACTTTTTATGGGGCAATCCATTTACCTAGTCCATTAGAGAGCTCAATAAAATATTCTGTGAACAAAAATACTGCACTTCACCAGTTATGTATATATATATATGCTCTGTAAAATGTACACTTCTATGCAAAGGTCTAAAATATTGTATGAATATAAATTATTTTAACCTCAAAGCCCACCATTGCAGCAAATTAGTTGCTACCTTGTTTCTCAGTTCTTTCAATCCATGTTATTAAGCATCCAGTTTGAAAGTCATGCCTCCCACTTGCGAAAAATGAAGTCTTACACCTGATAAGTGTGTGGTCGCTGGAGTTGCAAATACAAGATAGCTACTTGTGCAGGAAGCCAACCAGCTCCAATGTATCTCTGGTCAGCTGTTAGCCCATTTGTGTGCCCAGCTAGCCCCGCCAAGGTGTCTGCAATTTGCACACACTCCGTTCTAAAAGACCAGACTTCAGAGATTAATGCAAACTCACAGTGCAAGCCAAAGCTGGAGCTGGAGTCACCAGTCTGGAGTCCTCGTTGCCAGATTCAATATATACATTAAAACTGTAAATATATACATGGTACTGGCAATGTCATCTTCTCTCACATCCAAAATTATCTACTTTTGAATTCTAGACAGCAGAAAGGAAATTGCTGGCAATTACAGACTCTGGACCCTGTTGGTGATGGCTCCTTTGAACTAGCTTAGCTCCTTCTGTCGGTGCTGCTTCAGCGACATGAAGTAATGGCAAAGGCAGCTTCATTGCTCAGGGAAGGTTTTTCTTCCCAGACTGAGAAGCATCTTCTCAGAGCCAATGTAAGAAGCACAGAAACAGGCAGAAACTGGATTATGTCTTCTCACAGTGTGGGAGAAGCTGGGTTTTACTCTTCAGATGATCCCTGGGGCTAATCAAGGATCCTAGGACTGGAAGCAACAGAGTGGGACCAACACAGAAGAAAATTTGCCATTCCTGCCACTAATGCAAACAACGGGAAGGTAGAGGTAGGGGCTCGTGCTGGCAGGAGGATCCACTCACCTTCATCCCCTTCAGCAGTCACCAGTCTCGGACTTCCAGGCCCTTTCCTGGTGGCGGCACCCATGGCAGGTCTAGGAAAGCAGTCATGGCTATTTTACTGCCTCAGCTATCATTTACTGTAGGCAGTTGCCTACTGTGTTTCTTTGACAAGTCTGATGTGAACAGAAGGTCAATACAGACTCAGACAAACATCTGCTGACATCTTTAGAAGCCGGGTTGTATTTGAGTAACACACTGCTATGCTAGCCTGGGGATTAAAGAATTGTTGAGGTGACATGAAGCTATCATTGCCCCTCTTGTGCATCAAGGATCATTTCTCCCAGCCCCAGAATATAGACCCAAGAAAACAGATCCTTTCCCTTTCTCAGCAACTGAGTCGACTGGATACTTTTCTCCCTTTCTTCCCTGTCTCTCTGCCTCTGCTCTGCCATCATGCCACTACTCCATCACAGGTCTGTTTTCCTCTCTTCTCCACCTCCATGTATTTGCTCTCCAGCTGGGCCTCCACGTCACCTGTCTGCCTCTGGCCACTGCCCTCTGTGCCCTGCGGGCTCACTCCATCCCCTTCATGGGGATGGTAGGCACCGAGCATGGGACAGGCTTTGCTCGCTTGGCTTTTCTGCCTGGTTTCAGACTTGTGCTTGTCTGCCTGCCTTCTCTCTTGCTGCAATGTTGTCCCTCACCTGAGGTTCTCCTTCCCCCCTCCCTTCATCTTCTCCCTGAAAGCTCAATGCCAAAGACACCTTTCCCATAAACCACCTCCATGCTAGAGGCAACTGCGTGCATTGCCATTCACCTGGATCATGTGATACATCCCCTGCCTCTTTCCTCCTTTGTCCCCTGCACTGCAGCATCTGACCTGTGTTACAGAGATGTGTTGGCTGCAAGAGGAAACATGGTGACACCAGCAGTCATTTAAATAGGTTGGGTGAGAGGATGAACTGCGATTATCCCATATGCTCAATTAATTTTAGGAGGCAGGAATCCTATGGAAAGCATTTTCATCTCAGAGGGTCACAGCGATTCACAATATTAGTGACTTAGATACATGTGAGACTTTTATTCCTAATGGTGCCAGCATCATAAACTTTTACAAACACAGGTTTACTCAGCAAACAGCAGCCTAAAAAAAGATTATGCCTATTAAGAAATGTAACCTAACAGGTATAGCAGTGTCAGTGACCCAACTGTTATTTAAACCATGAAGATGCTGTGGTCCAGGAGAAACTAAACAATTCCCTGGCAACAGTGAGCAGCAGCATGAGGCCATTAATTGAAAGCCTAGCTATGGTCCTGCAGTACATATTGCAATCCCACTAAGCATAATGTAAAATTATTTTTATAAAGTCAGAAAAGGGTTTGAAAAGCACAGAACCACAGGCTATAAATCTAAAATTACAGGGTGAAATTTCGCAATACTTCAGATACTACGTAAATGCCATTTTAAGACCTTCAGACCTACTCTCTGCATTGCACTGATGATGAAGGAATGGATGAACTAATTGATTTCAGTGCTTAAATTAATTTTCTCTGAAAACAGGAAACAAAGCTCAGATTTAATCCAAGGAGATAATTCTCTGTTGTTGTGAGTAGCATAGTTGAAAGTATGTTTAAAAGATTTACCTCCAGTCCTCTTCAGTGAAAATATCCCTGTCAGAGATACAGGAATTGCTTACACTCAGAAGTATCATCAGCATTTTATTTAATATAGAATGAGTCTGATCTCTGTCAACGCCTGATGGGATCTAGTCAGGTGAAAGATCTGGAGAAACACACCAGTATATATCAAATCAGTTAAACTCATTTTTGTCTGCACCTTCCCCTCCAACCCTGCTTGTCAGTAGTAAAATATTATTCATTAGATCTGTGGAGAAAAGTGCAAGAACTGCAAGTGACATTAATAATATACAAGACAAATCAACAAACCTTATACTATATCTATAGCTGTTATAGCAAGAGAAGTAGAGGTGCATATCTTGAGTTCTTTCCCCTTAAATCAGGAGCTAAAGAGTTTAGAGTTAAAAAAAAATTCTGCTTCTCAGTGTGGGGTACCTGCAATACCACAGCATGAGGGTAGTGATAAGCACTGTTGTCATGCGTCACACTGCAAAAGCAATAGAGGGGGACCCATGATTTTACACATACTATGTTCTAAAAAATTATTTCCTATCTTAAGTAATGTCAATGCAAACATTACTCATTCTGAAAGTCTGTTTAGATTTGCAGAAGTCACTGATAATTCTGAATGCTATACACTAAAATTGATTTTTGTGCCTCGATATGCATTCTTTTAGTTTGAATATGTCCACACATACATCTAGAACACTGAAAAGTTGCATAACATGCCATATCATGCAATCAGGATCTAGGACATGAAAAGCTTGTTCAGTACAACATTCCATGTCATACAGTCCAGGAGATCTGGCCACAAGTTAACTTCGAAGCACAGAACTATGTCTATTACTGCATGAGTACAGAGGACTGCAGCATGATCTAGCCCATATCCTGGACATGACCTCTTTCCCCACAAGGGCCTTGAACGCAGCCTCTCCCCACCAGCACACCTTCCCCCAGAAATGAGTTTTGGCCTTGGCCTGAGAGCTTTTATCACCTGGAAAAAATGCACAAATGATGACTCCCTTGTTAGCCTCTTCTTAGAGGCAAAGGACAAGTTCTTTAGCTCCTGAACAGTTTGGTGGCTGTAGTTTTGTGGTATGGACTTAGGAGCCTAACCCCAATAGTATTGGCAGAGCATAAGGAAATTGGCTTTCAAAAGCCAACACATACCATCAATCCAGCCCCACTCCCATTCAGTTTCTCCCTTCTGGGTCCCCCACATCAAGCCTCTCCTCAGTTCTTGAGATACTGATCAGTCCTAAACCTGATGGTGATTTCTTTTTACCACATTGTCTTTACAGTGCAGACTCCCTGTACATAAGATACTGGGGTACCAGGACTTAGAATATCTGAACAAGCTTATGCCACCCTTTTCCCATTCATTTTGGGCTTCGTGCTGAACCAAAGGTACCCTTTATATCACCCAGGAGACATGCCACTGAGTCATCTATTCATTATATCACACACACACACACACACCCCTCGACTCTCATTCACTTCATCTGAAGAGGAACACTGTGCAGGGCAAAAATGAATCTCAGTCCCACCCTCATAAAGATCCAGCACATCCTGGGACATGGTGTGCCTGTATTTATTGATGCAGTAATCACAACAGGTCACATTCATTTTCTGTATATTTAATGGAGACATTATTATTCTGCCCCCTTTGCCTCATTATAATAAAATCCTACCTTGGATTTAATAACTAAAATAAATCTGCTTGAGTCAGGGCAAGAGCTAAGTTAGTATTCTTCCTATGGACCATCTTAGCTATGCAATGGAGAGATGACACTCTACATCAGCCAACATATGATAACCTATCTTTAATTTCTTTCTGCTCTGGTGCTATTATCTCTCCTCTGCCACAGCTGCATACTGCTATTGTCAGTAGTAAAGACAAGACATCTCTAATTAGAGGGCAGGATAAATTGCTTTTATCTACTTTTAACATGCTTTTACATGGCACCTGGTACACAAGTCTTAGCTAGGCAACGATAATTTGAAAAGCAAATCACTGCTTGGAGAAATATGATACATTTTAAAAAGAAAATTAAATGTATAGAATAGCAGAATCAACATATTGGAGATTGCTGAGCTTTAAAGCTGTCAGAAGTCTTGTATTCTTATGTTTTATATTGAGTTAAAATAAGCAATCACAGTCTATATACCCAGCAGTTTCTCTCCCTCTGTCTTTCTGGATGATCCAAAGAGCAAGCTGTGATTTTGGAACTATACATGCAACACAGCAAAGACACCCTTGCCATGCAGCAACTCTGTCTTCTCTGATGGTAAGTCCAACTGAACAGTTTTAAAACATGCTCTACAGGATCAGCATTGACTCATGCAGATTTATCCCTGGAATAAACACACCCTGTACAGTACAAGTCCGTATTACTGCTTTATACCATGCTTAACAAAAATTACATAAAAAAAAATACAAATATGCAGCGATAAACATTTATCTCTGGAGAAAAAAACTTATCAACAACTGATTCACCTGTTCTAATGACTCACCTGTTACAGGAAAAAAACAAATCAGCTACTAAGGACCAAAAATTACTGATCTTTGGCTAACGGCAACCATCAAATATCAGTCAAAACTTTCAGCTGTCCATTACCTCTCTGAGTTCAGTTCGCATAGCAAGTGCATGACTGCTGTACTAAAACCACACTGTTCAATCCCTTTGCTCATCATCAGAAAGTATCAAGTGCTCTTCCATGAAAGGCATCTCTACAGAGACATATATTCTTTATAATGCACTGTCAGTTGGCTTCATCTTCACTAGCAGAGTCAGGCAGAACTCATACTTCTAACACATCCTCCAGGCTTTTGATTACACTTCCTGAAAAGTCTGTTGAGCTCGTCTGATTGTTAGGAGCTTTCTGAGATGTAAAACTTCATAGATCCAAATGGTGACTGGGCCAAATTATTTTATTTGCTATTTACTGCAACTTAGCAGTTTGGAAAGTCTATAGAAACATCCAAGAGTGACAGCTTGCAGAGAAAAGCTCAGTAGAGCTTCTGCTGTTAGTTTAATGAAAGGGAAATCTCTTTGCCTTTCCATGATTTCTGGCCCAATTCTCTGCTGTGGTGGTATGCACGTTACTAAATGTGTTCACAGAGCTGTAGTCTGCAGCTCGCAGCAGTTGCTGCCCTCCGAATTCCAAGTACAGTGCTGGGAAAAAAGGTCAGGGAAAACACCCCAGGATAGAATGGAGCTTTAATCACATCAGATGAGTTTCCACCTAATAAGGCTATAAAGGATCTTGTTTTCCTGAGCTTTTTTGCATGAACTGTCTTGCAAAGAGAAGCCACTTGTTCCCTGTCCTCTTTAATATATAGCTAGGTAGCTTTCTATTCAATCCCAGACTGGGTCAGAAAGAAAATAAGCCAAGTAGTTCCACCAGGGCATACTATTTATTTCTCAAAGTCTCCATAAGAGGCTTTGAGAAGATGGTGTGTATGTGGAGTCACTGACCAGAGCAGCAGGGGTGCATCAACTGAGAGAGTCGGGAGAGGCAGTGCCATAGCGGTGGTGGTCTAAGGCAGTAAGGAAAGATTTGCAGGAAGAGTTGAGTTTCTGTTAATACCCTTGCTGATACTTAGGTGGGAGAGACAAACTTTGGGGAATCTTTCTTTTGCCTTCAAAAAGAAGGAATACACTTCAAGAACTTGTTGAGAAAAATTGTACCTGTGGTAGCCTATGTTAATATATGAGGCAAGAAGTGCCTGACTGGGGTAGCTTAGCAAATACAATGTGCAGAGCTGGTGCTGAGCAAAGCTATCAGCCGTAGGTGACAAGATACTTATAACAATGTTTGATGACTCACGTACAAATCACAAAGCTGCAAAAATGAAATTGCTATTTAACTGCCTGTCTCTAACACAAGCACCGTATTTTAAAAAGCAGTTGAAGACCATGATTTTGGCTAAAAAGTCAAGTACTTAAAAGTTAGAAAATGCAATCTTCTGTAAATAAGTTTAGTAATACAGTCTCTGATACATTCATCACAAGCCATTTTTGCGTGGTATCCCCATTTCATTTAGGGCACAAAGCAGACCGTGCTTACTCAGTTAATGAACAGCTATCCATTCTTCTTTCTCCTCTCCCATTTGCAGCCCCCTGATGCATACTGTTCAAACAACCTTCTAAAATCAGAATGATTAATGTTTCTCCCGTGCTCATCACAACATTATCCAAATCTTGTTTAATCACACTTATTTTCATAACAATCTTGTGAAATGATGGAGAGGCTACTCTTTATGTTTCAGCCGGGGACATGAGGCAGAGATAGTAAACCTGAAAGTGTCTGCTGATGCTGGGTACCCAATCTGAGAACTGTGAGACCCCCTTTTTTGATTAGTTAGTTTTATCTTGCTCTTTGTACATTCCAAACAAAACTATCGTTGGTGTCAGTGGAAGCACTGAGTTCTGAGCACGCATGAAAAATCTGTCTCAGATCAAACCCCTTAAAAGGCAAATTAGTGCAGAAGCTCTGCTTAGTCTGTCTTCTTCAGGATCGCCTGGGGATGCGTTGTAGAGATGAGAACAGAATCTGCTTCGTTACATAGGTATGTAGATACTAGTGCTTTGATATACACATACACTTACACAAATATATGCATACATATTCATTTTATTTATTGTTTGATTTTTGTAAGGAAGGAAATAAATTACACTGTTAGTAAAGATAATAAGTACTCAACAACAGAAAATTAAGATGGCAAGGATTTAACACCTAAACACTGTATAATATTTGGCATAGCTTACTCTTGCTTTGGGCTGATTTTAAATTAGAAAGTTTTTCCCTGATTCTCAGCTTGTTTCTTTTAACATACTAGTATTGCTTTCTTGGAATATATCCCTTTTTTCTTTCAGCTGACTTTGTCTTCCTTGAGGCACTTATACCCCATGAATACATAAGTGAACAAAAGGATCAGATTAGATGGAGGAAGAAGCAAATTCAGCAACAGAGTGCAACAAGCACTTTGCAGTACTTAATATCAGAGAATAAGGTCTGCATCTTTCCCAGACAAATCAGCAAAGAGAAAACTGATGTAAATACATGGATAACCTCAATGGATGCAGTGTCACAGACAGAAAATGTGCTGTTTCAGGGACTTCCAGGAGTAACCCTGGCAGAATCCTCCTTCATGGAAGCAAAACCTTGTTCCAACTAAAAAAAAATTAAGTTCATCTTCCTCATCTGTTTGGTCTAGTTTTTTTCAAAATATGTAAAATTGGCCAAGTCCTATTTGAAAATCAGAATCTGATACTTATGCTAATAAACTTTAATTTATAAATATAACAAAGGGTTTCGTTTTTTTCTCTGTGTTTGTCATGTTTTAGTATATTGTTTTCCTACATTAGTACCAGATGCACAATGAAGAAATGTTTGTATTTCCTCTGCTTCAAGATATCTAATACATAATACAGTAACATACACATGTAACTTGCTGGTATCTACACGCCAGCCTAAAAAGGCTCATTGTCCTTATTAGATTTAATTAGATCTAGTCACAACCGTCAATTAAGCTGTCACTTTAACATAGAACCAAAGCGTATGGATCAAATATGCAACCTTAATTGAAATTAGTCAGTCCTAGTTCCATTTTTTTCTGAAAAAATTGTCTTCCTCATTAAAGGAAGTATTTATTTTAGTTTTAACTTTTACCAATTCACTGTGAATGCTAAAAGTAAAAACAGATAAATGCAAAAAGGAAGTATTGTTGGAAAGATCTGAATGTATTAGGGTCTACATTATTTATGAGTGACTAGGGAAACTAGGGAGAAAGGAAAGTTTGTACTAACAAACCAAACCACATGGATTATAAATATCTTGAGCTTTCCGATGCAGAGAAGATACTTTTTCAGTACAAACACATATAAAAGCAGGCACAATTACATTTCTAGTCAATTCAACATAAGAAAACTTGTGTAAAATCCTGCAAGAGACAATGCATGATCCAACAGACTGTGACTTTTTAATCTTAGAGCGATTCTCATGAAAAGGCCACTCTTGCTGACTCCTGGGATGACAACAGATTCATAGAGTAAGAAAAAAGAGCAGTTTTGAAAAATCAGAATTCCATCAATCGAAGCATTGTTGAAATATGTCTGTTGACTTTCAACACCAGTATCCAAAATTAATTTGAGCTTTTTAATGGAAGTTAACATCCATGATTGGCAAAAAACCCCTCAGAATCCCTGACACACAAAAATATCCATACATCTATATACTACAGATTTTAGAAGGCACGTATCCACATTGGCTATGCACACACTGAAGCAAGTTGAAAAATAAAAACTGAAAAAAAACCCTAAAAATCCAGCTGTTAGTGAACTTCGTAAGTACTAAGACTCACAATTTTTTCCTTCTGAGCAGAATCAGACCTTTGGTTATGAAGTGCCTCCTGAGTTAAAATGTACATCAAGCTGATGATTCACATTCTCAAAGAGCACTTTCATAAAAAGGCAAAAGTACAAGTGTTAAGGTGTTTACTGCTACTTGCAGACGTGGTGATGATAGACTGTTGATGCTGGAGTTCACGCTGATTCAGCTCCTATGTTACTGGCATTATAAGCACTGTGTTCAGCTCAGGTGGGACCATTAATCCAGAGATAACAACTTTGGAACTGGTCCAGGCACAGCAAATTTTATACAAATTCCCCTATGATAGAAAACACTACGTTTATCCATCTTCAACTTTTTACTGAAGAATAATAAAAATTCAGGTCAATCCCATTCCGGCAAGACAGGAGAAGAGGACCTTTCTAAGAAGAGAGAAGTCTACAGATTTAGGAGGTCTTTCTTTTTGCTTTTGTTCCCTGCCCTCTAAACAGCTTCCTAAAATTGGAGACAGAGGGAAATGATGACAAGAAATGCACAGAAAAGATTTATTACTGGCCAAGGTTTTGAGCCATCCATCAGTTGCTCACATGTAGCCTAAACTAGGTGCTTACAAAAGTGAGGGAGGAAAAGGAACAGTGCAAAGTGGATGATGAAAGGAAATGGCTGGTTGCATTCAATTTTCAGCCAAAGGGCTATTCATATACTGGAAAATAAAGATTCTCTCTGATAATCTTTTTCCCACATAGTTTGGTATTTAAAATCACTATAACTTGCATGATGGAAGC
Source organism: Falco naumanni (assembly GCF_017639655.2). NCBI lineage: Eukaryota > Metazoa > Chordata > Aves > Falconiformes > Falconidae > Falco > Falco naumanni. Next base: position 90,249,200 of record NC_054056.1, read on the forward strand.
TGACTTTTAGGTGTAGTAAATTCTACCCACAAACCTCCATCTTTAGTCTAAGGTTTTACCTTTCCATACTTCATCCCCACTTTGGCAGGTTTCTGGACTCCGGAACTGTGGATCTAGACATAGCTGGACCTTGTTGCTTGGGATCCTCCCTGTGTGTAAGATGGAGACATTAACCATTTTTCACAGACCTCTGAATTGTCTTTTCCACTGTGAAATGCATTTCAGTTTTCCTCTTGTCGAGCTGTGTCGCAGCAGACACCAACCACGGTTAGTGGTAGGCAGCAGCAGATCTACAGGAGAATGGACCCATGATGGTCCCTCTCTGCAGCAGGGACACACCACCCCAGTCCTGTTTGCTGTGTGAAAGCTGGTCCGTGCTCCTAGACAAGGGAATCTAATCCCTTAATAACTTTCCCAGGGCTAGACAGCCGTGTCAGTTTTTCCCTGTTAGCTTTCCTTGAGAATAGCAGAAACAGACAAAATTTCCTGTAAAAATATACATACATAGTAAAAATTATGACAAAAAAAAGCCTTTCCAAGACAAACAACCCACAGCACCATTACCTTTGAGAGTTCAGGTATGTATTGTCATATATAGGTAAATCTGGTTTGTAGCTTTGAATGACTCACAAATTAATGACTTTAACTGTTTTTTTAAAATTGCAAACTTCCATGGAAAGAATTCAATTGGTTTCTTTCCTTCCCCTGCTTCTTCTAAATCACAGAAATCAAAAGCTCTGACATTGCTTCATCTGAGAATGTTTTCTTTCCTGAAATGAATATTTAGACATATTTTTTGAAAACCTTTTTATTTTGAAACTGAACTTGAACTTCACTTACTGGCAAGTCTGCGTTTACAAGGCTGCCAGCTAAAAATAACGCATGAAGAAAGAAGTCATGTGGAACAAGTCAGGGCACGACACAAACATTAAGAAATAAAATTCCTTGCAATATTCTGCACTCATACAGAAAAAGTTAAAGTTCACGGTCACAGAGGAAGAAGCCTGTAAGCAGTCCAATGCAGTAGACTAAGTACTGCTATAAATTGAAATTCAGCCTACCCCAAAAATGTTCTTTTCACAATAGCCTGCAAGTATGACAATGTAAGTAAAGCTGAGCAGCTGATCAGGTGAACAATTTTTAATGTGCCCTGGTTGTTGCAGAGGGGTCCTGGATTTGTACCGCACTGGTGGCAGAATCTGAAGATACTGCTAAAGCTGTAGAAAACCACTGTCATGAATAAAACCACCCAAATGAGCTTCAAAATGAGCCAAGATTTATTATACATTCAGGGTGAGATTGAGAAGAGCTTTAGAAATCAGCTGATACGACCTGGGTTCTTCCAACTCACCATAAAATTGATGTGATAATAATTACCACTAGACTGTAGCATAATCCATTGCTTGCAAAGTGCTTTGAAGTTTTTAGATAAAACTTGATGTGTAAGATATTAAAACATAAGCTGCAACATGAAGTTTGCAAATTGAAAGCATTTCAAGATAGATACGAGTAAAACAATTTTTACTGAACTTTTGGTGGTGAGAAACAAAGATTCACAAGCATCAGTTCTGTGGAATCTTCCACCCAGTATATCTTCCCTAAAAAGAAACAAGTTGTCATCTTGAAAATATATATAGACTATTTCCCATATTAGACATAACTGTGACATAACTATTACAAAGTCCCCTTTAATCATTTTTAGGGAGATGATTCAACTTATGGTAGCTTTCTAACCATTTACATTTCAAAATAGAACTCCTATTTTAGAATTGTCTTTGCCATGTGGTTAAAAATTCTGCTTTTTACCCAGTTCTTTTTCAAGATAAGAAGGTTAAGACTTTCAGACTGCATGCTCAGGAAGAGCCACGTATGTGCTGCATTGTGCAGCTGACTGACGTATACATAAATAACAGTGCAGGATAAATTGGATATGTGAATGGACCTAATGGTGTGCACAGGCAAGCCAAGAACAGTGGCCTTTTATACTGCTGCTTGTGCAACACAAGTCACGGCTATGCAAAGCATACATGTATTTCTGCCTGTGGGCTACCAATAGCTATCACACAACAATTTGTCTCAAATTAAATGGCTCCAAAGATGCAAAATAAGTGTGTCATTCACCTGCCATCTCTTCCTTTATTATGCCTGATGCTATCATACCATATCCTTCCTAATCCTTCTCCATGGGTGGACTGTTTGCACCACTTCTGGTTTGTCTCTGTCTGCAGCAGTACCACTGTGAGTTTTCTTTCAGCAAAACTGCTTTTATTTGGCAGCATCATAACGTCTATCACAAGAATCGAAAGCGAGTCCTTTTTGCTGCTCTGCCAAGATCTTGAAACTCACCTCCTTGTACTGTGAGCATTTTTGACCTGAGCTAATGCGATTCTTGACCTGTCTAAGAACGCCGAGAATCAAACCACCGTCTCTTGGGAGAGGCAGGTTTAGCAAAATAATCTCAAACTCATTGAATCACCATGGCAGCAGAAAGAGATACAGATTTCCGCTGAGTGAAAGGATCTACAGATTGGAGGCAAGGACACAGGAGGGAAAAAAAAAAAAGTTCTTCCTCCCCCTCCTCCATCAATACTTCAGAAAGCAGTCCTCAAAAATAGTGGGGGACTGAGAGCAGTATCATTGCAGCTGGGGTAAGTGAAAGCTATCAAACAAAGGTGTCGGGTTTGGGGGGAGCCCAGGGGGGTTAATCGGTACCCGTGTGCGCACGCAGGACAAGGCAGGGGGTTACCCACATAGCAACCTACCGCCCGAGATCCCTATCGCTGCTGTCGGTTCAGCTGCATTGGAGAACAGCTAAACAGCTTGTCTGGTTTGGTCCACTGACCGCTCAGGGCAAGTTTGTGGCACCCTGATTAACACATTTAAATCAGGTTGGCTCCTGAGGAAATAAGCTGCACAGCAAAGTAAACAGTGAAAGATTTTGGGCTGTTATCAGCTCTCCTCATACGCAATGAAGTATTGATAGAAAAGCTACACTCTGGTAAAGTTTGAGTGCAGACTTGCTGTTCCCTTCATAGACAATTAAAGAAAAACATAAATACTCAAGTCAGGCAAGAAAAAGGGTAAGGAATTGATGTGGTCCTGTCTCTCTAAGTGGCTGCTGCTCACCTGTGTGAGGTCTGAGGTGGAGAACTGATGCCCCACTGCTTGACCCCATGTGTCAGGTCTGCATAGGAGCTGCTACACAACCTGCACCTCATCCATGCAGTGGCACAACCTGTTTCTTCCTGAACACCCAGTATTGGTATTAATGTATTCCTTCAAAATTCACATGGAATAAGATAATAACCCAAATACAAGACTGGGAGTTCCTGAAGTTTGAACTGATGCACAAGGAAAGGGACAGAAAGCAGCCATGGAACACATTTCACTTTTCTTCTTATGCAAAGAGATGTTGGTGACACTTGCAATCCCTCAAATCCCCTGAGACATTGGCAAGTGCCGCTGCTCGCCATGATGATCTGGTCATGTTGGGTAGCAGAAGTGCAGGCAGAAGGAGGGCACAACTCGTGAAGGAAGGAACACATTGCAGTTTTGCAATGGCAAGCATGTTAATTTTAATTGCTGGGGAACAATGCTACTCCACACCACCCACGGCTTGGGCCTGTGACTTAGTGGCACAGTCTGTCCCTACACATGCAATATGGCTCGCTTGTTTTTTATTATTATTTTTTAACACGACTTTACAAGGAGTAATTTAACGGTTTCCTTTCCTGCTTGTGAGTGGTACTTGCACATTGTTTTCATGGGAGCTTTTTGTAATTTGAGGACCACCCTTCTCTGACCCATCACTCTTGCCAGTTTGGAGAGGAAACCGCAGATGATTATTTTGCTGCCCTAGGCTACTACCCCAGGCAAGCAGCTTGCCTACTTTACCTGCCTCTATAGTCAGTCCACAAGGTTAAAAAGCACTCTTTATGCATACAGAACACAGTTATGATAAATTCATGCTATTTTTAAACAATCACAATGAAAACCACCATCACATTTTCCTTGGTGCTGGCATGCAGATGAACGTTATGTAGGGTTCCCCCTCTTGGAATAATTTTTTACTGATCTTGCTTTGTTTAAACTGCTTTGGTGCATGATTTGATGGAACGTGTGGAGCAGAAGGAAACTTTGGATTGAATGCCAGATGCTTGCTTCATTCCTCTAACCTACGGTGTTATTAAAATATTACCAACTGGTTCTCAAGATCTTTCCACTGCAACAACTTAAAAATAATTTGGATATCAGTTTTTTTGCTTACTGTTGTGTTGTGATTGTTGTCTCTGTTGTCACAAGTATGAATATCAGGTAATGGGTACCATTCATTTTTGTAGTTAGTAGTTTTCCTGGGGTGCTAGTGACAGGAGAAATGTATGCATTAAAACAAGCGTGATGGAAAGCAGCTCTCTTTATAATTTCAGCCCAGCTGCTGTATTGATGGATACAATCTTTACCACATGCTCCAGGTGGCTTCTAATGCCTGACTCCCTGCAGAAACCTCTATTTACACATCTTAAACCACTTATTGGATTTGAACAGGATTTTTCAGCCTGAGTGCAGTAACAGTGTTCACTTATGTAATATTTGTAAATCCTGGCTTTACATTTCACTCACCAGACTATCTTCAGAGGTATTCAGCCGGGCCTTTATGTGGCCTGATTCTTGCTTTTTAGCGAGATCCCATCAACTTGTATGGCTACAAAGCGCATTGCTAAATTTATTTTCCATCATTGTCAGGGGTTTACAATGAAGTGTAACTCAATTAATCAGCCCTTGCTGAATAGTGCTTTTCTTTGTCACCAGATTTCATATAAAATTCATCTGAAAGCTTTGTATTCAGAGTTCACAAAGGTTAACCTTTATTCAGGGCATGCATCTCCAAAGGCTTTAATCAACTTGTCTACTGTTGTTTAAAACTTCACTTAATACTGTACCAGTTGCTTTGAATTATTGTGCTTGAGACCTCTATTTGGTGCCTGAGTGACTGAACTGGCACACTGCAGGCTGCAAAATAAAGGGCTTTTATAATTATGGATGGGTAGAGCAGTTACTAAAGGATATGTATTCCATCTTGTCTTACGCATTATAACTGTCCACCACCCAGACATTTACTGTACACTTTGTAGCTGTGCAATAAAACTTCAAGTGTTCTCATTCCCCCAGTAATTCCGTGCACAGCCCAGATCTCATATAATGTTTAAGGGACTTAATAATAAGTTAGTGTACTAATTAGTGGAGACAACAGCAGACACCCATGATTTATAGCAAATGCCCAACAGATGATTACACTGCTGAACCACAAGTAAATCTTTTCAGCAGTGAGCCTTTACAATTAATTGCACATCAGTATACTTATTTTGTGCCTTTATATTAAAGAAAAAGGGAAAAGATTAAAATGTTCCTTTTGAAAGGTGGACCTTATGGTGGCTGCAGGTGTTTCTGCTGATAGAAGGCATTGGTATGCAGAAACAGAACCATTTTCGGATAGGATAAACTTCTATTCCCATCCTCCTTTGTTTAGTATGAAATATTATTCTCCACTTGAGTGATGTTTGCATTCCTTTCCAACACAGTTGGTTTGATTTGTGACCTGAATACACTGACATACATACCAATGATCCATTACATGAACTAACATATCTGGGATTCTTAAAGGTGGGTGTGTGAGGGGACAGCAATTTGACTACATTATTACTTTAAATTTCGGCATAAAGTGCACATCCTCCCCCCCCCAAAAAAAAAAAAAAAAAATCTCATAAAGATATTAAGCACATAAAGTTAATATGAATGCAAGGCAGCTGGACTGACACAATAGATCTGAGGAAACATTAGTGCTCAATTATTGACCCAAAAGGCCGTAAGGAGGATTAGCACGACAGACAGTTCCTCCCGAGCCTTTACAGTCTGGTGGGTCCAAAGTCCACTTTGCACAATCCCCCAAGCAGAAAATGTTCTCCAAATTAACATGTTTTCTAAAATACCTGCTAAGCTACAAACAACACTCCAACAGAGCTGTTGGGGTGCATCCAGTGAGCATTAGGCAAACCAGAATATACATAGAACGTAGAACAGAAGCCAGCAAATAGCAGGCTTGAAAACGTATCATCAGAACACCAAATACAGCAGTATGCAAATTTAACAAAAGTATTTACTGGAGATATTGGGTAAATCTGAGGTAAATGACACACAGAATAATTCACACTGAAAGATTGTTTTGGGCTAATGATTGTTACCTTTAATATAGAATATTTTTCTTAATTACTACAATATAAAACAGCACTGAGTTTGATCTCTATATGTTAAACAATAACTAGCAAGAGGAGGATTCAAGTTAGTCATCTGGCCTCTCACGGCTTCATTGACTTTTTCTTCAGTCTTACTGATGTAAAAATGTCCATGCCTTCATCTTAAATAAGGCAAACTTGGCGTTCTAAAGCAGCTTTTAATTTTCCATCTGGAACTTCTTCCAAAGCAAAGATGGCCATTGCACTTCCAAAAGATAAAAGAAAATTAAAAGAACTCTTAACCTTCTGTTTTTTCCTCATTTTAGTTGTAATGTTCCAAGTATTATTTGAGATGAACTGAAAGATAAGGAGATCTGAGGAATGGGAGAAAAAGATACATGGAATCTCAAAAGCTAAAAATAACGGAAAATCCCTAACAGCTTTCTTTTTGCAAAAAATATATTTCTCCTTCAGAGAATTAGGTTTCTCCATTGATATATTGGAAAATTGAAGACTATCCATGAAAACCGTTTTTCAACCAACACTACTGTAATCACAAGGCTGCTAATGACATGCTGCATAGCTTCAGGGCACATCAATTAATCTGAACATCAATATCTCCATCTGTGATATGAATATAATAATTCTTTCCTTTTTTTTTTTTTTTTTTTTAATTAATTCATAATATTCTGTCTCCTTCCTTGCCAAATGCCCATAGCATTCATCACTGAGGACTAATTCCAGGGAGCCAGAGGGGCTAACCAGCAGAGAGGCACGGACCTAGACAGAGGTCTAGTACAAAGGACTCACAGACAGTGGCCCCAAGAGTGAGGTCTCTGTCCTGCTTAACACAGGGTGATGCCATCCCAGGGAGTCCTGGAGGTGAGACCTCTTTCCATGACAGCCAGGAACCCCAGCACGACCCTGTGTTTTGGCCACCCGCCAGTGTTGCCCACCTTTGGCTTGGGGAACATCTGCTCATGAGGCATCAGCTCCCTTACTGCAGCATGACTCCGGTCAGGTATCAAAATATTTTAGACAGGATGGCCTTAAAGGCTGCCAGACACACAGAAACAAGCTGGGCTGGCCTCACATGAGCTACTGACTAAAAGCCCGCCAGATTTGATGGGCAGTGCTGTCACTGCAAATAGGGCCAACAGCACTTCAAAACTATTAAAGCCAATTTTACTTGGGAGTCATCTCTTCTAGAAGTTACTTATCAGTCACTCCGCTGGCATGTTGCAGTCACGTTGCTATTACAGCCTAGTCACAGCCCCCGTTACATGACAGTTGCCTTAGAGTACAGAGCAATCCCATCGCACTTACTTTATATTGACAGTTGTACGATGCCACTGTCATATCACAGATATTTCCTTGTCATAACTTAGCGACACTGTAGTCACACGACAGATACTTTTTTAGAGCACACTGAATCTTTTGCATGGAAAACTCTGATAGCGGCACTCACTGCTTAGTTATCTCTTACCTGTAGTTATGACAAAAACATTTTTTGGTAGTCACTTCTGCTAGGCAAAGAACCATGGAAAAGTTGTCAGGTTTTGCTATACACCAAGTCTTGGGTCCTTAGAACCACTTTAATGTCAAACTAAAGTAGGAGCTAATTATATTTGCAGCCAATTCCATATTTTATGGATGCTTCTTAATCTTACTGTTCAAATACCATAGGCATTTCCTCTGAATTTTAAATTGTTATCCTTATTAAAGCTATGTGAATAATTAAGCATATAATTCTGTTTGCATGTTTTCACAAACAAAGAATAATTTTTTTTCAAAAGCATTTGTCATATAATTTCTCATTATAACTTTGTAACTCTTTGTGGCTACTGTGTTGCACGTATTTAATAAGCAACATGTAAGTTCTGTATCAATACCATTCAAATGATGTATTTCTGCTCACTCATTGACTGATGAGTCCAAGGAGAAGCCATCACTGCTGTTAATGTTCCTTCAGTGTTTTTAGCAAAATATTGCACTGGAAAGTCTAACTGCTTTAAAGAGACATTCCCCCACATGTCTCTAAAAAGTAATCCTTTTCCAGCTGTTATATCACAAGTATATTTAAAGAAGGAGAGAAGTTATATATGGTCTAAGTGAGAGATTTTAAACATTTGTGTCAATGGAGTTCACAGTATTGCCATATACTGTATACTTACCTGAATACTACAAAAGATTCTTTTCCCTAAATTTCCGTAACTACACACCAGCAAGGAAATTGTGTTCTAATTCAAATCTGCATCAGAACTCATCACCTTGAAATCATTTCACCCTAGGACCAGGTAATCAATGCAAGTCCCTTCTCTAGTTATATAAAATTTCCCAGTGCAGAAGAAATAATAATAAAAAAATCACCTGCCCCCAAATGATTTTCTTTGCCTGTCTTTGATACTGTAATGAACTATTGATTCTATAAGTGTTCCATATTCCTGTCCAAATAATCTTGGGACTCATCATATGAAGACTGGCCCTTGTCCCAGGTTCCCAGCTCCACAGTTGGACTTCGTTACTGATCCTACACATCGTAGGGGCGGGTACTTCCCTTCAAGTGCTGAGTTGGGTGTAGCAGTATAATTTCTTCTTTAGCTGTAGGCAATCTTTGTTGAAGACAGTTTTGTGTTTCTTTTTTAATTGTAAGATGTGAGGAACCCCCCTGATTTTAAGACTTTCTTTTTAAAACCTTCTTATAAAACATAATAATAGCTAGCCCTTTATTTAACTTTTGTTAATTTCAACATTTTTCCCATCTTGATTTCCCAGACAGCTATTCATTTGCTTTAAATCACCTCAAAGACAAATGCTGCTCATCCTCAGGGGATGTTTCTGTATACATAAAGCAGAAGCTCACCACAGCGGATGTCATACCATAGTACGAACGTTCTGGGAGGGAGACTGATTTTTAATACGGGCTGCCACACTGACTCTCTTTCCTGCATGTTGCATTGTAGCATTACCTTCTAATTATTCACCAGATGTATTTAAGATGCAGCTCTTTAAGTTCTTTCCCTGTCTGTCTCTCCCACTATAATGTCCTTGTTTTCAAAACGAAGAGCATGCTGCAAATTGTATTAAAGCTTTATCCACTGCAGAGACAAAGGATGCCCTGGAACACACCACCACTAAATCAGTGGAGGTAATATGGACCTTGCTGAACTCGATCTTGAAGCCTGAATTTTAAAATTCTGATCCCTGTGATTTTGACAGGGATCAGACTTGAGCATGACAATGTCGGTTGTATGAAAACTGGGGTATTTTAACAGGCAAAATCCCATTTTTACATGCAAATCCAGCACAAACCAGTTTTTGTATCTGGATATTTCAAAGACTGTCTACTTGTGCCAGCGCTTAAAAATGACATATGTACATGACGTGCCAGTGCAAAACCACATTAAACAAGAAGCCTGATGTTCTGCTGATAATCTAACATTTACTCTAGTTGATGCCCTTAACACTACTCATTTTCAGCACTGCATTACTGAAGTCTCTTGAAATATAATTGAAAATGAAATAAATTGAAAATGAAATAATCTTAGTGCAAAGTCAAATTAGAAAAGAATCAATACGTATTAACATTTTAAGAGATAACCAGGGGAAAACTAGCAAATTATCCCACAGAAAAGAGATGATATTAATACAAATGAATAAGAAACTAATCAAGAAGAGGAATCTGAACACCCACAGAGGAGTTCGCAAGCTGTCCTAGGTTTATTTCATTATTATGAACATACAGATAATATCCAATGAAAAATGAACACTAAAATCTAAAATCTACTTGTACTGCTATATGACTAAAATCATAAGCAGCCAGATTATGCAGACCTGCCAAGTGAAGACTTCCAGTCATTTCCCTCTTCATAGCACATTGCATTCTTACACCACAGAAGTACTCAGCATGGAGCAGATCTGCAGCTGGTCTCCAGCTTCAAGGTTCCTCCCAGAAAGCATGATGCAACAGATGTACATACAGTCTTTTTTTAAGGCTTTACATGGTGGGGCAGATTTTGCACCAAACAAAATCCATGTTTTCTTAGGCATCAAAAACTCATCTCCAGAATTCGGACCTGAACCTGTGAACTGCAATGTGGTCTATGCCAACTCCAAAGAAATTGTTTAGGAAGTAGAGAATGTTTCAGAATGATCCATCCTTCTATACAATTTTCCTAGCACCTCAAAACAAACATAATTTTTCTCACTTTGGAGGAAAATGGGTTGAAAGCATCTGTTTTTCATGCCATCACACTTTTTTAATTTAAAGAGCAAAACCAGAAATATATAGCGGAACTAATATGGGCCACAGTCTTTTTACACTTATATGTACTATCTGTAACTGGAGCAATAAAACTTTCAAAAACAAATGACCTTTTTTATGTCCACTTTTATTTGTCTGCCATTCAAATAATAAAGAAAGTCTATAAAAGAGTTCTACTCTGTAACTTGTGAAGTTAAATCCAACTCACCAAAATAATGAAGGAACAACGCTCTTTTAAAAATAGATCTGGTTGTAGCTTAATTAAAGAAGTTAAATACATTCCATTGCTATGAGGCACTTCACAGCAACACACAATTTATTATCTGGAATTAGTCACCGGTGAAAAAAAAAAATTAACTTCAATGCTTCTGTTATGGATTAAGGTAGTAGAAGTGTAGGATGCTACCAATTTATTTTGCTGTTATTTTTAAACAGTGCTAGTGATTAGTTTCAAGTAATTATATGCAAAGACAAGGAGCTGCCTGCTTGGATTTTTCTGTTAATGCAGATAATTTCATTGTATTACTCCTATGTATTTCAAAACATAAAAATACGGTAAAATATTTCAAGTCGGTATGTTTCCATTCTTAAAATGTTATTTCTGAATAGTTTCCTTTATACATTGAAAATACTTTGGTTTGGGGTTGTTATGAACAACAGCATTTTACTTGTCATCTGGCATTGCATGATTCATGTACTCAGTATTTATTGTATGTTACTCATTTGAAAAGTCTGTAGAGGGCCAGTATAACTGTCCCATGGTCTACAGCAAAGAAATGCCAGGCAAGAGACCTGGTATCTCTCTTTAGGTGCACAAACACTAACTGAATGACTGGCCAGCACACCAGGGACACGTACATACTGATGGGGCATCAGGCTTAGCCAAAGCGAGGGTCAGTGCTCAGCCACCCTTTGCCCATGCCATAGCGCTCATGCTGTGTCTGGTGGACCAGCTGGCCAAAAAAGATGATTTCACAGGTCATGTGCTATGCTGACCTGTTTTAAGCAGTTTAATAAATAAAATTAGCTATTCTTGAGTGGATACACAGACTGTGGTGATGGCTTCCTGACTACCAAAACCTGCTGACTAAATCTGGCCATAGTTCCAGCAATGCTCTGTTTATGCAAAAACCAAACTAGGGGGTTTTGCCCAAAAATTTAATTTATAAATTGGAGGTTGTCTTCCCTTTGCATTATTATGCTACTATGACTGTGGAAGGTCCTTTAGTTATAAACACAAATACGCCCAAAGCAGCCCAAAGTTTGAACAAGACAACACAGTACTTACTGTTGGTTTTCTCACTCACTAGAGAAGAAATGTGGGGTGGATCAGAGAATTCCACTGTGAGTTTTTTTGGGTTTTTTGTTTTGTTGTGTTTTTTTTTTTTTTTTTAGTTTTAGGTAAATTGTGAAATAGCAAAACATATGGAGATGAGAGGGACAGTAGAAGAGGGAACATATGAAAATGTATAAGTAGGAGTTACAACGCAGATTTTAAACTCATGGTGGTACTGTATGCAGAAAAAACTAACAATTGTGAGTCCAAGAGGAAATATAATGTTACTGAGGCAAACGTGCCAAGATGGAAATAATCAAAACAGAAGCTGTTATGCACTAACTCAATGCAGAAATTATTCTGTGCCTGAAAAAGGACACTTCCATGAACTATCACAGAACCACAGGATAGCTGAAGTTGCAAGGGACCTCTGGAAGTCATCTAGTTCAGCCCTCCTGCTCAAGTAGAACAATAAGTTGCAGAATGTGTGCACTAACAACAACAACAACAACAAGATAGATCCTAGTTACACAGGAAATCATTAAATGGAAATATCAAGGGATAGCAGAAGCATCACAAATTACATGGCAAAAGTTCAAGACCAGTAATGGCTGGTGCATACAGATGATGTGTCATAATGGTTTTTGCCTACAGAGAAGGACTTTGCTCTGCCAACATCTACCTTCCAACTTCACCAAAAAATTCATTGCATTCCAGCAATACGTGATTGGATTGCATAAAGGTCATGATTATCTGCTGAGCCAAATGGGAAATGCAGATGAGACACCAGTTTCCTTTGATGAGCCATCCAATAACATCATTGAAGAAATAGTCACAAAATCCGTCATCATCAAAACTTTGGGGAATGAAAAAATGTGCATTACAGTAATGCTGGCAGTGTTAGCAGATGGTATAAAATTGCCACCGTATGTGATCTTGAAGCGGAAAACAATGCTGAAGGACCAGCTGCCTACTGGAATAATTGTTAGGTGTCAGAACCAAGGATGGATGTCTACATACTTAATGAAGGATTGGCTGAACATTGTTTGGAACAGGAGACCAGGTGTGTAGGTACACAAAAGGAGTATGCTTGTCCTAAATAGATTCAAAGGGTATCTAACACCAGCAATGCAGAATATCATTGGAGAAATGAATGCCGTTCTTGCAGTTGTATCAGGAGGAATGTCACAACTGCAGGTGCCTGATGTAGTAGAGAACAAGCCCTTTAAAGAGTGTTTGTAGCCCTTATGGCTCTTGGCAGGGGATCCTGCTGTAACTCCTACAGGGAAGATAAAGAAGTCCTAGTGCAGCACTGCTTTGTCATTGGATTAAGACAGCATGGGATCAGATAAATCCAGAAGTTGTCACTGAAAGGTTTAGGAAATACTGTATTGCAAATTTCATCATCACAGCCAATGAGGATTTGAGTTCAAAGAACAAGCTAAGAGTGGTGAAGACACTAAAAATGGGGAAGAAGTTGAAGATGGTGAAAAGAGTGACAGCATTGGAAATGATGGTGCCAGATGAAAAATCTAAACTGCAGTAGTAACAAACCATAAGAGAAGAACACAGGCTAAATTCAGGCAAATCATTAGTGAAAAGTTTCTAACTTTATTGTATGTTGGTTATAGATACACAATAAACTTATCTGTTTATAACCTTTTTCTTTAGGGATGTCATTTTAAGTTCAGCATCGTTGTCCCTGGGTAATATGAGATATTGTCTATAGCCTGAAAATTCTAGGGAATAATTTTAATAGACAATATTCTGAGAAAGCAGTATTAGATGAGGAAATCTGAGGAGCTAGTGAAAGCAATTTGTCTCCAAATTATTTACAAATCTGTTATGTAAATAGAACATTTGTCAAATTATTAAAAAAAAAAAGCCAACAACAAACAAAACACTTTTCAATTGCTATTAGTACCAGACTGAATGATAAATTCCCCGAGCTCAGAGAAGATAAGGAGGAGGTTCTGTTGTGAATAAGAGTTCAAACTCTGGCCTATTGTTTATATTTCAGTGTTGATATGCAGCAAAACCCAAGAAAATAACCCAGATATTGCTTTGGCAACACTTGAAGTGAGACACAAAAAAGCAAGCCAGCCTGGCTCTCCCCATTCAACCTCAAAACCAACAGAGCTGCCCTTGCACACCTGCATCTCTGCAAATCTGAAGATGTGGAGAATCATAGAGATGTTCACAGATCAGCCTGCTCCAGAGGCAGCTGTAGAAGGAAGTTACCTCCAAGGCTTTGATCCTCATTAGTACATTGCCAAAAAAGTTTCAGCTCTTGAGTCTTCACTTATGGTGACGAGGCTGTTGTCTACAAGCAGCAAATCTAGAAGGCTAGAGCTCAAAGCCGTGAACTTCTGCCGCTGGCAATCAATAGCCAAGGCACATCCCAAAGCTGGGCTGTAAGAAAGTTCAAAAAGCTAGTGGCCAACTTGTAACTGTGCTGGGAAAGGACTTGTGAGGCAGCCTCCTGCAGCGGAGACACCGTGCAGTTGTCTGTGCAGAGGAAAGCAAGAGGCAGAGATACCAGCAACAAGGTCAAGAAAAGACAGGCATGAGCCAACAAAGTCTTTCCATTGACTTCAGTGCGTTTTGGATAAGGTCCCTTGCAAATATGTTCTATCTCAAAGGTCAGCAGTGGAACATTTGGGTGTTTAATATTAGTCTCTCTTCTTTTTTTTTTTTTTTTTTTTTTTAATATTCTCAGGCTAAAGATTTCCAAGCATACAGTGCTTTTCTTGTTGCTGTGTGGAGGAGACCAACGGCCTTTTGCTGCAAAATGTACTTGTGCTATAACTGGTTCCCCAGTACATTTATCTCTTCAGCTATATATTGCCTTATTTATCCATTCCTATCAGATTTTCATTTGTTTTTTCTAAACATTGGTGGTGATTATACAGAAGCCAAGAAAATTCAAGGCAGTTTCCAAAGCTGATCATTTTTTCTTTCTTTTTGTAATGAAGACTCTGATCCAGCACTGATGGTTTAAAAATGTATGTCTATGGTTTATAAGCAAATCGACTTCCCTGCCATTCTGTGATGGAGCCTTAGAAATCACACAATGCCTGTCACTGTTTTTCTGATATATAATAAATCGGGTTCAATGATTTTCTGACAATTCCTCACCAAAATTATTCAGGTAGCCTGAGTCCCTCTTTATAAAAAAACAAACAAACAAAACCAACCAAACAAAAAAAAAACCCCAATGCTGTATGGATTCAATTTTGGGTCAATAAGTTGTTGATTAATCTGGCTCATGGTGTGTATAAACTCAGGCTTAGCTCTAATGGTAATCATCTCCAGAGTGCCATACAGCTGCATGCTTTCATTTCACACCAAGGGAGCAAGGATTAAATCCCTAATGGAGAAGGCATATAAACAGTTTCAGTCTCTGCAACAAGCACAGTCCCCATGGCAGCATATTTGTGTATATGGCATGTGAACGTGTAGAGAGGAAGGAGGGACTGATTAAAAAAAAAAATAATAATCTTTACAAGGTGAATGGTGCAACATGTAGGATGAGAAATTAATGAGGGAGAAAGCTAAGTGGAGCAGGGCAATAAGTTTAGCGGGGTGCATTGCATTGTTGGGCACCTACACTGGCCACACTCAGGTGGTGTAGCATAAAAAATCTCTCCTGCTCTGAGTGACAACATATGTACAGTGACAGTCTGAGACAGTGAGCCGTTATGTGCAGGCTGCTGATAGCCGTAAACTCCTAACAGCTATGTGTGTTCATTAGTATGCCACCCTGACCATTAAGTGGTTCTGTAAAACGTGGGTTTACCCAGATCCTTATTTTCCATCATATAGCCTTCCCAAAGCTGCTCCAGAATCTCTAATATAGCACTGTTAATCAGAATGCATTTGTAAAGCTTTCTTTTTTCTTAGAGAATTTTAATCCCATTTATTGGTAACTAGCTTTTAAAATGACATTTTTTCTTTGCTGCATTTAGCTTAGTCCAAGGGGAAAAAAAAAAAAAAAAAAGATGCCAGATGTCACGGGGCCAATAAGCAGGTGGGCCGAAGCTTCTGTACCAATTCAAACTGGCACCGCATCAAACCTGGTGGGTATAACCTTTAATTCAGTGCTTCCCTGGCACCAGATCTAGTGCCATCTGCTTAGCTTTGCTAAGCTGTGCTTGTTTCTGTGCAGGGACGATGCCAACAATGCAAACTGTCTCCTACATGTGCAGGGAATCATCGGTGCAACTAGTTTTTCAAGACCCATATGGTGGCATCTGCAAATGTACACTGTCAGCATTGCTACTCGTACCACCCTTCGTGTTTAAGAATGGAAGGAGAGAGCCCTGCTTTGCAATTCACATCAAGCTGAAGGGATATTCTCTTCCTCTGTGCTCCTGTTCTAAAGGGCAATTCCAGGACAAAGGGAACATACAGCTTTCAAAGAGGAAGCAGTTTAGGAATCAGGCATGGGAACTGGGGGAAATCAAGTAACAGTTGGGAAAAAATGATAATTTTGTGGAAACCCTCTGAAGTCATTGCCTGAAAGCTTTCCCAGTGTAGTTAAAGCCAGAACATCACTGTATCTTGGCTTTTGGGGCTATGAAATGTGTTCATTTCCTAGCAGTCACCCTGAGACATGGACACTTCAACTTGGCAGGAATGGATGCTGTCCTACCGACTCATCTCCAGGAGGTGGTACCATAAAGAAGAATACAGGTCGGAGGGACAGGGTAGGTAGAGGACGGCTCCAGCACAGCTATTTCGGTTCTTATTCCAGGCATTAAGGAGTATGGCCACTGACATGGAGTACGGGATGAAACAATAAACCCATGTGCAACGATGAGCAAACCCAAAGCTATTGAAACTCACTCCCCAGCTCTCCAGTTTAAGTTTCTTTTTGTTAGAGAGCATCAATACCTCCCTCCAAGTGCAAGGATGGGGGAGCGCATGGGGCCCTAGCCAGCTGATGCCTCTTCTTTTCTTCTGCCCTGCCTGCTGACACACATCCTCGAGAGCAGAGCCGGCAGGTGTGTACGGCAGTTTGAAGGCGAAGGGCAGAGAGGCACCATCCTTGCTCACACCTCTGAGCATTGGCTTGGCATTTTCCACTCCTTCATAATTTGGCTGCCCAGACATTCCCACTGGCTCTGATACGTTACCACCTATCACCAACGTCAGTAAGCAAGATCCCGACACGCTGCTCTGCCAACCATCATCAAAACACCTCTGTGCGGTCAGGAAAAGTACACGTTGACCACAAAGAGCAGCTCTCCTTACTGCAAAATGATTAATTGCTCTCACAGAAGGCCAGAAAAGTTTGCACCGAAGAGTTTGAACAAAGCCGCTTTCTTTGGATTGCAGACACGGCAGTAGAATGGTTAAATACAAAAAATTTTTTTTTTTTTCAGTGGAATAATTTTCCACATTTGATTTCACGGAAATTTTCTACTGATCTAGCAGTCTTAAAAAAAAAAATCACATTTATATAAAGCATAACTCTACCTGACAGTGTGTCTTTAGAGCAAATCCTTCTTCCCTTGCTCCATGTTGCTGATCCCCAAATAGTTCCGTAACATTTTTAAAACAGGAAAAGGTTAACCCAGCACTCTGGGAATTATGAAGCCTGCTGCCATTTTCCTTTGAAACCTCAAGCAATTCTCTATCCCTGTGACAAGGTGGCCTCCCCCCTCCTTCCCCCTTAGTGCCATTGCCCTCCTACTGCATGAATGGTATAGCTCTCTCTGCGTCAAATTCTGCTTATGGGAGCAAAAATTATTCTTAATTTGCAGGAAAGTTATGAATCTGCACTAATTCATGTCTTAGTTGCAAGACGTTTGGGTAGAACATGTAACAAAGTATGCCAACATTACTGTTTTAAATTTTAATTCTACCAGCCAGGTTGTCTTCCCTGTAGTTAGTGTAAGATAACTGATCAGCATGAAACACAGCTGCAAGTCATGCCACTGGTAACAAGTGAGGACTTTTTTGTTGCTGTTATGAACCTGCAGATAGCTTTAAACTGTGACCTTTAAATCACACTAGTCCAAAACTGCATTTTTTTTTTTATTTTTAAACTCTACATGTTCCTTTCCTTGACATTCTATCTTCCAAAAAATTATAATAAAATATTATAACTGGTAGAAATTAAAAATTCCGTCATGGAAAGGCCAGTCTCTTTTGGGCAGAAACATAGAAGACAGATTTATTTATTTATTTATTTATTCCTTTGATACATTAACAAAGAATTTCTGCCATGGTAATCTGTTTCTGAGTGTTAGACTACAACTTCTTCCTCTAAAACAGTTCACCATGACCGGTATACAATCTGCATGAAAATTCTGAAGGTCTCGCCATCGTGTGCACTTCCAGAAACAGACAAATAAGAAAAAAATCGCACTTGTTGCAAGCTTGATATGGATGCTGCTGGTGCATTGCCGAAAACAGTTAATTGCCCAAATCCACTGCTTGCACTGTTAAGCAGCATTTTTGTTTTTACAAGGAAAGATTACTTGCAAATACTCCCTCTTGTGATCAAAGCTAGAAAACCAATGGAATCATTTCCCACTGGTTCAAATCCTTCTGACTGACATTGTTCAAGTGCTACAAATAGCCTGCATACAGGATTTTTAAGCCCTTCCATTATTTGGTTTTGTAAAAGTGATTGTTGCCTTTCAGAGACATTAAAAAAAGGCTCCTTCATCTCCTAATGAGGCATTGCATATGCTGAACTTCATATTTCATTTCATTACTCATATGAAGAGGACATATTTAAATGGACATTTTTGTTTCTCCTTTCCCAGTTGGTAAGTTACATAGGTTGGTGAGCCTTCAAGGAAATAAAGGAGCACTTTAAAACAAGAACAACAAAGCTCCTTTTTTTCATCTTAGTGTCTTCACTGAGTTAAAAAACTTTTTTTTTCTTGACGTAAATTCATTCAGTCTTGAATTTCATCCATTGACCAAGGGTAGCTGCTGGACATTATGAGATTAACAATACAGCACCTGACTTAGACTTTCCAGAAGGCTGATTAAAATGCATACAAATACCTAAAAAATAAAAATGAAGTACATAACCCATGTTTTAAAGGGCTGTTAAGCTGCCTTTTTCTGCTTAGCCCTAAAGAGATGATGGCCTTAGAAGATCCATTTTAACTCCAAGAAATGCTACCTGAGTCTTCATTCAGAAAATCCAAGTTTGCAAAAATCCAGCTTTATCTCTTAGATGATATCTATTTTTCACAAAAATGTTAATTAGGCTTCTAGTGTGCCTTGTGTAGATTTAAGTCTTGAGTTTAATGTCCTGATGCTTCACTGAGCATTTACTATTAGTATGTTACTCATTGTCTACCTCACTGCCCACTAGCCATGCTCCACCTTTGATTTTGTTCTATTAGTCATTGTGGTAGAGGAATGACACTTCACAAATCAAGTATTAGTGGAGCACACAGTTTTGATGAAGAGAAAATGTTGGTTAGAGACAAAAAAAGAGTTAAGGTAATTAGAAACTAAATACCCAACCTTTGACCCATCTATGCAGTTTTACAGAGCTCTGGTTGCCCTTTCCAGCTACCCAAGCTGAATTGAAAGGAACCATGATTGCTATTCCTTTCTATGTGGAGACTAAACACATGGATGCACCTGGATTTGCTTTTGTTTCTAATAATTACCACAAGAAATGTACATGCACTATTCCACAGAGAGTAGAGACCCTCTACCCTGAGCTACGATGGACCATGTCTCTGGAGGATCCCAGCCCTACATGTCACTAAGGCCTAAATCCTGCAAAAATTTCTGTTCCTCCTTTGAGGAGCTCCAACACAAACTGCTGCCAGCTCTTCATACTGATTGCTCATTGTTCTTTACTGAACATCTCCTAAAATGCCTGGGGTTTTCCCCCCACAAGACATCTTTATTTATTGTTTTGGCTTAAGTCTGTCTTTCACACTCCTCTCCTTGCACTCCTGTGGGCACCAGCAAACAGTTGTTTTTTTCTAAAGAGGTTTTTTCTGTTCTTTGTCCTACTGAGATTGCTCCTGAACTTTCCTCTGGATGCTCTTACACATAGTGCTGAAGTGCTTGAATCAATAAAAAACTTTCGTTCACTATTTTATTCATACATGTCTACACCATCCAAATACCAATCTATATCTGAACCTGTGAAGTGACACTCATGGCATGGCCAGTTTGCTACCAGAGTCCTCGAGGCTCAGTAACAGAGCGCCAGAGTAAGAAATGATCAATAGAATGTGCCCCCAGTAGTTTTGTTCATCTCACTTGATTATGTCAAAACATTCATATCAATTTATTTATTTCTTTTCTGTCAGCAACAGCTTAACCTTGGATCGTCTTTGCTTATAAATGAAAAAAACCCACCCCATATAAACCAAGAAGAATAAAGCAGACAAGGAATGGCCCCTCGGCCAGGCTGGTGCTCCATAGTAAACAATGGCCTGGGTAAAACCCTTCAGCGTTTTTCACACTCTGCTGAATTCTGTTCTGGTGTATTTTCTTCAGAGGCATTATAAAGCACACACAAGAAACAGTCTCTGTGTTTTGTGAGTTTGGAGGACAGCGAGGCTGGCTCCCTGGAAGCAAGGCTGACCTCTCTGAGGCATTTGTTGTGGCGCACCAGGGGCTGAATAATCTGGGAGACAGACATAGAGCACATATAAATAAATGAATCACACAGAGAAATATGAAAATTCCCATGCAGGACATGCCTTTTGCAACATGTTAACCCTTTCTGCAGAGAATTTATGAACAAAGAAGTTACGCTGATAGCTCCAGTCGTCTGTGTTAACTCTGCCATAACTTCATCCATGTGGAGTGAACTATGTCTTCAGCAATGTCTGGAATGTTCCCACATCTGCTTAATTTATTTCAGAAATGCCAGCAGAGTCACAGAAATGTTCATCTACACAGGCTTGTACAGGGTCTGAAGCTCTAATAAATATTACTACTTATTAATCAGTGGCGTTCATTTTTGTATGTTTAAACTGATTAAACACAATGAACAACAACAGAGACAAGAAAAGTATAATCCCCACTGCCATTACACTCCCATTTAAACAGATGTTTCCTTTCCTTGTTTTATAGACTGGAAGAAGTAAATTAGTTGCAGAGTTTGACAACACATTTTTTACAGCAGCTTACAAACTATTTAAAATCACTAAGCAGGAGTATTAGCATTGCATTTGCTTCAGGGCTGCCATGGTGGTGAAATAGGCTTACAGGCACTTCCCTAAAGCCTATGAATGATTCAAATGCACTTAATATGCAAAATCATATAGACATGCCCTCTCTCAAATATTACACGTTATGCCTATCTGTGAGAAGGAATAGCCACCAGCATCTAAAGTCTAGTCTTTATTTTTTTTGAGTAGAACTCCAGCTCTGAATGGGATCAGTTGCTAACCACTGTAGAAATATATAATCTCTGTTCTCAAAGAATTTATACTAGGATTGTGAATCGAAAGGCAAAAGAAAGATAGAGCCAATAAGCAAGAGTACCAGAAGAGGCTGTAGTGTCCTAGCACATGAGATGTTTAACCACTGTTTTAGACAATCAGGTATATACTGATCTTATCAGAGTGTGTGATGACACTGTTGCATCATTGCTAGTTGGCAAAACCAGTCCCTGCTTATTCAGTTCATAACTGCGCCTCACTTTTGTGGGCTTTCTGTTTGCATGCTTTCTGTCCCCACACCAAAAGAATAATGGCTATCAAACCACCCTGGGTTACTTGATGTGAGGAGTGCATCTCACAAAGAAAGTGGAGTTCCTGAAGTGCACTTGCACTACTGAACTATTTCAGACAATCATTGAAAAGCACAGACTGAACCTATTTATATACAAGGTAGATTCCCATTCTCCCAGGAGCACATCTCCATTCCTTCAAATGCACATCTTTCAAAGAAGAATACACAAAAGTTTGCATTTTCCTGGCCTCCCATGCAGCACAGGTTGGGCTAGGTTGTGTAGAAAACTCTGAAGATGGAGGCACATGAGTAAATATGCAAAGGTCAGGCTGATCGGTAGAAGGCGCTTGCACAGAGGCAAATGACTGATTTCTGGTATGCATGAACAGGGCAAGATTTGGGCTGAGGAAACAGTGAAACACAGTTCTTTTGGAGATGGTTGAAGTATTGTGACAAATTAACACCCTGCCTCTTTATCTGCAAGCTACACCCTCATGACCTTTGGTGAAGCAACTGAAAGGAAACTCTGTCCTGCTGCAACTTCAAAATACCTGCTGCATGATAGTAACACACACATGGTGGCAAGGACTAGCTGGTCTATCACCCTACACACCCCTAGGATACAGGTATGCTCTTAGATGGATGGAATCAAAGAATAATAACATTCAGTATACACACATCTTGAAGCATGGGACATAAACCATGGCAGTGGAGACAGACCAGATCAGAGAGCTACACATTATGGAAGGGGAATCAATAACTCTTTTTTTTTCTTCAGATCAGAAGTTTGCTACACTGAACAATGAACACCCTTTTTTGTTGCTTTTGTCTTTCCCAACTTTGGAACTCCAGGATAGTCTCAAAGAACACACAGACAAGAAAAAGTCTCTTCATTGCATTGTAAGAGCTTGTCCAATGCAAGGAGAGACACTGTGGAAGCACAGCAGGATAATTATGTATCAGAAAAGTCTCCAGATGATGAGGAAACTGGCAAACACACTCTTTTTCATTCACCTCTGCAATTGTACTGCTTGGTCCATTAGGGGAATGGCATCAAAATTCAGCCTTCTCTCCCACCTACCTACTGGAGGTCTGCATTAACCCTCTTACAATGTACTTCCAAGGAAGATGCAGGAGGCAAAGTATCTGCTCCTCGCAGTAGAAGCTTCATATCAGTGAGAGTACAACAGCATGACTGAGCAGATGAAAAGCCTGGGGGCAAGATACATGAGCAGAGGGTCAACACCATTTAGGACAAGCTGAAGTATGTGGAACAGAACTTCAGGAGAGCCATGCAGGAGAAGAGTACCATCTTGAGAGGGAGAACTGATGAAAAGCACAGTTGAAGTTGTAGCAAGAACACAAGGACAGGAAAGTACTGGCCCAGCTAGTGCAAACTGGTACATTGGTAAATCTGCTTTGATTTATAACAACTCTGGATTTGAACTTGATACTACATCTAAAAGGAAGGCAAAGAATAAATAGCATTTCATCGGTTTGAATGAAATTAAAATTGAAATCTGATGAAAAAAATATTGTCCCAAAGAACAAATACAGTGCACGTACCTGCAATTTAAATTTCAAACCCTAAAGTGACTCTAGCATTGCTGGTACAGGGCCTGAGAAACCTGCAGTGCAGCCAGGTGCTCTATGCAAACCTCTCCCACAGCCCCGTAGATTTCTATCCAAATAGAAGCAGCAGTGAGAGGAAAAGAAAGTTGAATTACACTGTGGGGTGTAGTTCCAAGACAGGGACAAACAATCACCTGTAAATGATTATTATTATTTTTTTAAACCAACAATGATAATGACAAAACAGGAAAAGAAACTGAAAAGCAGTTAAGTGGGCACTCTGAAATGTCTCCGCTGAATTACGATAAGTATGTATTAGCTGCAGTATGTTTATCTATGTCCACAAGAGCGGATTAGCTGCAAACATTCTTCTGAGATAAATCAAAACTGTTTGGTGCTGGCACTGTTCAATTTTTGCGATATGCAGGTGTTTGGAGTATGTGTGCAGCTTCCTCATTGGTTTTGATCCAGGTATTTCCGTTGAGAGTATTTTTACATACTAAATGGGACAAGGTACATAGAAAAATGGCAAACACTCCATGCATCTAGCAAAAATAGCTTAATTCACATTGAAGCTTAAAATATTTTTGCGTGTTAAGGGCAATGAATGTAAATACTCGCTTTGTCAGAAAACTTGGGGTCAGTGAATTTCACCGGCTTCTAGCTGGCAGGCACCCCCACATGCAACATAGCGCAATGTTTCTTGCAGAGAGACAAGAGCATAGCTACCCCGTTTCTGACAGCAGAGAGGGCACGGTGTGAGCAGGGATTTAGGGTGTCTGGGAGGTGCAGTCCTGGGTAGAAGAGTGGATAAAATCAGTCCTCCGAAGTTTCTGGAATCTTTGCACTACATCTGTGCTGCACCAGAGCTCTTCAGCCCAGCCCACTGCCATTTCTGCCCTGCTCTAAATGGCTTAATGCCAGGTTGAGATCTGCTGTTTTTCACCTCCCACCTCTTCTTGTTCCCAAAGCTCTTCAGCTCAGCTACCCTCCAAGGGCCCAGCTTTCCTAACCCTCTTGATGAGACAGGCTGGTAAGATTTCTCTAGTGACTTTAAAAGGTAAACCACTTCTTTCTGTTTTCTGATGTGCACTGCACTCATACTGCCCTAAATGTTGTTGCTGTAATTTAGTAGTAATTTAGTGTTCGTTTCAGAAGTGATGCTCTATGTGACATGCAAAATCTAGGCACAATTCTGAAAACTAAACTCAGCAGACTGGATGCCAACTTAGACATCTGAAGAGGAGATTAAGTTACACAAATCCTCTAAAATTTTACAACTGCAAATTTTAACGTCTCCAGTTTTCATTGGAAAGCAACATTTTCCAGTTAAAGGATCTTTCCAAAGAACTTATTTCCTACAACAGACCTAATTGCACTTATCACTTACCAGCATTCCATTATGTCAAATGACTGACTTTTGTAAATTGTGGGTCTCCTGCAGTTCCTGCTGTCCTGTAACCTCTTGGTCTATGCCACACTTGCCTAAGACACGGGGGCAGATCTCCACCTTCAGACAGATTCAGGGGGAAGGCCACTGTACACTTTTACCTAGGGATCATTGCACAGTTTTAATCTTGTTGCTCTTGTCTGCTGAGGGCCACATTCTCAGCCGCTATGCAATGTGACAAATTGTTTACATGTAATTTTTAAAAAAATCTTCACTTGTCAGTGTTCCAATTGCTGAAAATTATCATCGTGTATGAGTAATGTAATGAGACACCCTGAAGCCTCCAACTATTTTACTACACGCACCTTCCTCCACTACAATTGCCTTTCAGCACAGGTGACTCCCACTGAAATTTTGTTATTACCCATGAGATCTCATTGGTATTTCACGGCTAGTAACCACAAAAGTGCATTTATTTATTTTTTGTTTTCTTCAGATCTTACATTTAACTTTTCATTGCAGTTGTTCAACTTTCAGCTGATGTCATCAAGGATTTTTTGGCACTAACCTTGAGATGAAAGAAGTGTATTTCCAAACATGAAAGATTACAAGTTATTGATAGCTTCCAGTGGACTTGGATCACTTGAGTTAATGTGATTTTTACTTCTGGGTACAGTTGGAACTCTGTATGGCCTTCATTCACTGTAAGGCTAGAAGCACTAAAAATTCAGAATAATAATTTCCACTGAGTACTACACCTAAAGCGGAGAAAGATTTACCTACACTAATTACACAGCAAGAATTTCTATATATTATCACTAGAAGATAGACATCCAACACACTTAATCTGCTCATATTTAAAGGAGCAGATTTGTCAGTGCTGCCAGAAACTGCAAAGAACTATGCCTACACCACATTGAGGACCTATATCTTTCTGATTTTTACACTGAATTCTGTAAACAACAACAACAAAATTTCAAATGCACCATATAAAAACACAGCATTAAAATATTCTGCTGTGCATCTTACAATGACAGGGCAGAACAAAATTCTTGCAAATATTAGATAGTTAAGCAAAGCTAAAATATCAGCCCAGACTTTTCTGTGGTCTTAATTCTGCAAACCATTTCAGCATGCCCTTTAGTCCTTCCACACTAAGCACAGCACTTTAGCACACAATTAACTATAGACCGTTGCCAAGTATTTCAGTGAACAGGAATGAATATCAGGGTTGAGATCAAACGTAACAGAATAACAAAAAGAAACTGGCAGATACTCACTATGCACAAGACCTTGGGACTATCAAGTCAAACCATTCTCTCCTCTTCATTTAGTCAGTGCTAAAAAACCCTCAGTAAGTCTGTAAGGCCTCTTACCAACCCATCAGGTCTTACCAACTGCTATGACTGAGAACCATGTCATATAAAGTGATTTTTTACCTCCAAAATTTTAAAGGCTCTAATAGTTTTTAAAAATAAAACTTTTTTTTTTTTTTTTGGTTACTCTTATACTACAATTTCTCATTCCCAGTTCTAACTTCATGTACAACCTGATCTGGTCATAACTATTAGCCTTTAACCACTTTTGTCATATTCCCGAAAAGATGTTGCTGGTTTTTCATTACCTTGCTAGACAGTAACACGTTCCATCCCAGTCCTTTTTCCCCATGAGGCAAACACACCAAGATTTTCTAAATTTTTCTCATAAAAACAATCCACATTTTCCCCCCAAAACCATTAAACCACTTTGAATTTGCTTTTCTTAATATAGGTGATCAAAACTGAAAAAACATTCTGTATGCTCATATTAATATCTTTAGTCTGAGACATGAGGCTCAGCTTATATATCTGAGGACTGGGCTTGCCACCTTCTCAGAAGCATCCCTCAGATGGCTCAGACGTATCCTGAAACTGGTGAGGTACCTTGGTTCTTCTCCTCCTCTGCCATTTCCTGCCATTGATCTTATCAGAGAAATTCTTTTCTAGTTGCTCCTCTAAGTGACTGACCTTGCACATTTTGCTATTGAATTACAGCTCTTTTCTATGATTTCAGTCCTCTAGGTAACACAGATCTTCCTGTATTATGCTTCGATCCTCTCCATATTGACAAAACCTCCAATTTTGTCTTATTACCACACTGCCACTTTTTATGCCTTTGTCATTACTAAAGCTATTAAGGAAAGGTATGGGCAGAGTAACTGGTTTCCAGAGGGAAAGCCAGAAAACATCATTTACCGTGCAGCAACTGCCCATGTTCAACTCCTACCTTTAGTGAAAGAGAGGAGCTGTCTCCTATTAGTCATGGGGTACTGGGAGGCAAGTGTGTTCAGAGAAATAGGTACTGCACTCGAGCTGTAAACTCACACTCTAGCCCATGACAGTCATGACAATTGATTAGGTCTCCTTAATCAGTCCCTCATGATCCCTCAAGACTTCAGGGTACCTTCTTCCAGCATGATGATCCCCTTTAAGCACAAGCCATTACATGATTATCTTGCCCTCAGTCAGCTCTTTACCTATTCTATAAGTTCTGTGCTAATCCCCACCCTCTCTAGTGCAATTAGTAAACTTCAGTGGAGCACTACATTAGATGCCCTACTGAGGTCCAAGCAGATTTGACCTACCTTACTTCCTAGTTAAGTCAGTCAGTTGCTTTACTGAATAGTGATAACAAGTTAGTTCTGGTAAATACAAGTTGCACTAAGTTATCACTTAGCTTCATGTTTTTATATATACTTGCCTGTCAAATTTATTCAAAACTATATGCACTGTTGAGGTAAAATCGTCCCGATCACTTTTTCTTCTTTCTTAATGTATGTTTATACTTCCTGTTTTCCAGTCACACTTTGCACCTTTTAAAAAAATTATAAAAATAATAGCTAACAAACTGATTATTTCATGTGGCATTAATGATAATGTGCGTGTTTTCTCCCTATACTTGATGATATTAAACCTTTTGGATTCAGATTCTCTTCTTTGCCCTTGGATAACTTGCTTAGTTTAGCAAGACAAACCATTGCTCAACATCTTCACCCTTGGCAAAAACTGTAAAAAAATTTTAAAAAATCATTTTGCTTTTGAGCCATAGCTACATCTTCACCCGACCCCCCTGCACAGAACTATGTCTTCCTTCATCACTCTTCTGTTAGCTTTACTACCCATACACCTTCTGCTATTTCACAGAATCACAGAATACCAGGTTGGAAGGTACCTCAGGGATCATCTGGTCCAACCTTTCCTGGCAAAAGCACGGTCTAGACAAGAAGGCCCAGCACCCTGCCCAGCTGAATCTCAAAAGTGTTCGATGTTGGGGAATCCACCAATGCCCCAGGGAGATTATTCCAATGGCTGATTGTTCTCATGGTGAAAAATGGTCCTCTTGTGTCCAATAGGAATCTCGCCAGGAGTAACTTTGACCCATTACCCCTGTCTTTTCCATGTGACGCCTTGTAAAAAGGGGGTCTCCATCTTCTTTGTAGCCACCCTTTGAATACTGGAACACAGTGATAAGGTCTCCCCTAAGCTTTCTTTCCTCAAGGCTGAGCAAACCCAGTTCTCTCAGCCTTTCCTCACATGGCAGGCTTCCCAGTCCTGTGGTCATCTTCACGGCCCTTCTCTGGACCCTCTCCAGCCCGTCCATGTCTTTTTAGCACAGCGGGGACCAAAAGTGAGCACACTATTCCCGGTGTGACCTGACAAGTGCTGGGTAGGGTGGTAAAGTGGCTTCTCTCTGTGTGCTGGTGATGCCCTTGTTGATGCAAGGCAGCACCCCGCTGCTTGCTCTGCCGCAGCAGCACACTGCTCATCACGCTGAGCTCTTGCCCACCAGGGCCCGGGTCCCTGCCCACAGAGCTGCTCCCCAGCCGGGTAGATCCCAGCCTGTGCTGCGCTCCTGGGTTGTGTCTTCCCCGGTGCAAGACCTTACGTTTGTCTTTGCTGAACTTCTTAAGGCTCTTGTTAGCCCACTCTCCCAGCCTATCCAGGTGTTCCTGCAGGGTGGCTCTCCCTTCCAAAGTGGCCACCTCCCCACTCAGTTTGGAATCACCAGTACACTTCATCAGGGTACACTTGATTTGTTTATCTGTTATTATTTTCTCTGCAATGTCTAATTCAGTCTGACTTAAGGTAGTTCTCTCACCTCTCCCAATTTTTCACCTTTGAAGTAGCTTGCTTTCTTGATCGATACCTATTTCCATTCCCTGTGGGTTCATTGTTCATTCCTTATGTCCTTTTTTGAGTCTTTTTTGCTTTCAATGTATTTGGACCTGATATTCTTTCTACACTTCTTCAAATTTTTAGAGAAATTTTGCAGTTTTGACTTTAAAATATTCCAAAGCTCATCCGTATTCAGGACAATTAACTTTTCAATCCAGCTGACTCCACTAATTGGTTTCTTTAATGTCTTAAGCAGTAAAGAAACCTTACTTAAGAACCTGCTTTTATTTAGCTTCAACTTAATTTAAAAAGAAACCACCATCAATCAGGATAGAAGAGTATTCTCCGAGACCGTCATTCTTGTAACGTTGTCATTGCTCATACCAATTCATAACTTCTTGTTGGTCCAGTGATTACGTGGCAGTCAGGTAGCTACCACATCCAGAAAGAGATGCACTGGGCAAAATCCTCGTGTTAGGCTGGCTCCTTCAGCTGCAGCTGAAGTCTGCTTTAATGGCACAGTGCTGGAGTTGCCAGCAACGCTTCCTCTGTTCAATAAGCTGTTTGTCCATTCTGAATCTAAGTGTGCTGATTACCACCTTTACTACTGCTGCCACGTGGAAAATAAGGTGTTTATTAGCCTTCTCAAAAACATATTTATTCCAAATATATTATTCTGCGTGCTCTGTTCTTTCCTAGCAGTTTAACACATTGTTAGTATTCAAAGCCTTGCATTACCTTTATTCTTTATGTTTTATTTTTTAATTTTCCTTGAGCAATTTCCCATGTACTCCCAGGGATTACCACATTCCAAGCCCAAGTTCTATTTGACCAGGTTTCCTTTATCTCTGTATTGTCTGCTTTAACAATCTGTGATAGCAAAGCATATTTCTCAAGGTTCCTGCCCAGGCACCTGCACTTACATTCACATACTTATTTCTTGTAAAAAGCAGATATTTTCCTAGTTAAAAGACATACTGTATTGCTCCCTGGCTACTTCATCTGCATAAATGCTCCTTTTGTTATTACTGCTCATTCTTCTAAAATCTGTTGTTTCTTTATACATTCAAGAGATCTATATGCCCATGAGAAGGGCTTTTATTTTTGAATTTGTAGAAATGGCAGGAAGTTGTTGGGATTTCTTTTCCTAGTTGGGGTTGACCCATCAGCAAAACTGTTTTCTTACGTATCCATTCATCGAAGTATTTGCTGAATGACTTTTGGTTTTGAATAAATGACTACAATACAATGTATTGCAAAACATCTCTACATTAGATATTCAGTTCCATAGTCTGAAAAACAAATTCCTGTGATCAGAAGCTCTTGCTCCAATCCCAGAATTTGTTTTCCTGAGATGAATTAGTTATTTGTTATTAGTATTGCCAGCAAAGTAAATACACAAGATCAGCAGCTGAACATAAACAAGAAACAAATTTTTAGTTAAAAAATGAAAACTACTGAAAATATTTTTAGAAGCATTTTCTCAGATCTGATTTTTTATACTTATCTCTTTTGATCCAGCCAACATCCAGAATGCACTGACACTCAGAAACAGTAGTGAGAAAAAAAAATTCAGCAGCTGAAAAACCCCAACATCTAATCTGTTCAGGAGGAATAGTGTTTCGAAGAGACTGGAATCAGAAGCCATATTCTGTTTATTTTCTCTAAATGAATTGGACACATTTATAATAAAATCATGCTTTTTTTCTCTATTAAATTAATTTAGGTAAATTAATTATAAAACAATTATCTGAGTTTTTATGTCATGCAGGAAGTGTCATTTATATGCCAGTTGTATGCAAAGACAGAAAAGGTTGCCCTTTGATTTTATTGTAATGCATGCAACAATGAAACATGATTTAATTCAAACAAAGACAAGAGGATGAAAAGAATTTTTTTTTCTTCAGAAAAATCCAAAGCATTTGCATGCAAGGCCTTGAAGCATTTCCACATTATAAATTATATATTTATATGTAAATGAACTTCTGGCTTCTGTCCAGAATATTTGGCAAATTGAATGCTAGATTCTGCTGTCTTTACCTCTGTTGAGTTGTGAACTATTCCCTTAACATTCCTATAGATTTCTACGGCCTTGCATAACTTAAGTTACCATATGTAAGCTACATGTGAAGGGGTTTATAACAAAATGGGTGCATCCAGGAGCTGCCCACTTCCCATTTGAGAAATATAGTGTCCCATACCTGTGGAGCTGATGCGGACAGTTGAACCTTGGGATAAAAACAAAAGGTTTGGACTGTTCTTCCAATATCAGAAAGATTTTCTCCATTGAAAAAGGATCCCTTCCACACTGGCATGAACTCATGATAGCTCAAAATCAGTTTGTGTGGCTTTGAGGAAGCAATGGTAAAGGAGAAGAAAAGTAAAATTCTGCTGTACTTACAATAGCCCAGGGATTGACAAGGAACACCCTAATCACTGAGTGAAATTGTGATCCCTCGTAATGAAATTGGCCACTTCAAAGTAGCCAACTATGTGTTTTGCTCAGGAATAGCAGGCTGAACCCAAGAATTCTGAAGTAACCAGTTCATACCTTCACAACTTCAAGGTCAATTAATTGTTTCTTGGCAAAATTATTTTGTCAATGAATTGCTGACCAGCTCCTAATTATAAGCCTTATTTCATAGCCATCAGTAATGAACATACTGCTGGAAGGACAAGGGGTTTAAATGACTGCATTCTGACTCCACAAGATGACTCATCAAGTTAAAGGTGACACACTAATAAGATCTATAACTTCAATATCAAGGAAGTGTAGGATGACATATAGCAGAATACACTTTCCCACTCTGCTTAAAAAAGGCAAAGTAGTATATTACTTAATCCTTTATTGTCAGTGGAAGAGAAGCCTTTGAGGAGATGACAACAGTGTGGGAATATGAACAATAATGCACTTGGACACCATTTTGCACAATTTCACTTTCCTAACCATTTCCTACCACAAATAATTTATAAAATATGTATTTTGTTGATTATTGATATATATTTTGCTTGCATTACTTCTCAAAAAATAATTCCTTTAGGCTGTTCTCTTTTGGGGTTCTTGTTTGAAAAAAAAAAAAAAAAAAAAAAAAAAAAAACCAAAAGAAGAAAGAAGAATTTTCCTTTGCTTAGAAAACCCTGGATCTCCACCTAGAGATCTCAAGTTTCAAAGCAAAAGCTTTCCAGGTGAACACAAACCCCTTACCCCAAGACCTTTTTATTTTTTTTTTTTAAATTGAACTAGTGGTTTTCTCTTTGGAAATGCCATTGCAGCACATCATAAGAACTGTAGTCAGACATCTTAATGCTGCCATTCTTTTGTTTAGGCTGAATCTCCACCACCATATTTGCCTCCACCCCACGACAGGTAAGAAAGCAGGAATATATTGCAGGACAGCATAGAAATACCCAAGAAAGATTAACGTAGGAGTAAATGAAGCTTTACAGCATACTATCCAGATGGAGTCCCACACTTTTTCTGGAGTCTGGGCCACATCAGGTAGCTCTTGCTACCTCTACAGTGCATCACAAGAATCTATGTGGGCACTGAGTCCATAGAGCAAGAACAGAGATGGAGGTAACAAAGCATCATTTCCAACTGAACTATTTCTGATATATGCTGAAAGCTGAAATTTTCCACTACAAAGAAAAAGTAACTCCACCAAAATTCTTTTTTTCACAGTATGGCAGCGGAGATACAAAAATCTGGCATTGAGTGATAGAGCTGATATGGCAGCAATGACACAGGAGACAGGAAAAAGTCTGGTGTCACACAAAACTATTAACAGCAATATTTTGCACATACCAAGTCTGATACAAAGTCTGATGGTTTCCACATGTAGATTTCAGAGCATGAATTTATAAAAAAGCTTTGTTCCAAAAGGCTACGATACAAGCACTTTTGTTTGTACCAGTATCTGAGTCCCATAATATAATTTTACAACAGAATTTAAGGCAGCAGTAATTCTGCTTGTCTGATGTTCCAAGAGAAAGCTCTTGATAATGACTTAAGAAAATAAATAAATTTGGGTTTTAAACTATGACTTTCTATTTTAGAACACATATTCACTTAAAAAATGGGTTTTGTCTCATTTGATCAAAAAGCTTTTGCCTTGTTATACAGAACAGGGGGTGGGCTGTGTCATGAAATTCAGACACAGTAAATCTGGACTCATGTTTTAGTACTGGGCTACCCATGAGGTCAGAGACACAGCTGATCTCCTTCAATCTGGAGTCCCTCCTGGAGAGTTAGTAAATAACTAACTGTTCCACTTAGGCAGGTGCTGTTACAAGGCAGATTATAATTACATCTATGCTGTGGCTGCAACAAGAAAAACACAGTGCCCTGAGATCTGAAAATTATGAATGACTTCAGGTTCAACCAGCTTGTTTTAAAACATGGACTACAGCAAAACTAGAAAGCCCAATAAAATAAAATAGCACAGTCACCTAGTATAATTAAAGCGAGTGAGCCAAATGATTTACTGGTTAACTGTATAATCCCCCTGGATGAGAATACATCTCATCTGTAGCGAACATCATTACAAACATAGTTCTTTTCGCTGGAATCAAAAATAAGTATCTCTGTTGCTTTTTGGGGGGTTACAATCTCCTGCAGGTCAGTATGTCACTGCCCTCTTCAGTGTGACACTAAACAGAAAAGGTGAAATATTGTTAATGCGAGTTTTGCTATTGATTTCAGCTAAGCCAGGACTTCATTCCATCTGTTTCACCCACTCTTAAATTTTAGTAACATTTATCTATCCTAAGAAATTTCAATGGCAAAACCCGCCACATTTGACATGTATGTAAATCTAGAAGCTTGGAATTTGGGGTGAAGGGAGATGAGCTCTCGAAAATTGGTTCCACATTCACCGAGATATTCTCAGGCTGCTGTGGGAATCTCCAACATGTTAGTGCTTGATCCTACCTCTCCCCAATGTCAAAAGCAAGATTTCTTCAGATTTCAGCAGGAGAATGTGGTAACAGTCACACAGAAATGAGTGAACTCTGCCTTTTTATGCTATCCCTCATAAATCACCTTTGTTTGCATAAGGCCGGAGGCAAAGTCCATTGAAATCAGTATAAGCCTTTTTACTTTGGATCGAGTCCATTATCTCTGCTTCTCTTCCTCCTTTTTCTTTTGGCTGAAATGTCACATCTCACTTAAGCGCTACAAGGGTGGCCAACTGAAGAGATGGAGCCAGCAACAGGAGTGTCATGAGAATACATGAATGAGATATGTATATTCATAGAAAGAGTCATTTTAAAGCAGGATAACAGCACAAAGACGCACCGGTTGCTCTTACACACTGATAATTTACACATTTTACACATTATTACTTTGCTGTTCTACAGCAAAAATGTAGTTACTATAGCAACTGGTTTG
The DNA here is from genome assembly GCF_017639655.2 of Falco naumanni. Classification (NCBI taxonomy): domain Eukaryota; kingdom Metazoa; phylum Chordata; class Aves; order Falconiformes; family Falconidae; genus Falco; species Falco naumanni. Next base: position 90,283,153 of record NC_054056.1, read on the forward strand.
TCATATGATCAGAATGCTATTTTTAATATCACTCAAATATACATATTAACATGCATAATATACGGACTGCTTATGAGGGCTGAAAATATATATACTAACATTTTTAAGCTTATAAGGGATAATATTTTCTGATTTCTTTTACTGTCTCTATTTTTTTAATATGCTATGTAATTAAAGACTCTCTTTGGGTCCTGGTGAACCCATACAGTTTTTTCCTCTGTGGTACAGGAGATCAGAGGTGCCTATGGGGTTCAGAGCTCCTGACAGAGCCCCAGGGCACTGCCAAGGTCTGGCTAGATGTTACCAAAAAGCTTTGGCTCCTGAGTACCTTTATCACCTTCTTCTCCTTCCTTTTTGTACCATGCTCCAGAGCCAGCTTATTTTTTTGGCTGACCTATGTCAAATAAATCAAGAAGACACCTTAAAGCATCAGTTTCTTTTCTCAGTCTAACATATAGGATGTTTATGGAAAGACATAGTCTAACTACAACAGACACAAATAAGCTGTTTCCCAGCAGCACCCCTGAAGTCCCATGCACAAGACAGCTGGTGTGATGCCTTTCTCTTTGCTCTAACCTGAATTTAGCAAATAATGGATTTTCAGTCCAGTGGTCAAAGTGAGCATAGGAGAGGGGATATTCAGGGAAAAAGCAGTTTTAGAATGGTGGTGGGAGGGTGTTGCATACTTTTTCTCTTAATCTAATTGACTATATTATTCACAAATTTTTGGTGGTGTGGGGGTGGGGACAACAGCCATGCACTCAATTGCTGCAACAGGCAGGGAATATACTCATAGCAGAACTTCTCAAATTGCACCAGCTTACAGTTTGTTTTGGAGGCCAATGCAAAGCCTTCCTATTGCTCTACTGAGTCTTAAACTATTTAAGATTGAAACCGGTTAGGGAAGGGGAGGGCTACCAATTCAAATTATTTCAACCTTTTTGCTCCCTGTGGAGACTTAACATGCTGTCAAGCCCCTCTGACTTCAGCTGATGGCAGACTTAGGCGGTTTCTACTCCAATATATAAGTTTAACCTTACAGCTCCCTTCACACAGAACTCCATCTATACCATGCCCTACAGCTTCCAGCAAAGTTGCCCACGTTGCAGTTCTGAATTCTCAAAGGTAACCTTGAAGTATAACCCAGGTTCTTTCATGGCATAGGAAGCTTATAGGAATCAGTCTGCTTGTCACTGTCTTACGGATAGCAGAGAGAGGCGACAGATGCAGAGCTGCCAGAAGTCAGGAAAGAGGACTTGTGGTATTGCTCCTGCATGCCTGAGCCCAGGGGATCAGGTCAGTTCTAAAAATCCTGCAGAAAAAATAATTCACCTGTCTCTCAGCACATTCATATTATCCGTGGAGCCTTCAGTATGTGTCAACCAGAGCTTGTGCTGACTGGGTGACTGCGTTGCTGGTTGGCTGGTGTGGGCTAAAATTATTCTCAAATTGACCCAACTCGAGTCCCAAAGGAAAGTATCTCTCTCCTAGTGTCATACTGCTGCAGCGAGCTCACCACAAAGCACTCAGCTTCTAGGATGCCTGTCAGTACTTTTCACATGAAAAGATACAGTGCTCCTGATTCAAAGAGCCTGAATGAAATTATCCCCTCACCTGACCAAAAAAGGGTCCAAAAGTCAGCACCCCAAATGGTTTGGGATCATGAGGAGCTTTGCAGTTAAGATAGCTTTATCCTAATTCAGTGGCTAAATGGGTTGGACAAGTGAAAAAGATCTTGCTGTAGATAGCAGCTCTGATATCTTGGCATGAGAAATTTATATGTAATTATTTGTGCAGGAGGACAGAATCATGATAAATGCCTTATATAAATCCCAGTAAATATATAAATCAAAACTACTATCATATAAAGCTCTGTTTCTGTTCCTATGCTACTATCATGGTACACAATAGAAAGCTTCATTATCTATTTACATCAACACTCTCACAGGCCAGAATGCTTTTTTGCTTTCTGTTGCCATTATGCTGTATTATGTGTGGCAATGTCATAGCAACCCAAGATAATACAAGTACTGTAGGGCAACAATGTAATATTTCCTGGCTTTTGTTTTTGAATGAGACAGAATAAAACTACCCACTCTATGCAAGCAATCTACAAATACCAAAGATGTAACACAATGAGTAGCAACTAACAAAGCAACATTACTTATTGCAAGCAAGCATTTTTGTCCATTACATTCCAAAAAGGTTTAAAATAACTAAAGGGTACAATTACAGCATTGCAAAAGTTTGAGCAGTACACATAGCAGCGTAGTTCACAGGTTTGGTGTAATGTCACCACGCACTTACCCACATTTGATCTGACTGAAATACATATGAGACGTCTGGATGACAATGATGTATCTATCACATGTGAACTGGGTCAGGTTCTTGGATTAATAGGCTAAAGGCTAAGGATCACCCTAGGATATGTTTATCTGGCATCCACCACAGCAGTACTATTTGTAATCAGAGTTGGTGAGAATAACTAATCAATATGTGCATGCAGAGTAAAATGACATTTTTAGTCACCTGAGACAATGAGTTCAGAGTGCCTTCTCTGAAATATGCAGTGACTACCATGCCGTGACCTTGGCAGAATAATGTATTTAGGCAATCAGGTACAGGAAAGAAAAAAAAAGAAAAAAATAATAACAAAAAAGAGTATCATCAGCCAAAATGTCAAACTTTCCTCCAGCTGGACTTAGCTTATGCCCTGAAATCTCTCTGATACTCTGAGGATGATGGAACCTGCCAGAGTTCGGCTTGTCAATATATTGGAATGCTCACCACAAAGTGCACACTGCTAGGGGTTTGGTGTGGTGCCTTGTATCTAGAAATGATATACAACAAGACAGTTCACACCAGCAGGATACGCTTTGTGGCAGGACACTGCATTAACTTGACTTTCTTTTCTTCTTTACAAGAGATTTTTCCCCATGCTGAACTAACCAGTTGCATTGGGACCAGATGACAACCATTTTGCAGACTCTGATATATAGTTGCTATGCACTGAAACTAGACATTTTAAAAGATCTAAATACGGTTTTATAAGCAGTAGTAAAAGTGTTCTTACCTGTCAATGAACACAGGAAAAAAAATACCATTAAAGTTTGGATTAAGCATTGTTAAGGCTGACATATGGAACTACTGACCTGATGTTCAGATGTTTGGGAGGAGGCAAGGAGCATACTTGGGCAAACAGGGGATGAATGAAACTGCTTCCTAACCCAAAATACAGGGATATGCAAATCCCCTCAGGAATCTAGTTTACATGGATGCCAAAGCTTTGCTGACCCCTGTGTGTAGGAGTGGATGAGGATGAGAGAAAGAACTCGCTTGGAGGCAGAGGAGGCAGCTTTGGTTAGAGCCAGAATTAGGATTGCAGTGAGGCTCTGCGGAAAATCCCATCCAGAGCAGAGAGTGCTGTCTAGGACAGGCTTGAAGATACAAGCAAGAGAAGACAAAGTAAATCCCCCAAACAATCTGAGGTCATTTGATCCTCCTGTGTTCATGGTACAGGATACTGGTATTTTCTTGTAAACAGAATTGTGTGTAACATACCTGACAGGATTTATTTTTTTTACTTAACTGGCATGATGTGCCAGATGTCCTAACTGCTGGACAGTTTCTTGGATTAAAAACAGAAATACATTTTATAAATATAGTTGAGCCACAAGACTATTTCACAACCATTTAAAAAGTGCTCATTTTTATAGAGCAGATGAAGCCAGAGTTAATTAGCACCAGTCACTGGAGACAGCAGTAACTAACTCACCTTTTTTTTTTATTATTTTTCAAAATGGATTGCAATTACTCCTCCAGTAATACTGTGATAACAAAGTTTAATACATAGAAAAAGTATTAACAGCATCAACGATGCATCATGGGAGAGCAGTAACTTGAGAAAAAATAATGCTTTTTTGTTCAGATCTGGAAAGAAAATATTTTTCCTAATAAAGAAATGTATTTTCATCATTGTTTTCTAAACCCAGAAAGACTGCAAAGATTCAAAACAAGAAATCTTAAATAAGCCTTAAATACTTTTATAATTACATACATCTGCATTATTTTATACAGATGTTTATAATTAGGAATGCATTATTAGAACAAGCAAAGGTCTTTTCTATCTACAGGCAAGCAGGGCCATGGTTTCAGGAAACTGAATAAAACCTATTTATTGTCCCTGCAGGTTTGTTGGTTTGGTTTTTGTTTTGCCCTTTTTTTAAAAAAAAAAAAATTCTGATGTTTCATCTTAATACAGTTTGCTAGCAGAGCTCAAAAATAGCCTAGTTCCATCCCATCAAGTCTTAATAATACTGTTAAAGAATCAGATATAAAATATTGCTGAGAATACTCACGGGAATGGCTAAATCATTCACAACAGCATAGTATGGAGACTGTAAGTGCAAGGCTGTAAAAAACCCAGGCTTTTCATTATTGTCCCTAGGAAACTGTGAATAATGCCATCACTGTCCTCCAGATCAAGTTGGAAAATGAAACTAGACTTTCAGTTCACTCATCTTGGTAAATTAAATTTTAATATGTTATGAAAAGATAACAGTAGGCTGTTCTATGTAGTTCAACGTGCAGTATAAGTCTCTTAAAAATTCCACTGCAGGTAAAAACTGAAGTCTAAGGATACAAAATGCTTTAGATTTGTAACTATTTTCCAATAATATGGCATTTTGTTTCCAAAGAACTGTGTTAGAGAGGCATGCTGTAAAAATCCAGAGATGCTGCCAGTAATTAGGCAGCTGGGTGGGCTAGAAATCTTCTCCATTACACTTCTGTTTCCTTGCCAGTTCTTCATGTTCTCTCCTGAAAGAATGTTTTGTTTTTGTTTACATAGCTCTTGTAGGCAGAATGAATAAACCTTTTTCCCCCATGCTTGCCAGCCTTCACTAATACAATATCGGCTTCTCTGTTTATGGGCTTTGAACAGGCATTTCAGAATATTTGGTCTGACCAGAAATCAATTTTCCTGTCACTAGAAGAAAACATCTTTATAGCACTCAAAGTATTTTGAACTATCAGTCAGGTAAAATTGAAGATGAAGTTTACACGTGTTTTAGAAAAAAAAGATGCAGACAGAAACCTTAGGTAAGCTGAGTCAGGACCAGTCAGGCACCTGCTAAAAGGCAATTCCCTACGGAAAAAATACCTTTCCCTCCCAAATTCCCAATTTCCTGCCTCTCTCCTTCCTTCTACCACCATCTTTACACTGTGTTATGTCTGTTCTACTGAGATACTTACTATCTCCCCATTCAAACCACCCCTTTGGGGCTCTCAGGCTGAGCAGGGCAACCAGACAATGGGAGCTCTCAAAAGAGAAGCAATTTCTTTTGCTGACTGAAATATTTTGGCAGAAACTCATTGAGCATGCACGGGAAGAGCTTAATCAAATGCCTAAGATGTTGTGATTGTTAACTTCTGCTCAAACTATCCAAGTACATGGTCCTCATGGAAAGCAGCAGCTCAAAATCCAACGATTTATGTTGTTTCTTGGAATAGCAGGGATTAATATTTTACATTTTTAACATATGGGGCACTTTTTATTTCCCATTGTCTGAAATGAAAAGAAAACAAAAAAAGAAAAAGAGTATGAGATTGATTTCTAATTTTCAGAATAATTACTTTCCTTTGGGTGGAATCTAGTCACAGTGTGTTTCAGAGCAAGGGGAGAAAGTTTCAGAAACTTACGAATTCTGAACAGAAATAGTTTTCAAATATAGCTATTTGCCTCTCAATGAATACATACTAAAACAAACTGTAAAAAGAAACAGTTATTAAAAAAAAGAGACACTAACATAACAGAGAAAAAAAAATTTAAACAATTATAAAAAGCAAGAGTCATGTAGCCAATTTCACTGCAAGATCCAAAAAATATATTAAACAGTAAAAAGTTTAAGACTTTAGTCACAGTATGTTGTTACACTGGACATTCAGAAACTTTAAAATAAAGTTTTCACTATATAGAATAATATATACAATATGAGTAAAGCAATGCTGCTACAGAAACTTTAACTCTTTCACTACTAGACCAGTAGTAATTTAACACTGCTGAAGAACAAGTTCTTCATATTCACCTGGAACAATTACCAGTAGAATCAGTATAGTTTTGTGACATTAGATTTTGCATTTCATATTAACTTCTCATAGTTAACATTTTTAGACATTTTCAGGTCCTGTTCTGAAATGCTTCATTCTCTGCTCAGATCTGAATATTTCTGGAAGTTTGAGAACAAACAAAAATAAGTTATTCCACATTTTTGGAGTGGAACCAATGTTATTTTTTAGCAGATTAAAATTAAATACTCCGAAGATATTCCTTACTTCACCACAAACATCGTACATTACTATATTCAAGTCACTAAGTCTGCTTTCCTGTGTTCCCATAGATAGCGAAAGATACTTCCATACTTGCCAACTGCAATGTTTTGGGCATATAGTCAGTTATCATCTCAGAGCCCTTCCAAAATCTACGAAAACCTGGAAAGATAGTGAATAAAAAAAAAGTTAACTGTCCATTTCCTTTTGCATCCGCTTTCCAAATGCCCACAATCCATGTCCAAAAATCTACAGGTTTGAAATAGAAGATGCTCTGGGCACTAGTTTTAGAGGAACTTGGAAGTAGATCATAAACTTTATGTAATAAGCAGAACTCTGGAGATACCTGCACTTGCTCAGTTTAAGGCCAAAATTCTTTTATAATTTCCAGGTGTAATCCTTCACACTGCTGTGTTTACCTCCAAGAGACACAAGCACAGCCCCTGTAGCCAGCAGAACCAAGGCTTCTGTTGCACAGCGGCCATCCATCCCTACCAGCAGGGCTCAACCTGTGCCAGCTGCTGCCTTCCACGCGAGGGATGTGCTCTGCTTCGAAGCAGTTCACCGCCTGGATAAACAATGCTGCTGTTCATTTCGACAGCTTAAAAAAAATATCACCGTATCACTGACATGCCACTGAACATGTCAGAAGCTAGGCCATTTCACTGCGCTGAAGTGCTTTTCCTTTTATTGCCAGGCCTATAACAAGATTATTGAAATGATTCAACAATAGTCAAGCTGCAGCTATAGATACTTGTTGAAAGTAAATAATAAAAGCATTTTATCAGAATTGCTGTCATTTTCCTGTTGAGGGATACATCTGTTTCATAAGTACATTTTTATGTGTGCCTGCCTTATGTGAACCTGCTCTAATTTAGTTACACTGATAGGTACAGTTGTAGCTTTCTTTCTAACAATATTAACAGATGAATAGGGCAGTCATTTTCAGACAGCAATTTGCCACGGCTACAGTCGAAGTGGATTGGTTTGAGATTGCACCCTAGTAAGAACAGGGGGGTTTTATTATTATTGTTGCAGTTACTTTGTTGTTAGGATGGTTGGTTTTTTTTTTTGGGGGGGGGGGGGGGGATATTTTTTTTAAAAAAAGCAGGCTGCTGGAAACTGTTAGTTATGCAGTAATTTGAGATAAAAATTTATCACAAGGAAAACTAAATGGGGGTCAAAAACATTCTTATGAGAAAACCAGCGGTGAAGTACAGCCTACAGATACAGAAACGTACGGAGAGCATCACTTCTCTGCGTCCTGAGTACTGTCTAGAAATGTGAACGGTAATCACACAACGCAGCTGCCTGACATACATACAAACAGCAAGGGCCATTTTTAGAAGAGGACAGTGAAGGAGAACTGTAAAGCAAGTGAATGTATCATTGCATTTCTGTGTGAGGAGAGGAATCTGTGCCTGTACTTGGAGATGCAGAAAAAACACATACTATTTGGAAAACCAAGTGCTACCAACCTCAAAGGTATCAGCTAGGTAAGACTAGATATTGTTACTGAAACCAGCAATCCCATAAACCCTGCCCAAGCACTACCAGCACCTAAAGGCAACTAACCACCATCCCTGAACCACCCAACCACCTTTGCTGCCAGGTAAGTTTCAACTTGACCAATTTCAACCCGTTTTAACTGACAACCAATGGTCTCAAATATGTGAAGTTCTACCTAGAAGCTGGTGACTTGACAGAGGAAAGAGACATAAACCAACATCCCCACCTAAAGGAAAGCTGGGGTTCAAGTTCATAGGTTCCCCTTTCTGCTCGACCTCCTGGCCAGCTAACCAAAACACTGCCAGTGTCCTGGGCACTAACGGGCTTTCCTGCCCTGCCCAGCCTCACAGGGCTGCCCCCATCCTACTCATGGCCCAGGACCCCATTTCAGTCCCCCAGGACCACCAGTCCTTGCCTCAGTGACACTGCAGCAGGGCTGGTCTTCAGGTCCCCGCAGCCCTGACCTGCTCAGCCACGGGGCCTGCTGAGCCAGGCCTACCTGCAGGTCAATGTCCTGGCCTAGCCTCGGCATGTCCCTGTCCCCAGGGAGGTGTGCAGTGCCCAGGGCTGGGGCTACTAGAATCCGTTATCTCCACCTTCCAGATCCTTTAGGCACTGAACCTGTGGTCCTGCAAACACATAAAGATATCTGCATATCTAACCCCATGTGCATGTGCTAGAGGTTCTCAGACTTAAATCCCTTCCAAGGGTTCAGGTAGGGAAATGACTTATCACTTGAATACCCACAAGGAAAGCCCCACGAAGATTTTCACCCAGTGTTTTCCTCATGGAAACTTGCCAGGAGGAAGATGTTTCACACAAGTCTTCACTGACACACTTTATTCCGTTATCTAACCTTGCATTACACACGAGCATCCACCCTGCATCTATTTTCAGTGACTCATAAGTCAAGGCAATGAATAACGATGAACAGCTCCGGATCATCTGTATTTCCTCTTCAGTGAAGCAATGGTTATAGTGATACCCCTGCCCCATGAACCCACCCCTCTTGTATGATGAGGCACAAAGGGAAAGATGGCCACAAATAAAATACTTTTCCTTTTAAATAATGACCTTTTCCTGGGTTAAGATGCTCAAAAGGTTAAAGATATTGAAAATTAAAATAAACCAATAAACATTAAGATAAAGCAAACACTGAATTAACAGCTTTTCCGTATACAAATTTCCACTGCTATGAGTATACAGATGTCAGAGTGTTTAATGCATGTTACTTCTCTTTAATTTCCTACTTGCTTGTTATCAGCTGGTAAATTTCAGGTAGCGGGAAAGACTGCCGAAGCTCTCGTTCCTTTAATTTGCGAGGAACCAGAACAAAAGCCCAGTCATCCTCCAGAGACAGCACGTTCTGAACAATTTTGCAAACTGGCAGTAATGAAATCCCTTCATCCTCTTTAGTGTTTGCACCTGACAGTGAAATTCAGAAACTGTCAATTGCTGGAACCTGGAAGTAACAAAGCATGTTTCAATATTGATTGCCAGAACCACCCCAAGAATATCTATTGGAGGAAACACAGGCAAAGTCTGCTCGTCTCCTTCCCTGGTCCTGAGCGATATGGGGCAGTGAAACCTTACAGGGTAAGTTCAAGATTGCAAAGACAGCTTGGACTGTGTCAGAAATTCTCTTTCAACAGTATTTTTTTCAATTCCCCTGGTTTTGCCTATACAAGTACTACTTTCCCTCACATTTATCTCCATCCTCTTCTTTTAAGTAATTGAAGGAAGGAGGTTAGGCAATCAACCCTGAGGGAAAACGTAAATCAAAGGTTACCTTCAGGGGTATTTTCCTTAAATTTATTTCCATGAAAACATACAATGGAAACAAGATATCCATTCCGCAACATAGAGGGAGAGCTGCGGCTGTATGAGCTCAGAGACCTGGCATGATGCAGGCTCCAGAGGGACCACTCCCCACCCCCAACCTCACCCTGGAACACTGAGGAAGAAATGAGCTCCTCCCTCCACAAAATGAGTCCTGCTCCCACTCAGCTTTGCAGGGGCTGGCAGGAGCGTCGATGTCAGCTTCTACAGAGCCAGAACTTCTCCCCAGGATATGAGATCCAGCACGGCACTGTTAAACACATCCTGAAAATCTGCCTCTTCTCATGAAAAAAGAGTCGGAGGTGGTTTCCCCCTTCTCCTCCATAGTGGAGGGAAGCTCTTTGCACTATTTGTAATACATCCAGATATCTTCTTGAAACAAGATCTTTCCGTCATGAAGCATTTCAGCCAAAAACCTGGAGAAAACTTTGGTATAACTTCCCCTCTGAGATGACAGTCCTTACTGCAGAAATAGGAGAGTATAATTCTGTGACTGGGAAAGACCTTGACATCAGCAATGTGGGGAGTCAGTTTGAGGAAGGGAAAATATTAGCTGAAATGTTATTGTTTCTACAATAAAAACTGGTCTCTTTGCTTGTTGGCCTTTTCTAAAGAAGCGAAACAGCTCAGATATTTTTATGCATGCACGTGTGTAGACAGATAATTTAAACAAATATATATGTTAGGTATTAAAAGCCTAAATAATTGTGGAAGTTTATGTTACCCAGAAAAAGCAGAGTAAGGTCTTTGAGTGCAGGGACTTTTCTTCTCAATTATACAAAAGTTTAGCACAGAGAGTTCTGGATAATAACAGAGATTCCTGGGAAACACAGTGGTATACAAGGTAGCTCACCTTTCTTGTCCAGCTGCGCTTTTTCCTATCACTTGTGTTGGTAAAGGCATGCCCATCCTTTTCTTCCTAGCTTCTTCTCAAAGATTTGCTGCTCTTGCATTCAAATTTAAAAAAAAATAAATCATTAAACTAATGAAGACAACATGCAGTGCTTTAGAAACACAACTCCATTGGAGTCTCAGCTTATGGTTGTCATACAGACAACTGCTTGTCGTCCTTTTCTAACTGGAGTGGTCACAGTGAAGACATGAAAAAGACAAATGCTGAATCTTCCTGAAGTAAGCATTTCTTTAAGTCAGCTGGCCTGTGAGCAGCAGAACTAGCAAAGCCTTTTGTCCTAAACATACATGCCCAACAACCCACGCTTACACTTACATCCACCACAGATCTTCCTCATTCAAGTCCTCCCACTTATTATAAGGTCCCATGCCCATCAGATGGATGAACCAGCAGTAGCTTATGTAGGGGCTTTTTGTGAAATAGGCATCCAGCAATTTGTTGAGGAATGCATGTCTGTTATTTTGCTGGTCAGCTACACAGCACACAGCTGTTGGGCTCATGCTGCAGATGCACTCTCAGCGGAGGTATTAATTTTGGCTATCCTCTTCTATCTGCTTGGTGACTTTCATAGATTTGGTACATTCCTATTTTTGAAGTCAGTTTTGGTAGAAATTAGTAAATGGGCTCAAAAAGTTAGGGGGGAGAAGACGACTAAGATTTTATGATTGCTTAAATCTTTTCACATAAAGTTAAAAATGCCTAGTCTCAAAAAACATCTTTTAAAAGATATTTTATCCACCAAATTTTCCATGCAAGTGGTTAATGTGCCACAATGAGCAGAAAATCTGGAAAAAGATGTTTTCAGACTACTTTTCTTGGGCCCAGCGTCTATTTTTTCATTCCCACATTAAACAAAAGAGCCAGTCATATGTAGGTTAATAAAGTGAACACAAGGGAGATGTACCTCCAAATTGGAGCCAGACGGTGAATAACATAGCAGGAATGTACTTAAACCTCGGTACCAGCTCGTGACAAGGTCTGCTCTCTGTCTTAGCCCTTGGATTTTGGAAAAAAGCTTCAGGAGCTAAGAGAAAAACTTTCACCCTGACAAATACTCCTTGGCTGGAAAAGACTCCTGGTTTAATTCAGCACAGATGTGACTTTTAATGAAAGCATTATGGCTTTGCAGCTGCACGGATGATACAAACCTTTTTAAAGGAATAAATGACTCAAAATGCTTTATTTTCACTGAACCATTATGCTTGACCTTTGCCGGGGTAAAATCCTAAGACCAGCTACAATGCTGTTTATGGTTACCTGCTTCTTATACAGTCTAATCTTGGGAAAAATGGGGCAGCCTGACTCCTGCTAGATGAGAAAAGAGCCCATACCTCCCAGGTGGGACTCAGCACTCTGCAGGATTAGGTGCTTGGTGAGTATAGACACCAATGGTAAACAAAAAGGAAAAAATCTGAATGCACCAGGCAGCGAACAGCAAAGAAATACTGGGTCACATTAGCACAGAGTCACTAGATAACACTGGAAACTAGGTCAATGTGAGGAACACTGGGAGCTTTTTCTACAGCAGTCGTTCTCCAGAAATTAAGCTGGATCTAAAGGCTAGCTATTTGGCTTGCATTCAGACACCTGCTTCACGCAGGCATGGGGGTAAATTGTAAACTTTTTTTTTTTTCTCTTCATTTCATGTCTTAATTCTGCTGGGCAAGAGACAAGACAGACACCTGTGTAATAAGCTTTCTTTACATTTAGTCAGGTAGCATCATCTTCATTTCACCTAACTTCTGTCTGACCAGAGAAAGTCCACTAGTCTCCCTCTTCACAGCAGCATCTCTGGGGGTAATTCACCACACATACCCTAGGATGGGATAAATCTGCTCCTAGAGACAGCCTGTCTTTTTCTACATAAAGAAGCTCAGACTAGACTGTTTTCAGATAGCCATTAAGGTGCAGCAAATCCCACCCTTATTATATACAACCCCAGTGAGTAATTTAAAAAAAAAAAAAAAAAAAAAGCCAGAAAAATAATGAGGATCAAGCAAATCTTTCCCATCTCACAGAACAAGCACTATTGTTCTAAACACAAAACTGAAAGCTACATTTAGGTAAGATGTTTGGTCCATCTCCTTTCTCGCTGTTCTTTCTGTATGCACATTATTCTCCTGACTTATTTCAAATTTGTTCCCCTATAAGGAAGAAGAAATCAAAACTCTGTGGTCAACATTTTCTCTCGCCCAACATGCCCTGTACAGGCAGTGCACTCCTCTGGCCCCGATTCAACAGAGCACTTATCCATTTATTTAAAGACTGATGAATCAAGGCCAGAGGTACCATCCTGTGCTCAGCAGCAAGCTAATAAGCCAAATACTGTGGAGTCAAGTTTGACATGCTACAAACTCACATTTCTCAACTCGGATTCCTGGAAGTCTCCACGTTACTGTAAAAATTTGGTTTTCCACTGACTATACCCTTCGTACTGGAGGTGTAATATGTTACATCTTCTTATTGATTCAGTGAGTTTTAAAAAATATTTACCAATATTCAGATAAAAAACTGGTACAACAGTCTCCAATAATTGACACATAAAATGTATACAATATGCAAAGCACATGAATATTAAAGAAATACTATAAGAGAAAAGTGCATTTCCAAGGGTAACAAGAAAAGGAAATAAGAGGACTCTGGACAAGTGATGAGAGAGCCGTAACAATTCTGTTTAAAGGGAGAAAGTTTAAAGTTATTACTCTCTAGCAAATCACCCTGAATGAATTTCATCATTCTTGATTCAAATGTGGGGTTTTGACACATTAATTATGAAGAAACTGTTCCTGAACCATACAATATGAATAGAGATGCCATAAGTTTAAGTAAAATGCTATTACCTCCTCGTTTTGCAAAATTCACAGTCTCATTCAAATTAAACAGCATTTCTCTGCAATAGATGAAATGAATATTGCAAAAATGAAATTGTATGCATGGGTTCAGCAACATTTTAATCATTTTATATATATATGTATGCATATGTGTTTGTGTATATATATATCAAGAATGGCATGCTGGCAACTTTGCAGTTTAATGAGTATATCTTTTTCCCATAGTAACATACCCTCTTATCTTCTGGAAAATGAGAAACATTCACTACAGCAGTATAACGAAGTAATGTTCGTTAAAACAGGGTATGTAGGTAACAGATTTCGATTACCGCCTTACACCACCCACTTAACTAAAATACAGAGCACTCAATGCATTCACCTGATTTTATTGCTTGTACCCTCCTGCTCCCCATTTATTACTGAGCTACCACATTTATAGTTCATTTGGACAAGTTTGCTCCAGAATAAAGCACAACCAATCCGCACAGTAGAATGTTTACCTCCCACCCCTCCTCTTTTTTTTCCCCTCCCTTCCTTTTTATAGCCACAAGTTATTTTTGCAAGCTATGGCTGATTAGTTGTCAGTTTGCTCCCCTTTTAAAATTTAACACAGAAAAACTTGAGCTCGATTTGTTTTTCTTTAATAAATACGTGCTTCTGAATAATTCAGGGAGAGCAGTTACTTCAGGTATTACATAATACTTTAGCTCAATTGATAACATTTTAAGCCTGTAAATCAGGTTTTAAATTTGCATGACAAGTACAGCACATATGACATTTAAGCTAATGACTTGCTTTACAAATTTATGGACCCTTCTCATTCCTATAATGCTAGAAAAACAGGAAGCTTTTGTGCTAAAGTATTTTGATTCCATAATGTTGCAAACTCTATGTTTCACATTTACAGATCTGTGTTCCTCTGCCATGCAGTAAATTTTCAGGTGGTAAAAGGGTACTGCAGAGGGTGCAAAACATAAAAAGAGAGACTGTAACAAGCCCTTTTCAGCACCAGCCAGAAGTGAACTGGAGCACTTTCCTGTACTATATATAAAGAAAAAAACTTTTAAAAATCTTTCCTTAGGGAACAGGGCAGGCTTTTGTAGAACTTCTTTCTTATGAAGTGTCCTCAGCTCTATTTTGGCTGAGAGAGAGAAGCAAGATGACAGTTGCTGAACAGAAGCAAAAGCACAGCAACAAACCAAATATTCCACATTACCTCAGTTCTCCATTTTCACATTCAGGTTAGATGAATGTGCAAAGAAAAAAACCCACAAACAATAGCGTGGCTACACTGTAGGTAAATATGCAGATATTTTTGTCCCATTGGCATTAGGGCAGTTAGGTTTTCACTGGGTCCTTACTGTACCTTCTTTGTCCAGGTCTCTTAAAATACAGAACACACCTAAGTGTATTAATGCAGATTACATGGTTGTATATACACATACTGGCCTGATTTATAAGAACAGTCTTCAGTAAGTACTTAACACCTTGAATCTCCAGCTCAGCTGCACTCAAATGACTTACATTGGACTCAATTCTCACCTCAGCTTGCTCAAATACAAAATTCCCTGTTGTTCAGGAGGTTGATGCCTAATCAAATGCCAACCAATTAATGAAAAATAAGGGGTAAGATACCAGATACACTGCAAACCACCAGCCAGCACAACAGGAAACAAAGCTGAATGAAATTGTAATTTCAGAATGCTATTATTAATTTGCAATTGAAAAAGGAAGACTAGTCTTGTAGTTAAGAACCTATAATAGGACTTGGGATCAGGCACGTGATTTACTTCTTGGCTATGTTGAAGTCTCCCTACAGTTATTTAACTGTACTGGTCTATTTATTTTCCATGTTATTTTCCCATATATGTCATGATGATACTTATATCTGTTTCTCTTCCTGTCTTCCTGTCCTCTTTCCTCACCTTCATCCACAGAAGCACTGGAAAGGGAGCTGCTCCCTCTATAATGCTTGTTATGCAGATTTTCTATCCTACTAAGGATTTTCTATCTCTATAATAATCAAAATTGAATTTAATTTCCTTTTTATAAACTCCTCCCCCCTGCCCCCCAATGTGTAGGTTAAAGAAATCTGAATGCAAAACTTTACCATAATATTGTTTCCAAAGAGATCTATTAGTATGGCTAAAGAAAAACACTAACTATCTGAGGACTCAGTGAAACTATTATCTACCTGCTAATCATGAAACACAGATGGTACGTACATTAAGATAGTACTTAAATATTCCAACACTATCCAACCTTACCGTACCACAAGCCCTAAGCTTGACTCTGTAGAAGTACTGGGTTTTTGGTAATACTGAACTGCAAAAAACCTTCTGCAAAATAAATAGAAACAGATATGAATTAAACATGATTCAATATTAAGTAAGTCTGTGTTATAATTTTACTATAAAATCAGTATTATTCTCTGTTTTCCTATTAAACAATACAGTCAGCATTTCTCTTTAAGCAGAGCTGTCTTTTGGTGGTGTTCTAGGGCTTATATTATGCAAAACATCAAACTACAGGACCTGCTTCATGAATATATATACCTTTTTTTCCAGCAACTTCAGCAATTAACAAAATTTTCCATTTTTTTCCACTCCACACTGAAATACATTAATTGAATGAACAATATCCATGTATGTTAGACCAAAAGGGGTCGAGTGACTAGATAAAAGCCTTTTTTACCTATATCAGTTGGCCTACTGAAAGACTCCTCTTCACATAAATATAATCAATAAAGGCTAAATTGATTACTATTATTTAAGAGGAAAATGCAGAGATGCTCGAGTACACATAGGAAAAAAACCCACAAATTTTAAATGCTTCAAATATAGTTTTACTTTAGCAGTATGTACAGCATGACATACCTCAACACATTAAATGCATTAATATATGTGTGCATTAATAGATCAACACCCAGAACACACTTGTTCATAATGCATTACAGAAGGCTCTTCTCTAATTATTTACATATTGTAAATATGCATATACCCTTCCTACTGTATGGAGGCTAAGATCCTTACTGCTTTGATGCTACCTTGGTTACTGTTTTGACTGCTCCGTGTAACTTTGAAGCACCTCAAGGTGATGCTGTGTTTCACTTACAAGTCCTTTCTTGTTCTTACATATGTGCTTAGCATACAAATAGGAAGGCTTCTATTTACAGGTCACACATTAAATGAACAACAATCTGTGTCAGATAATCTAAAGCATATTCTAACCTATGCTTCTTGTTCATTGTTTATATAGTTGACCAGCCAGCTTAATGATTTGAAATTTAAGAATGTTTTCTCTGCTGGCAGTGTTTGTGTTATTTTCTTAATTCTTTGTAAATAATTATGCACAACAACTTTTCAAAGTGTTTCAGAAATAAATCTCACACCAACCTTCTGTTCTACCCTATTCTACTGGAATGACTTAAAAAAAATGTTAGTGGAAGCGTCATCCTTTGTAGACTAGTTTTCTCCATCCAAAATCTTATTTTTTATAACAAAAAGTACTTCAGAAGAGAAAATTATATTATTTAATGTAATAAAAAAAAAGCAATTACATTGTAATCAATAATAATATAAATAACTGGTTTTAACATTCAGAATACTCTTCCAAGCATACACATTTTTAAATGTATTGTTTCCACTGGATATAGCTATGAAGTCAATTTAGATTTACATACTCTTTTCTGATCTAGCTGAAGGAAGAATGATAAAAATCAGAAGAGCGAAGCACGGAAATGGTCTTGCAGGAGTGGAAGAGGCGACTTTTTGTAGTTTAAAGGTGGAGGAAGGCTTCTGCAAAAGCTCTTCCAAATTGCTTTGTTCCTCTGAGTCATTTTAATCCCTTGGAGAGAATATCTTCTGGAGTGACTCCTTGAACCTTTGTGACCAATGCAATAAAACACTAAAAGACCTAGAGATTAGAAAGAGAGCCTTGAAACTAAAAAGAGTGTTCCTCAGGGCTATAAGTTACACCAACAGAGTGAGAATGAATCCCAGTGGGAAGGGAAGATCCTGTATCCATACCATTAATTATCTGCTTCGTAATCTACTCCCCTTATAATTGTAATACTTTCCAAATGCAGCTCTCCTTTCTCATGCCTGCAGCAATGCACATTGTTCCCTGTCTGACAAACCCCCTCTTTGTTTGGGAATGGCAAGCTATGTAAACTGCATAATAGTCTTTAAGAAAAGAATTGGATCTTTGTTGTGTTTATGCTACACATTTCTCTTCTTCGAGTTATACAAATGATTTGTCCATAGAAACTGCATGGATGTTCCAATAGAATAACTTAAGAAATACTGATCTACATGTCTAAATGCAGCTTTACCCACTTTGTGTTTCTTCATTAATAATGTTTGTTCTTCCCTGTTATTTAAAAATAAAGAAAACCGATTTTATTCTTGGGTACCACTCAGGACACCAAAAGCTTTCTCAGAATTATCCACAAGAATCATTTAGACCATAGACAAACACGGTACACATGTTTAAAAGAGGAGGAATGTGTTTATTCCCACAGATCACATGACTCGTCCCCATGTCATACTAGTGGCATTGTCCATTGGTACAACACCAGCTGCAACCTCCACCCCTGCACCAGCCGGCTGGAGGTACTACCATCGCATCCCCTGCCTCACCGCCTGGCCATCCCGTGCCGTACTCTGCCTGAAGCCAGGCACCAGCTCCTGGGGCAGGGGCTAAATGCTGTGGTCTCTAGTTGCAGAAGACCTCCCTCGTCTTGCCGTTGTTGCTCTGGCTTTGTTACTGTGTGCACACTGATAGTGGAACATTTCTCACAGCTTCATGGTCCTGGCCCTTGAAAAATACAGGACAAGGAAGTTTTCAGAGAAGGTAGTAAGACAAGACATGACACCTGTAATTTCACAGCAAAGTCAAACTGTATTTTATGCCTATACTCTATACAGCCACATGTAGTGTATGCCAATTTTAAAGGCTTTCAGCATTTTTTGCTCATGTTTTTTTCCTTTCCCCAAGGGTGCAAAATTACTAGAGCACTAAGACTCGCCCAGTCTTAGTGAGTCTCAGTCTTGCTGAGTACACTCTTTGCTAAAGCCTAACTCCTGAGTATATCAAATATAGTTCAGCAATGTCTCACTTGTTAATGAAAGTAAGAAAGATCCTTAAAAAAAGAATGGCGCCTATAGTTTATGAAAGGATTTGTGGGAACTGGGGAACAATCACAATTCACTAAAACACTTGCTTTGCCAGCTGCATACATGTATTCTATCTCCATGAAGACTCTAATCCACAAAGCTGAAACAATCTTTCAGGGAAGGCCAATGTTTTGAGGGTTCATCATTACAAAGGCAAGCAAGACAAAGAACTAGTCATTTATAATCAGAGCTTTTAGTAATAGACACGCTGGTTTGAATCAGGAATGTTTCTAAATTATTTTGTAGTTATTCAATACCTCTTTCCTTCTTTGCTTTGAAATATTTTTTTTCCAAAAAAAATATTTGGGTTAGATTTTATTCTTAAGGGTTTCTGCTTAATTTTCTAATACTTTTAAAACACAAAAGGGAAGTGGTAATAGAGCAATCGTTTTACATTAAGCAACAGCAGAAGAGTAATGAAGTGGAACCACAGTGTGTTCAAGTCCTTCATTTACAAAACACTCTTTTATCCCAAACACCTGCATCTTTCCCCAGGCTGAGGGAGCATTTTGACTTAAAACGGAATGTTAGAAGCTCTAGTGCATTATCGCTTCAGATCACCTACAGCCGACTGATTCTGGGTGTCAATTAATGTTATTACCACCTAATCAAATGCTACTTAATGCAAACTGTGGGCTATACCCTTGGCTTTGTATACAGCTTGGGATTCACAGTTGAAGAAAAGAAGCTGTTTGCAAAGGGCAGTTTACAGAAACCACAAACATTACACTAGTTTCAAAGCCAGACAGAGATTTTTTTTTAAAAAAACACTTATATTTCAAGAGGGAAATTTTGGTGTAATTACTTTCAATGTATTATATGCAAAGTTTGTGCTGTCAAGAGTATCGCAGGTTTAGAGTGATGCTTTCAAAAGCATAAAGTCTTTATGTTGGGACTCACTCCCTGCTCTATAAAAACATTTCCAGAATTGGAGTTGGGGGCAGGGTGAACTGGATGATCTCCAGAGACACCTTCCAACCTCAGCTGTTCTGTGATTCTCTAATAAGTAAGCTTAACCTTCTCAGTGGTGGTCATGCAATTATGACATATGCCCAGTTATGGTACACAGCCTTGTGCCTTCTCACAGTCACAAGTGGTAGCTCATGTACCACAGCCAAGGTATATTCCTTTTCACCTTCATCTTCCTGTGAAAACATCTTAATCAACAGCTTGTAATGTAGGGTGATATGTTCTGAATTCCTGTCTTCTTTGTAAGCGTTAATGCAAAATTCATGGTAAGGGAAGAGACAGAGCGTGGGCCTCCTGTGCTTGGTAGAAAGCCCAGACACACAAACATTAGCCTTTGCTACAATTATGATATCATATGAAACACAAAAATATGAATTGCAAAATGGTTTGGAACTTGGGGATTTAGTTTTTCTTCCCTGGATAATGCCAGGACCACTGAGCCTCCTTGTTCTTTGTCTCAGTAACTGCCAACATCTCACCTCCTGATCCCACAGGGAGTCTGTTGGTAGAGTGTCATATCCCTGAAAATGAACAAGGAGGAAAAATCCAAGGCCCTCTTCCCTTAGGGTTATACTCCAGTTGCTGACACCCTGAGTAAAGAAGACAGCAGCACCAGCTCTCCCCACAGGTATGAGCATTGGTGACAGCATGAACTTTTCTACTAGATCAGAGCTCGGTAAACAGAACATGGACAAATCTCTTCCTGTAAATCCTGATGGGACAAAAAACCTGCAGTAGCCATACAATAAAAAGAGCTAATCCAGCTGTTTACTTCACTTTTCCAGTCCAAATTAATTCAAAAGTTCTGACAAAACTTTCTGACAGCCTTAATGCCATATTCTTTCTTCTGCCAGAGTAAGAGTAAAGCCAGCATGAAAGCATGAAGTCTAAACTGTGTAATGCATGCTCTGGCTGATTCAACAGACATGTTCACATATTCATTTTTGATCCAGATCAAATCTGGACTTAACAGGTCAGATCCTATACCATGCAGCCACCACTGTCCTGCAAAGGGGAATAAGTGCTTCTCACCTTCTCGGTGCAGGCCACCCTATCAACCCGCCTTGGTTGGCATGTTTTGGTTCAGTGTAACAGCATGCTTCTCCACCTCTGATGCAATATCAGAACATCTTGCACACAAAAGTACCTGAACACAGATTGAACTCTTCCAATACCTTCTCAGGACATCACTAACTTTGGATGCAACTGCAGCAGCTGAGCCTGTATAATGTCTTGGGTTAGTTGTAATCCTGTCACACAACATGTGATCACTATCTGATACATTATTTGAAACCCTGCCAAAACACACTTGAGAAATAAGTTATCTTAAAAATGATTTCTCAAGAATTCTTTTCTATTATAATTAAAAGCCCACTTTATATACACTAGGCATATTATTTCCTTAATTATTTTCAAACAGTTCCTGAATGGTTTATGCATTCATCCCCAAACACACCAGCCTGTTATGCCCCACTGGAATATAACATATGCTGAAAACTAATTATTTGAATATCCAAATGACAAATATTCTTTTCCAATATCTGTTTGCTGACCAAACTTTCCATTATGAATTAAGCATGGCTATAGAAGTTGCCTATTATAGGAAGAAAAGAGCAATGACATAATACAGACAAAGGCTAATTTACAGTACGGACTGGTCATGCTGCCAGATCTGCACTACAAGTTGCATGCTATGTCATGGCTTGAGTACAGAAACTCTCCAGACTGCACGTCTGCATCACCAGCTGAGTTCCACTTGACAACATTGCCTAGGTTCTCCAGGTCCACCACCAGACCTCATTTGGTCTCCAGGCCTTGCAGAATACTATCTCAAAGATGTGTTTGATAAAGTCTGTCTGCCCAGTCCTTATCTGCTGCTGCTCTCTTGGTCTCTGTGGTCTTCTTTGCTGGCCTTTGAGAGCCACCTTGAACAATTTCTCTCACAGTTGGTCACAGCTGCTTCTATTCTTCTCTTTGGTATTATTTTCCAGTGAAATATAGACACAACCATCTATATTTAAACAAAATCATGATTATTCTCTTCTGACCAAAAAGCTTTAAAATTAATGGCATTCAGTCCCTGGACAACACCTTTCTCCAAAATTGAACATGGCAAAGAAACATTTTGAGCTTTCAGTTTGAGCTGTTTAGATTTTATTACTGTATTGCACATGGCAACAATCTTAATAAAACACAACAACAATTTTTTTACTACATAATATCTTTGATCTTTAACAAATTATTTTTTAATATTTTTATATTTTCTATATTTTTTTATAATTATTTAACAAATCAAATCATTTTTTGTAAATCTTCATGTATCAGGAATCCTAAAATATTCTTCAAATTGCATAGAAATACAGGAATTATAGTTTTAACTAAAGACAGACAATAAAAAGCTGGGGTTTCTGTGTGCTCCAAACTCATATCTAATTCCCAATCTAACTGCATGAGGTCAGTGCCTTGATTGTAACATTCAGAGAAGACAACAGGTAACATCATTGTCATACTAATAACTGCTTTCAACTCAGAAACTACCAAGGTAGCTGCACCTCTGTGTGCTAAAGCTTACTATAAATGGTTGTGACCATAAAGAAGGCTTTTGAAATTTTGAAGTAAAATATTTGAAGTGGAGGAAGCTGTGAAACCAACTCCTAGAAACAGGCCAGAAAAATGCAAAGTGCAACTATTTTCAGAATATGACTCTGTAGTCAAGGCCTTTTTGATGTGAACGTGCTTTTGCAGTAATGTTTCCCAATGATTTAAAAGGTAAAAGTGTAAAAAATTTGACCCAGAAAAACACAGCCAGACAGTCAGACTGAGAAAAAAGTGAAAGAATAAAAGAGGTGTTTTATATGGACAGTGTTTTGAATGACCAATAAGTTAGTAATGCAAACTGAAGAGCAGTTTCAAGCTTTCTGAAGTTCTGGGATTTGATTTTTTGGGTTTTTTGGTTTTTTTTTGGTTTTTTTTTTTGTTTTGTTTTTTTTTGTTTTGTTTTTGTTTTTGTTTGCTTGGGGGTGGGGGGGAGGTGTTAGGCCCTAGTTGCAACCTATTAAGGAAGTATGGTCTTGCTGTAATTTCAGATTAAATTCTGTCACTTCTAATAAAGGGCGCAACCAGTTCTTTTTAAAGTGATAGAAAAGACAAGCCCATGAAAAAAAAGTCATATCTTGATGTAGTAAACAGTTGGCTGCAGAGTTTTCTAAGATAATGCTCAAAAGCAAACAAAAGTTGCTTGGGAGCTAGATTTATTTTAATGAACTTCCAGGAACATTTATGACATATCTACCCCAGTCACCACAGGTGGATATCCCTGCTGGGTAACACTTGGCTGCTCCTGAATAAAAGAGGAGAGAACAAACAAACAGAAGACACAAAAGAAAAAAGGAAGAGATTTATGTCAGGGTACACTTAATGAACACCTGCACTTCACAGGCCTGGGTAACTATCTACCACCTTCTTCCCTGCAGATAAATATCTACCAAGAAATTACTCCTCGTTCTGTATCACTGACAAATTAAATGAAACCCTTGAAGAGTGCTTAGAGGCGAACTATGCATAGGTTAATTTTCCTTTTTTGTATGTCAGGAAAATAATCATCATGGGAGCACCTAATTAAAAAGGACTCAGCCCTTTGTGTGTGGTCATGCTTGTTGCTTCGTCATAGAATGACTATTGATCTGGACAGGGAGAATGCAGTTAAACAGAGTTTCCAACTTTAGCGGTTCAGCTGCTTGGGATCAGAGTACCCTAACAGCTATCCATCAGAAAATCACCTGTGTAAATGTCAAACTGGCCACAGTTAGAAAAATCACAACATATTATTACATAGGGGAGAAAGGTCTCAACATTGTTTGCCTCACTGCCAGTTTAGGAACTTGGCCCATTTGTCCAGATCTGCCTTTCTTCCTCTCCTCGTTTGAGATGACAATTTATGCATGGGCATCCTGGGCCTGCGCAAGACATGTATAAGCCCAAAACAAGCTACCCAAAGAGGCTAGTGGCCTATAATCAACCCTTGGCACTTTTCAACCTGAGTGCAAGCTATATTTGCAATCCATGTGCCACAGCTAACAGGGACCCTGATCTACAAACATCCCACCTTCAAGAGTACTCTAAAGCTAATTCCACAGAGAGCATAGAAGGGCAGCAAAATAAGCAGTACATTCTAGATACTGGTCCAAAAAATATCTTCATCAGAGCATGGAAAACAACCACTCTCCAATGCACACTGCAGGCCAGCTAGTGGCAATTCAGCAAGGTGAGGCCATAAATTCCTCCAGAGTTGCCCAGACCAGAAGCTCAAATTCTGGCATGTCCAGCACACTATTGTTCGCAAGCGGAAATCTGTGCCCAATGTAGTGTGGCATCCTGCCCATCATCTGCTTCTGTAAACCACCAGTGCCCTTGTGGTATGAAAAACATATGCTAACAGAGGACAACTTGTTTTTAAAAGATGGGCTAACAGGAATCTGGAATAGATGAAACGTGGATTTTAAAGGCTAGAGGTAGAAATAATCAAATTTACTTAGGTGTCCTGACCACAGGCTGGGATGTCAGTTCCTCTGGAAAGGGCTATTCCTGTTCAATGAACATAAATGGAAATTAAACATTAGTCCAGAAGAGCCATGGAGTGTCAGACTGCTTAGACTTGTTTTAAATTAAAGACACATTTAGGTGCACAAATATGCATGCCTTAATCTCGGACTGAATCCTGCCCTGAACTTCTAGCCCAGCCTAGGAAAATACTGGTTACATGGGTTGAGGAGAAGCTACAACTGGAATAATCTTCCCCAAGATCTGCAATCAAGCAGAAATCTGTGCAGAGATTTTTTAGCTTCTGACTCATTCAAATTCGAAAATTTCAGATTTTTAACCTTTATGAACAAAGAGCAACTCTCAGCACAATCACAGAGCAGTTCTTCCTCAGGTGTTAAACCCTTACTACTTTTTGTTATTCCTCTAAAATATCCTAGAGGAAATAATTTCTTTCTAGAAATATTAGTGCTCTTTCCTTCATTCTTTCTATTCATATCAGTCCTCTCTGCTATACCACAGATGATAGCATTTTTGCTTTATCTTCTCTCTCTCCTTGTTTTACAACCTCGGATGACTCCTTTTATAAGTGATTACACAATCTTCTGTGGCACTGACCTGGATCTGAAGAAAGCAGACCTTGTATTCTTATCTTAAATGTGAAACAAGGAGAAAAAAAGATGAAAATTCTATTTGCAAAAGATTCTTCACTTGGTTATCTATATTCTAACTACTGAACATGCATGTTTTGCATTCACAAATTTCGGATACATAGTCAGAGCACAACACTTAGAGAAAACAGCAGTACTGGTATTATTGCATTAATGTCAAAACAAATGTTCCATGCTCTGATGGCAAGAAAGTCAGTCCATCACCAAGGGTCAATCGCTTTTGCTAAAGGTGCCTTAGTTGTCATTAAAACAAATACACTGTTGTGACTAAAGCATCATAGGAATTATGCTCTGTGCCCCTTACAAAAGGAGCCTTGACATCCTACAACAAAACTAGACCTTCGGTACAAAAGGCCAAAAGCTTCAAATACTCTGTGTATGACAGAAGAGAACAGGAGAGGTCAAAGTGTACTGCTTGGTGTCTTATGTGCTCATAATAGCAGCTAGTGAAAAAAATGGATTATCCTAGGAAATGGACCATATACTACAAAGGCAGAAAAGGGCTCTCAATGTTCTTTGCCAGCTTGACCAGGGGAAATCCTGACCCCAAGTTCTCCGTGTGTGAGCAGCTGGGTACCCAATCTGCTTCACAGTCAACTTGGGACACCCCCCGTGCCCTGCCCAACATCCCGACTGACTGTCGCCAAACTCCAGTGCTACTGGGAAGGACATTCAAGAATGTGGATTCTGTCTCATTTGGGAAGCATGAATTTGCAGATTCTTTTAAATATATTGGAAGATGTTTATCTCACAGTATGCTGATACAAAAAAGATACCCACTAGGCTGTAGTCTTCATAAACAAAACAATATATTGCCTCAAACTGAAAATAAGACAGTAATTCAATAGAGAAATTTATAGACAACATACAACACTTGAATTCATTTTAAAGACTGCACTTACAGTCCCCCTTGGGTTAAAGCTTTTCTAACACATCAGGGAGAATCAAGCAAACAAAGTCTATATTTTTGCGTAGAGTGTTTTATGTTCAATACTTCAATATTTATGTGTGGCATTATTTACCCTACACAAAAAATATAGGCTTTGTCTCTTTCATTTATTCAACACTTCAGAATTGCTAATACCCATGGGTATATTACACCCACAGGTTTATTCCTCTGACAATCCTTACCTCAGGAAAATGAAATTTTTACATTTTAAATTAGAGCTAACTCTAATTTGCAATTGTAATATACTGTAAGAGATTATTATACAGTATGTGTGCCAAAGGAGCTGCCTTATGCTGGTAAGGTACACTGTAGTAAGGGCTGCTGTGAATGAATGTGACACATGAGAACGGGAGAAAAAAATAAATCAAGTAACTCAGGTTACTGACTATAACAACTCCATGCTGCTAAAGTAATTTCAGACATGGCTGATAATCTGCTAGAACCCACCAATCTCTCCAGCCTGGCAAGGAAACATCACTTGCACAATACTCACCTGCAAAACAAACATTGTCTTTGTAACTATGCAGAAAAAGTGATGTTCCCAGGATATCTCCCTTTTTTAATTGCCTTGGCATTAGCTTTTCTGTTGTAGAACATTTTATCAAGGAATCTTTCTGGATATATCGCATAAACATAAAATCCTCAGTGCATTAGTCACAAATGTGCATCTTCCTATTAAGCCTAGATTCTGGGTGTCAATGTCAATGATCCCTATTCTAAGAAGCCACTCTGGAACAAAGCTGCTAATACTCTTCCCAGATCTCTCTGAAATGCTAGTTTACTAAGCTACCTTTGTTTAGTTTGACTCCCACACCAAGGAAGCTCCTGCTCCATCACCATCCTCCTCTTCCTTCAGAGCCAGAAACAGGACACCAGGTATAGCTTGGTTATACCATCTCCAGGACCCACTTCTGTACTGTGAGTGGTGAAAAATCAGGATGATGCTGTACTACCTTATGTAGAACTGCCTGACACATATCAAGCCCAAATTACTTGCTTCTTGCATGCCAGAGATCACTTCCATGGCCCTGCTACAGGACACAGAAGTGAATATATCTTCAGAGTGCTACCATTTCTCAAGGCATATTGTGTTGTCCTTAATGCAGCAGGAGAACAGAGCTCATGCTCCTTGACGGCTTTAGGTGCCCTGTGTAAAGGCCATCCCTCATGAACAGCCACAGGATTCATAGGATTTGTGGTCTGAAACAGGCCAGATGTTCACACAGAACACTTCCGGGGGTTGGAGTCCTCTTCCAAGTGTCCTCTTACAGTAGTTCTGTGTGTGCAACAGCCAGCCTTACATTAGAAGAGTTTTTTAAAAGGGCAGATATGAAAACAGAGCCCTTTGCAATCATACGTTGTTTGCTGCCAGTGACTGCAGGATCTGAGTTACTCTCCCTGATGTGGTCTATCAAGTGTTTCCTGCTTAAAACCAATAAGCTGTGAGAGTGTTATTTGTTCCCCCACCTCCCACTTTTTTAATTTTCACTGCAAACACAGCTTATTTACACTCTGCCTCTTTTAAAAATCAAGTGTCAACCAAGTGCTAAACTGCTGCTATTTGCCAATGTTTCATTAACACCTTATTAACTTCCAACAGCTGAAGGTGACTGGACCCTCACCTCTGTTTATTTCCTTAAAGTAACAGTTAACTGAAGCATCAGGATAGAGGCACCCCTGTAAATATGACTGAAAACAAATATGCATGCAGAATATAATCACACACAACTTCAGCCAGATCTGCTAACCGACACATCTAGCTAATTTTATGCACAGTCACATACTATCAAGTTTGGAGCTTGGATTCTTATTAGAGATGATAAGATCTCCGTGTGCTTTTTTTCCCTAGTCCATATCAGAAACTGGTTAAAACAGAAATACAAACTTTGCACAAATTACGACAGCAGTAGTTTGCTATCTCAGTTTAAATAGCAGGTAGAAAGGTGCGATCCTCTTGTCATGTAAATCAGCACAGCACCACTGATTCCCATAAAAACTGTTGTGGCTTACACAGCTGAGCCTCCAGCGTGTGTATATACATTTTTCTATGCTGGATCCCAGTCCATGTGGATATAACTGAGAGAAAGAAAGAAAGAGAGGAAGGAAGAACGAAAGGAAGAAAAAAAGAGCAAAACGCAAGAAATGGGACTCCCAGAGCAGGGAGACAGGAAACATCGTCCTTCAGGGGGACCCCTGATCTTTCTTTAGCTTCTCCCTATTGCCCTACCCTAATCTCCCTGTTTCCCTCCCCACCCCCTGCCCCTTCCCCTGTTCTCACCTGATTTGAAAAGAAAGGGACAGAACAGCTGAGAAATATCTTTTCTATCTCTCTGCTATTTTACAAAAAATCTTTCCCGCTGTTTTTTTCACCCACACTTCCAGACAATCATTCTGCACACCTGGGAAAAGGGAGACAATTTGGTGGGTCACAATTTATAGAGTTTCTGCTCCCCTCATCAAATGGGCAGGACCTCCTGAGCTTCACTAATGCTGGAGGAGCTGTTCTGGTTGCTCTCCAGTTCATACTTCTATTTTTGATGGCATATTGGTTTCTACAACTGCATTGCACATGTATTAACACTGGGAGCTTGACTGTCAGAGCGCTAGTTATCACTTTTCATCATCCAAACAGGAAGAATTCAGATGTTCCCAATAAGCTGTCTAGGGGGAGGGCTCTTCTATTGTAATAGGCATTAAAGAAGAACTTGAACCAATCTTTTCTGATTTTGGGAATCATTCACATATCACATTTTCATAATGTTCTCCATGCACATATTGAAAAAAAAGTTTGCATTCTGAAATCTTCTCTGAACAAGCTGATAAATTACAAAGAAGCTAAGGTGGAAAGAATAAAAAGAGAGGAATTGGCAGGTATTTGGGAATAGTAGTACAACAAATCATATGGGTGATTACTAAAACACGAATAAAGTAAATGGGATGTTGGTGCCACTAACAAAAGTAATGTACCACAGTCTCTGCAAGGCTGGACCCTTGAATTATTCTTATCTCAAAATATTGTGTTAAACTAGAAGTTTTTTAAAATAATTGCTAATTCATAACTTGAGCATTCATATAGCTTATCTGATATGATCAATATTTTTTTTGCATCTACCCAAGAATAATCCTAGGTTTTACTAGTTTTGGTATAGGTTAGTGGATAAATTTTAATTTGTTTTTCTTTTAGTTTTCACTCTATTCTCCTTGTTACACACAGACTTGTGTTCAAAGATTTTAAAAAGTCTGCAGTGCAGTACATTTTACTTGAGGATTGAAATGAATGCTTTGCTCTCTGTTCTGTCTCTGCAAGTACATTGGACCAGATTTTGGTCTCATTAGCACCAATATAAATCTGGAATAGTTCCACTAGTCTCTGTAATGTTACTCCCAATACATGCTGATTTAACTGAGATCACAAGCTGGTCCATTGACCTAAGTGGTGTCAGTGGGGATGTACTGAGAAGAAAATTTGATCTACTAAATTCAAATCCTTGAGGTGTTGTTCTAGCAGCCAAGTTATTTAGAAAGAAAACACTGAACTTGAATGTTGACCCTCCATCCCAGCTGGATCTCCATGTAAACTGTGCTCCTGCTGTAGCCTTTTAAATAGATCAGCAATTTACATTTTAAATAGATCAGCAATTCAAATTAGTGAAATGCCAGAATGTAGGTAGCATGGAGGGGGGAGAACTTAGTGCTACCTGAAATTTCTTCAGTGTTCAGCTGTGTAACTCTCCTTACATTTTCTGAGAGCAGGGACTGGAGGGGCTGTAAGGATTCCACTGCTGCACATCTGTGCCCAGAGATGACAGAAGTAGCTGCTAGGTAAAGGATGGGCAGGCATGGACATAGCATCCCGGATTTTGACCAGACCTTGAATGGCCATAAAAGATGGACTCGGGCCCAAATCTTGCTGGGAAGACACCTGCCAAGAAAACAGTTCAGGCAACTGTGGGAGATGCAGCCGTGTTCTGGCCTGGTGTGACGTGCTAGTACAGATGTTTCCCACAAGTCTCCTCCCGAGTATGGGATTAACCTGTGGGGAGCAAAGCGTGCAGAGCAGGGATGCAACCACCCTGCCACTGGCACTGGGCCATAAGCCAGAACAGGCTCATGGGTCAGAGATCCCAGCCATGGGATTTTGGGTTGCCTCTTGGCTGCTATGCACAAGCTTAGTGCTCTGAGTCCAGTTACTTTAGATGCCCAAACGTTTCTGAGACCAAGAGGTGTTTGCTCCCAGGAGCTATGGGGTCTAAAATGGATGTAGGTGCCTCTAAAGTTAAACTGCGGTGGCCTGTAGGTTTTTAAATCATATTATTGGATTTTAGCACCAATGTAGGTGGTCTAAATCTCACAGAAGATAAATTATTGGCATTGAGAGCAATGCATAAACACAAGAAAATGTAAATGGAAAGGCCAATGTAAAACCACATAACTATTTAGCATTTTCTTCTGAAGGCCCTGGCCTGAGTCAGCCTGCATGACACCGTGGGTCATCAGGCCCCAGGGGACAGATGTCTGTCCTTACGTCCTCCCTACAGAGAAGCCACTCACACAGCAGCCGTCACTTGTCAGTGAGGGCCCAACCTGTGCGCCTTGCAACAGGCTTGTGGCGTGATTTGGGAGCTGGAAGCAGCCTGTTCTTCTGAACCAGCTGCGAGAAAATGTAATGCTGACAAAGAGTGAGATTTTAATGAGATGTTTTGTTGGTTTGCTGCTTTTTACTTTGCTTCCTCATTTATTTGTCTCTCCTTTGAGGTATTTAACTGTTGCTGCTGGGCACTGAAAGGACTTTGAGCTGTTACTTCCACCTTTGACCTTCAGCACTGATCTTACCCTGAACACACTGGGTGATTTTTGGATGATAAAATGCTGCTGCGTTATCCAAGGCTGGGATCATTTCCCTCTCAAGAAACAGCGAAGCCTTGGTGCTTATGTTCATCTAGATTACTTGCTTCACATGCACAGAGTTTTTAATTGCTGCAGCCCATTAAAGGCGTGTAACGCAGGCATACATGCCTCGGCCCTGCAGTACTGGGTCTGGCTGTCCTTCGTTGAAGGAATACCATTGCCTTTTATCTGCCTGCCTCGCGCCCTGACACACAGCATACAGTAGTGTCACGCACTTCGGCGTCTGCCTCAAAAAGGATCTGTACCGATCACAAGACAATTATTCTTAATCCCTCCAGCTCTGGTATTTGTTCACCTCATGCCAGGAGGAAGAATAGGGGGCAGTTGCTCGGGGTAAACACGAACAACCGTGGGAGATCCCCTCAGGAGCAGCTCTGTCACAGAGGACGTTTTCCTCATTGACAGCCCCGCGCAGCCTGTCGGCTTGGCTGCTGCTCTCCACAAGAGAAATGGCAGCATTTCAGGATGTTAAAGGTGTGATTGATGGGTGCTGTCGGTCCCTACCTGTCAGTCCATCGCACTGACAGGAGAGAGATCCCCCCAGGGGAGACAGCCTTACAAAATACAGCCCACCCATCCTGTTCGGTGAGACCCTAATGTCTTGCTGCAGCGCTCCTGTCAGGTGGTAATCTGCTTGGCGGGGCTGGGGAAGGGCAAGCAAAGAGCTGGGAGCTCTGTTTTTGCTGGCAAGGGCAGTGACATCTCTCTCAGAAGTACCTGGAGACTCCAGAGCAGGGCTGCGAGAGCAGCCGAGGCGGGCCGGCTGCTGCAGAGGGCTGGTTCAGCCCGAGGTTAGAACGGATCCTGCTGCTGCAGCTGCAGCTTGTAGGAACATCAGTGGGAGAAACTTGTGGGATGCTGGCATGGCTCCACGGCTTTGCATGTGCAACATTAAACACGTGCAGAGGGTTTGCAGTATCTTCTCCTGAGCCTGAGGGATGACAGAGGTGATACAACCATTTACCCCCTGCTTAGCGGAATCCCCCATGGATGTGCATGGTGGTGCTGGCACGTGTAGGTGTGAATTCCTTACCCCGCAGGAGCAAGGCTCAACGTTGTCTGACTGTTCGTCTGGTTTTGCACCAACCTAAATAAAAGTATCCGGTCAGAATAACAAATCACCCTAGGAACCAGGGATTTTTTTTTCTATTTTGTGTTTCCTAGCAGGAGATTTAAGACTGTTTTTCAACATTGTAGTTTAAAGAGGATCTTTTCATCCACAAAAGCATCTAAATCATACTTCAGACCATTCAGCCAGTGTCAACAGCGAGAAAGCAACAGCAGGAAAATCGTTGCCTTTCAGCAGCCCCTTCCCTTTCTTGCTGTCTCCTTCTCCTCCCCACCCTCTGCCCCCTGCCCCCACCCCAGATGAGCAGTGGTTAACCTCTGCAGAGCTTGACCTCCCTCTCCCTGCATCTGGCTCATGGCAGCACTGGGGCTCTCACCAAGAAACCCCAGCGGGGCCATCCAAAGCCCACTGACGTCAGTGGAAAGACTCCCACTGGCTTTGGAGGAGGCTGCATCAGGCTCAGGTTGAAGCACATCCACCTTCCCTTCAAAATTTTTACTTGACAGTTCATAGGTCGGCAGCGGCCATGCATTAAGACTTTTGGGGACTTGCTACAGTGCCCGCAAGGTGAGTGCTGACGCCACTGCTGGATCACTCCTTTCATCTGATGCCTCAGATATGAGTGCATCTCACAGCTTCCCTTTCCCCTCCAAATCAAAGGCAGCAACTGCAGCTGCACAGACCAGCGAGTCTGTTTAGTTTCTGTGGGCCAACAGCCACCAGCTGTAGAGACTGCTGTGCTTTTTGCTGGATGGGAGCTTTTAATTCCAATAGACAATGTGTACAAATATTTCCCATATCAAAATTGTTCCATATCTCCCGAAGTTAATTAAATGCTAATTTTCTAATGAGGTGACAACAATGGCAACAACCTGTTATCAGCATGCTAGCTAGTGCCCATAGCCAATGGGTGAACACAGAACCCTTGTGCTGTTATTAAACTGCATTCCTATATTAATTAATTACTTTTGCAGCTGTATTATTCTGAAGCTGGACAGAAATGTGAATAGTAATTAAATAAAAAAAGCATTTACATTATTTGGAGATTGCAGAGTTGCTTTGTGGTATTTATTATTTCACAGTGTTGTTATAGAAACCCCTCATGTGTTTTCATGCCCACTGCATGGTAGTTCAGCAAGAAATGGTGTGTCATGGCTTAGCCCCAGCCAGCAACTAAGCCCCACACAGCCACTCACTCACTCCTCCACAGTGGGATGGGGGACAGAATCAGAAGGGTAAAAGTAAGAAAACTCATGGGATGAGCTAAAGACAGTTTAATAAGTAAAGCAAAAGCCGGGCACGGCAGCAAAGCAAACCAAGGAATTCATTCACCCCCTCCCATGGGCAGGCAGGTGTTCAGCCATCTCCAGGAAAGCTGGGCTCCATCACACGTAATGGTTACTCGGGAAGACAAACGCCATCACTTCAAATGTCCCTCCTTCCAGCTTTATATGCTCAGCATGATGTCATACGGCATGGAATATCCTTTTGGTCAGTTGGGGTCAGATGTCCCAGCTGTGCCCCCTCCCAGCTTCTTGTGCACCCCCAGCCTGCTCGCTGGTGGGGCGGGGTGAGGAGCAGAAAAAGCCTTGATGCTGTGTAAACACTGCTAGGCAATAACAAAAACACATCCCTGTGTTATCGAGACTGTTTCCAGCATGAATCCAAAACATAGTCCCACACTAGCTACTATGAAGAAAATTAACTCTACCTCAGCACATGGTGGAAGGAAAACTCAGGATAAAAGTGCTGTTCAATACACATTGAGAATAAATTAAGGTATAAAAGTTTTCTGAGTTGTGCAATAAGAACGACAATGCCACTTGACTTTCAGAATGAAGAGTGGCCATATGTCCGTCACACCTTCATGCTCAGAAGAGGACTTAGGTGCTTAAAACCTGGCAGAGGTGGAATTTATGTGCTTACATCCAAAACAGAGATTCTGCTGTCTAATTCGGGAGATTTCAAAACTCCCTCTGACTTCAGCTGCCAGCACAAAAGCTCCCCAGACATCTTGAATTCTGGTCGTACCAAAGAGCTCCTCAGTCTCAAGAATGTCACACTGCCCAACATCCAGTTCGGGCACCAGATTAGTTGTGACTTAAAAAAATAAGTTCCTCTGTTTATCTTCCCCCAGAGCTGGTTTGAGCACTCTGAAAATTCCTACCAAACAGCTCTGAAATTGGATTTTTCATAAAACACAGTGGCAGCTATCAATTTCTTTTGAAACATGGTCGCTGGAGTCCTCTCCTTTTCTAAGCTATTTTATTATTTGAATGGGATATGAAAGATACAGTTCAATGCCTCACTCTGTCCGGTCAGAGCTCATTCCTCCCGTGAAGCACTCTAGTCACAAGACTTCATCTCCCTGGAAGTCAGTATGAGATTTTTTCACCCCTTCTCACAGAAAAGGGGTGGTAATTTCCATCAGGACTGTGATTTAGAAATGTGACAGCTGCTCCACCTTTGACAGAGATGGTTTAGGCACCTACCATTAAGACAGCATTCAGATGATGGGGAAAGGGACAATTCTTCATGATGGCACAGAAATCCAAAAACTTATCAAAAAGCCATTAAAAAGTAGGGAGGGGCATGGGATTTCAGACAGGTTCCTGACTTCCAAATCTCCATGTCCTGTGATCAAGGTAAGGCAGCATGCTCCACCCTTGGGCACCTCCAGTGATCAGGGACTGAAAAATCGCATACTGCAATGGTGGAGTGTTGTGATGGGTAAAACCTTTATTGGTCTTGAATCCTCTTAAACCCTGGGGTTTGCATTTGGGAAGCTCCAAATATTTTTCTGCCATCAGCCAGCATGCTTCAGAGGTACAAAGGACAGATTTTTCTCCATTGTTGGAGAACAGGCTACGTTAACAAAGACTGATCCAGATTTTATTAGCAATTAATCGTATGCACCATGTTTAGTTAATCAGGTAAGCAGATTTCCATGTAGAAATTTTCACAGCCATTCTCTTAATGGTACGAATCTTGTCGGAATGAGCAACAGGTGAGATGCACCTGTAAACTATTTCTCCAAGTGCTTCACACAGTCAGTGTAATGATGTCCTACAAAGGAACGATAAAGCCTGCCAGGAAAATGAAGCCATAATGTGAAATTCATGTTCAAAACTGTTTAAAACAATTTGTTCACTGAATTCAGACAAATACCTCCAAACTGTTTTCATTATATTTAGTGCTGAGTCAAGGCAAAAGCATACACAGCTGATAATAAACTATGAGCCTATTCACATTAAGCAATAGGTAGACAAATACCTTTGCTGTATTCCTCTGTGTTCTTCTTTCTACTCCAAATGTGGATAAATAAATTCTTATTATTCACTCCTAGTAGTTGACAATAATGTTAATAATAATACTAGTAAAATAATTTACATTTAAATACAATGTTTCCTTTCAAATCATTCTACGAACTCCGCAAAATGATGCAGTGGGACCACTCTACCCAGCTACTGAAATGCAGCCACCTCTGGAGTGAATCACAACATCTGCTTAAACACGGATAACGTCAATGCTGTGTGATAGATTAGGATCACTAGAAGGGAGAAGTACTATAACTAAGTAACAATGAAAGGGAAATTGAGTTGAGGTTTGTAGGAAAACCGCAGCTAAAACCCCTTTGGAGAAAAGTCCTATGGGGATGTTTAGTAATTATTAGGTTTTTGAGATTTGCCTCATCCTAACAGCAAAATCCTAAACTGTACAGCTATCCCAACACCATACTGGAGGAAAAAAAACCTGTCTGTGTTGGACCAGCACTGCAGCTTCCCAATGGCTGTGAAATGCAGGATGAAGCCTGCAAGCCCCATGCGGTGAGCGAAATGAACCACACTTTAAGATGCCTATTTTCATCCCAACCTCTCACTTTTATCTTAATGAATTTGGTATTATTCAGCATGATGGATTTAATTAAAATATTAAAAGCATTTAAATTATTAAGTATTTAATAATTAGAAATAAGTATTTTAATCCATGACTGAATAATGTATACAACCATTCAATTTTTTTCTTTTTTTTGGAAGTAAGAGTCTAGGTGTATTCCTTTGCCTGTATTTTCAATTCAGAGCTATTCAGAAGTTGCAACTCTGCCACACTGGCTTCCTGCAAAATACCTTATTTAATGCAGCCCAAGAAAACACACATGTATGCGGGAGACAGAAAGCGATGCTGTCTCCTGAAGTTATGCTAAAATCTCAATGGTGGTTAGAGATAGAGCTGCATGAAAAACATCAGAATAAAACAAGTCACAAGTCATAAACAGAAAGGGTATAATTATGCCAGAGCAAATTTAGAACCTTTACGCTAAAAGTTGAATTACGTTCCATGTGCCCCCAGTCTTTCTCAATGCAATATTCACACATATTTGTGCATATGCACCCTTCATACCGGCAACAAACACGGGCTATCTGGGGGCAGCTGGGGACAGCCTTTCAGACATCACGGGTCTGAAAAGATGTCCAACAAAACCAAACACAAGCACACCCAGAAGTAAATTCAATATTGCCACGGCATGCAGTGGGTCAGTGTGTTATGAGGCAGGCTGCTGCAAAAGTCACCTGTGGTCTCACTGTGGAGAGGGAGCAGACAGCCCGGAGGGCAGCAGCCCTTCGGAGGCATGTTCATGCATCTGCAACTCCAGACTGCCTTCTGCTCTCCAGAGACTTCTGGTGTGGGCACTTGCTCACTGTACATTCAGGATCAGCTGAGAATCAACCGTAATCCAAGCCAACCTCTACCCCCCCCCTTCATTTCTGACTGGAGCTGGATTCAGACGTGGACTTCCTGACAATTTAGCTTATAGGGTCTGTGTCCCCTGGGGCTCCTGCTCATCCTCCCACGTGCATTCCTGCCTTGGTTTTGCCTCCAGGGTATTACCTGCTTAGGTCTACTGCACAGATAAGCCCTGGCAATACTTAAAGTGCTGGAAAGGCTGATGCAGCAGCAGGGAGAACCTTCAGCCCCCCTGGCCCTGCAGGGACTCAGGACTCCCAGAGCAGGGAATACCACTGGGAGAAGTGTGTAGTGAGGGCACAACCATGAATAGACTCCTGCCTTCTCCAAAACAACCTGCCTTGCTGAAGGTGCTGCACCCATCTCTGTGAGCAAGAGCAATCTGTGCCAGCCTCAGTGAATCAAGCTGCTATCTGCGTGGGCTTTTTTTTTTTTAAAAATGCAGCTGCCATATATCCAAAAAACAAGTCATTAGGAACATTACAATATTAATCAAACCAACTTTGTTTTTCAGAGGGATGAAAGCCAGTGATACAATTCACAAACAGTGGGTGTTGGTGGGCAGCAGTATTACACAGAGGTTTTCAGGCTCTTTTCTCCTGTGTGAGCAAATTTTTATTCTTGGAGAGATACCCTGTGTAATTGCTGTTGAAGGGTCACACAAGGTTTGTTTTTCCTAAGCTCCAAGGCAGACTGAACTCACTGAAGGCTTGGGCTTCAGATGGACCGGCAATGCTGCTCCTTTGGGCCATGGCACTGCTGTGGATTTCAGGCTCTGGAAGAATGGGCTGCTCTGGTTGCTGGTTGCTGTCCTCATTTCAGGACCATTTATTCAGCCTGCCACATCACTGATTTTTCCTCCATTGGGACATAGATGGCCCAAAGATTTCTCCACTGTTCTTTCCAAAGAGGAACAACAGTGTCTTTCCTGGAGTACTTTATCCCACTTCTACCTCCAAGGATGGCTATGATGTCTGCTTCTAAATGGTTAAGACTAGCATATAGCAGAGGTTTTACAGAATATCCTCTTTTTCCTCCTCATTAGCTTGCCAACTTCAGCTCTCAGCCTACGCTAAGGTCAAGGAACACTTTGCGAGAGGGGCAACATAAGATAAAATCTCTCACACGTGACAGCCCCTGCATTCCTCAAGACTTCTGAGACACACGAGAACTTGACAGTGCGTGAACATGTTGCTAGTGGATGTGGGTTTGATATTTGGTTGTGAGGCATGCAATAGTGGGGTATCTATATAAGCTATAATTTAATGAACCGAGAGCTTTATTTCTGCAGCTCTCTGAACTGGGGCAGTTAGGTAGCCTGGTGTTTTGTAATCCTGTTTTACTTAATTGAAGTATTCCTGTTGGATGGGTGGAGAGATGTATTACCCTGTTACTAGCACATGATGAAAGGAGGCAGATATCATTAGCGTACAAGACTCCTTCCTCAGACCCTATCAGAACTAGGGCCTCTGTAGTTCCTCTGGAACAGAATTAGCATATTTCTCATTGAAATGTTTTTCCTCTCATATTCAGCTGCAGAGATTTCCCCATTACAAGTATTAAACTGTTTGGTTATCCGTAATGTGCCTAGACTTTTGCAAAGGTTCATTTACAAATGAATCCCTACTGTTAGGTTAGGAAAGGTTTATTTTAGCACTTGCAGTTCCTAAAATCCTGAGTTGTTAATGAATTGACTAACTTTTCATCACCCTTAGCACGAGAGATACTTCTCATGATCTCAACTCTTACTCCTGAAGAGCAAGATTGCACTTGGGTCCTCTCGTAAGTTTTCTTGGGTTTGTGCCATTGGAGGAGGGAGTGCATAAGAAGCAGCATCTGGCAATACATCTGCATCCAGTCCCTGCTGACATCCTGAGATCCATCTGCCCAGGCTCACTCCTCCCTTTGCTTGGAGCGTGACATATCTGGTACCACACTGCCAGACAAGCTCAGCAAATACTTCTCTCTCAAAAGGAGGCTGAGCCACTTTTCCAGTGCCTTCACCTTGTGTTACCTCATTGCTAACCTGATGGAAGAGTATGCAGTCTCTTTTCAAACTGCTCACTGCAATCTGGAAGGGGTCAGCTAAAGACCCTTCACGTGAGCAGGATGGAAGGCGTAATTTAGGTGAAAAGATCAAACCCAGCCTACTCCAGACCAACGACCCTGCAGTTTCAATTCTTTACAAAGGACGTGAAAACTAAAATGGTAACAGATAAATGTTGATGAGTAGATGTGACAGATCTGTTCCTCAAAGCTTTGCAAGGAAGCAGCAAGGAAGCACTAAAGGCCCCCAGGACAGCTCCATAGTTAAGGTGATCAGTTGAAAGTTCTAATGTTTTTCTGTTATTCTACACCATTTGGTGTTATACATCATTGTACACACCCTCTGGTAGACCCTTTCAAAGCAACTGAATAACTCAGTGCTTAACCAGGATACTTTAATTTTCTTAAGTTCTGGGAAATACCAGATCATTTTTCATTCTGCGATGGCAATGACGGTCCCCCAACTAGTAGTGGAATAGGGGGAATAAAAGCTTTAAAGTGGAAACTACTCTAGAGATCTGTACCATAAGGAATGATGAATATAGGACAGAGGAGTGAGGCATACTTTTATCCTTTATAAATATGCAGTGCAATGAAAGCTTCGTTTCTGTATTTGTATTATCTTTTAAATTTAACATGTTTTGTGCCTATGCACAACCCCTGTGCTGTAGGAATGATTGCTGTTTCCAAATGCCCGTGCTCACAGCGGGCACTTTTTCTTTCTTCCATCCGTATATATTACCTTAAGATGTACAAAGTGGAACTTTTCTTGTTCTGTAGGTAGGAATTCATTCAGTAAGAGACAACTCTTCTGTGTATAAGAGCATAACATAGTGCAGCAGAAACACTTGTGCCTGTGAATTTGAGGGTAGATTGTCTCAGATGCATTGCCTCTCCATCACCCTGTAACGCTGACATAGTCCAGTCACAGCAGTGTGTATACAGGAGGTTGAATAATGCATGTGAAGAGTCTCTTAAGCATTTATTTTGTTCTTTTCAGTTGTCCTTCAGGCATTACCCACTCCATCATGACATCAACTTGAAAATTTCCTATTACGGAAGGTAAAACTTGTTGACAAGGAAAAAATTCAAAATCATTGCTCTTGTTAAGAGTCATACATCTGATATTTCTGTGGAGAATTTACCAAATTTCAGCCTCTCAGTCTTTGGAAAAAGTCATACATATTACAAGGAATTCCTATTTTGAGGCAATCCTTTACCAAAGGGAGGTAATTATCATTCTGTAACATTTCAGATGAGAAGCTACATTTGACCCGGCTGTATCATCCACAAACAAAATCACTTTCCTATTAATTAAAACTGCTAATGACTGGCTTATGAGAAAAAAAAATGTGGACATATTCTCATGAATAACACAATCATGTTTATAACTTGTCTTATTTTAATGTGAACTCACAAGCCTTCACGTATAAGGACAAGGACTGTCAAATGGCATTCACAAAAACAGAGCAGATTTTAACGGGCTGCTCTTTAAAATAAAAATCTATATAGCGTACTGGGAAAATTTTCCCCACATACATTGCCTAACTTTAAATGAATTTGTGGCTTTGGTAATGATCTGAAGAAGCCGTTCTACTCTCTTCTTTGCTCAGCACATCCCATTATTACTGGAGCAGCAGAGACACAGTGGTACAAAGGGAAAGTTCTGCCTGAGATGAGCAGCTCAAGACTGGCTACAGTTAATGAACAGATACCACCAATATGATTGTTTGCCTTTCAAGAAGGAACAGTTACAAGCTCATTAGGACAGTGAGAACCCAGGACACTTGTCAAAACAGCCCTGCTTTAAGTAGACAACCACAGCTCATCTTTCAAGTGAGAAGCTGAAGGAAGCCATCAAAAGGGAAGAAAGCAAAACCTGACTTTCACCGTGCAGGCTGCTCTGAAGGCTCCTCAAGCAGGAAGAGCTAAAGTTGCCCTGAATTTGTAATTTTCTATCCTTCCCAAAGCAGAGCAAGTCTTGCTATATTACACAGTAATAGTTACTCGAGGCCTCTTCAGCTTCAGCCAGGCGAGAGCAGGGGAGATGGCAGGTCACTGCCCAGCCCCTCCTTGCAAAAGAATGATGCCTACAACTTTCCTATCAAAGGCAGTAGGCATGAGCATGACATTCTTTGACTGGAAAGCAGTCCCATAGACACTAAGGGAAACAACAATGCAGAAACAAGTCCCAAAAGGACAACAAAACACAATTTTTCTGGCACCTCCCTGAGAACCTAATAAATAAAAGTAAAAAGCCTGAGCATCTCAGCTTCTATTTATTTGTGGTAACAAAT
This sequence comes from Falco naumanni, assembly GCF_017639655.2. Classification (NCBI taxonomy): domain Eukaryota; kingdom Metazoa; phylum Chordata; class Aves; order Falconiformes; family Falconidae; genus Falco; species Falco naumanni. The sequence goes on from NC_054056.1 coordinate 90,323,943, forward strand.
CAGGCACCAGTGATGGTAGGAGGCTCACCCTGTAGGTTAAGCTCTGCTCTGTTCTTTTTTGTAGCCTGTCCAAAGCAATCCAGGAGCGCAGCTCTACTCTAAACACCAGCAGCTCCCCACCGAGCAGGGGTGATGCCTTAGGAGTGCAGAGTCAGCAAAAGGACTCCCCTGCCATTTCCCTCCCTGTCCCTTCGCTCTGCTGATAGTATCACAGGAGAAGAAGGTGTCTCCAGAGAAATAGGAACATTGCCAGTATCAGTACATTTACAATTAACTCAGTAACAGACAAAGCTACTCTAGAGTGGCATAATGTGACTTGTTTTATACATGAAGGCACCAGCAATCAGCCTTGACTTATGCTTTCTCTAAACCCCCCAAACCCTGTTTATTCCTTATGTAAATAAATCAACCATTGATCCAACGAGAAGCTGCTTTGTTTCAGACATCTTTATCTCCTCCTGGCCCTTTTTTTGCCCTACGAAAAATTAGAAGTTGAGGTATCAGAATTTTCTTTTCTTCTACCCTCTTCTTCTTGAGCAACAGAGTGAGCTATGAGGTGGTTGTCTCCTGACAGAATGGGCCATTTTACTTCAGTTTTCTTCCACTCTCATTTCCAGAAGAACTGTGATAGGAGAATGACACCAGATTGTCACCAAACTCCATACTCACCTCCTGTGGCTTCACTCTTTAAAATTCCTACAACCTCTTTGTGAGTTCAGCAAAAAGCAGCTCTTCATAGCTCACATTTATAACTGACCTGAGCAGATGTCTTTTAGGAAGAAACTGGGCAAGGCACGAACTGTGCTGCATGGCTGTCAGCTTTTATCTGCTTTTTTAGTGATTCAGAATAAGACAACAGAATCAAGCCTATTTGACTAGTCATGTATTTATTTGTGGTTTTAACATGCAAAACCAGTATAACAATTAGAGAAGTTAGAAAAAATATAGCACTGAAAAAAGTATTCATGCAGAATGAGGCTTCGACTTGAACTATCCTCCACAATCACCAGTTAGTTGATTTGTCCCAATATTTATAGTTCATCATTACAACTGCCAAAACTGGCAACCACCAGGATTGTTGTCTCAATTAAGGACAGTAAACAGATTGTCCCACTTTTTTTAATGAAAAAAAAATCTAAAATGTAATACTTCACAGTTTAACATGTTTATTCATTTAAACGAGCTAAAAAATACTGGTGTGACATCTGCTTGAGAGACATTGGTACCTAACATTTTGGCTGTCTCCCCACCGATTTGGTTGTGATTAAGGGGGGATAAAAGGAAGAGTACAGGATTCTGTCAATTAAATGCATTGATGAACTACAAAAAATATTTTTCTACTCTTGGAAAAGTGTAGAAATACATCTACAAAAGAATGCATTACAGCAAACTAAGAGGATGATGGGGAAAACTGTTGCAAAATATCTCTGTTGGCTCTTTCAGGGAAAAATACTGTAAGCGTAAGATCACAGACAATCTTTGCCGGTATATTTATCTCATGGCTTCATTTCCCAAAGTGCAGGCATAATCCACTACAAAGTCTTTTTAAGAAGCAGTTCCAACATCACATTTCTGCCGTCTTATTGATGTGCCATATTGTTATTTTCTTAGTCATAAGCACCACTAATTATTATGCTACTGTAAGTAAAACTTGAAATGCGTTCAAGATCTGTAGTATCCTGTTTGTTGGCACTCTAACTTGCCTAGTCTGCATTTCAAGTACAGTCCTTTACTGAGAATTGTCCTGAATGCATCTGACCTTCACTAACTGGCTCAGTTGTGCCTTACAGGCACAATCCTGTATCAGAGCAAAATGAATCATCTCTCTACTGGGAGCTGCTAATAACATTTTCCTCCCTGAAAGGGCAGCATTCAAAACTTGGCCCTAGAGTCAGCAGATAAGCCTCTTCTATGGTAGCAATTTTCATGGAAATGGGATGAGCGGTTTTGTATGGCTTTTACTGTGCCTCATTTAGTAGGGTTGTTTAAAAACTGTTTGTTTTCAAACACAACGTTTAGGTCAACTGCCCTAGATGACACCTAAGCAAACATTACTTTGCTCATGTTGGGGATGTTTGCAGTTACATGTTGCAGCATAATCTTGCAGTCTACCTGTTGTCTCTGCTACAGCTGGTCTGATACATGGAAGGAGCTATGGCAGATCCTGAATCACATGATGTCCATATGATATGCAACAGTGAACTTTAAATAAAGTGTTCTTCAAGAAAAGTTTAAATATATCTCTAGGGTCTATTAGGGAAATGCTTAACATGCGTCCTAAGCTTCCAGTAAAATATATTTATGGACTCTAGGAAGTAGAGTTAAAGTCTTTCCTTGGCAGCAGCACTAGTAAAACTACTATACTGAGGCTTCTGTCCTGAGATAGTCTACCTGCTGGTTCTGCTTTTGTAAGATCAAAGAGAAAAAGAAAACTGCTGTGGAAAGATTTACCGACTAAAGTCACTGCTGGAAGACTGTTAGGCCTTCCTAGCCAGAGACTCTTCCAGACAGGACATCTGCTCCCACCCACAGCACAAGGACCCAGTACGGGTATCTCCTTCACAACCTCTGCTGGAAAAAAATTCTGTTTACTCCACAAGCACAGGGCAACAGCAATACCGATGTCTACCCTTTCCCCAGATGTGAATATCCTTTAAAAAACCTGCCCCATTAAGCCAGGTTTGCTGCGGAAATGGTTTGATCAGCAATCTTTCTTTGAAACAAGTGTATAAAAGTACTACTTTTATAGCGAAGTCAATCTTTCTGAAGTTGATGGAGCTACATGGAACAACTTGGTCTGCAGAAAGAGATCTGCTCTATTGGTATTGGGTAGGATGCCAAGGGACCTTCTCTTTATTATCTTTTAAGTATTCATAGGCTACACTTCGTTTTAATATGAGCTTAGGGGCTTTAGGGGCTAGAACTGCCTAGAATAATCCAGATATTCTAAAACTGGTGAGTATCACTGCTCACATTTGAACATTGTGCAGGTTAGATTGCTTTAATGTCCTTTCAAATGTATATATAATTCAGTGTGTCCAAAAATAATAAAAGCACCAAAATACTCAAAATATATTTATTAATAAAACAGACACTGAGCAACTCATACAAAGATAGGTGGTCCAAAACCCAAGAGGTATATTTCAATCTCAGATATGATAAGGGCAAAAAAAGCCACATGTTTGCAAGATTAAAATTAGTCTCTACTTTAAAATAGCAGACATGGACAATGCAGTGCTCCAGAAAGAAGAAATAACTTCAGGTCAGATTCTGATTTCCCCCTGGAGTGAATCAGTTGTAAACTCAGTGAATTGAGGGGAATCACAAGTTAGTAAAATGAGAATCAGACCTCACTGATAATATTGTTGTGCTTGTGCCTTTTAGAAAACCAAGGATGAGCAATTTGATGAAAAGTGGGGGCTTTTAGCTTTAAAGAATATAGACATATGACTCCTAGAAATTATTGTAGTGATAAGAGAAGAAGTTTATTTGCGGCAATATCTACCATGTATTTCTATGTACACTGAACAGAAGTCTACCCAGTTTATCTAAGCAAAAGGAAATTTTCTTGTTACATGAGAGTATCTTTCATGTAAATGAGAAGGCCCAACAGAGAAACTGCAAACTATGGCACTTGTGGGCAATATGGACTCATAAGCCACAAATCAGGGGAAGCTGTTTCAGTCATACACGCTTTGGATTTTGTCTGTGAGTCATAATTACGGCAAATGCAATCCTCCTGTTCTAGGAACTTGATGTTCATAAATTTGACAGTGGAATAGCTTTCTTTTTAATGTAACTGATTCAGAAAGCAGGTTACAAGACAACCTGCATGAAAGGGATAACTACACATCTTTCTCAGGCTACACATCACCCAGATTGCTACGTGCAGACGTTAAGAAAGCAATCCTTCCAGCATTTTATGGAACAAGAAAATTGCTCATGCAAAGTAACAGAGAAGAGGTCTGCAGCTTCTGTGACATGTGGTGCAGCACTGGTGAAGTGAAAAGCACGTCACATCCAAGGAGACAGCTTGTGATATGCTTTTGACTCCACTGAAAGTCGGGCCATGTGTCAGATAATGCTTCACCATAAATGCAACACGTTGCTAAGCTTTTGGTCATTTATGTATTAGCGGACTATAAGTCATACGAATGCATAAATGGTAGGATTTTGTGTCTGTAACAGTCATACTTAGAAAATGAGAAATATTTGCACATATATGTTTACGCCACTCTCACATTCTTCTAGGAAGACTGTTGTACTCTGAATTTCTAGAGGAGTTTTTTGCATTGCATAAAGTGAATGAGGAGTATGACAGATAAGAAGTGGATCCTTAGAGACTCATAATGTATATGGTCATAATTACCGTATGGTTTAAAAATAAACTGTATTGATCTAAGTTCCTTAAGTGGTGATAATGGGACTGTGTCAATTTAAAATAAATATATTTTCCATTATAATATTTGCTATAATTTGTATCCCTTTGTCTTCAAAATCTTAGTCAGGCATTTCTGGAACAAGTCAGTAAAGATCTCAGTTGCAACTAAACTTAACATTCAGCCCTGAAACTGGTATCATTGATAAAGCCAAGCTAGTTTGCTAATAGAATGACAACTTTATGATAACTTTTCTGGAAGTCAATCTGCCTACGCTTCTTGCCACATTCTGCACCAATGGCTCTATGCTTTTCTTGGTATCAAAGTGAATCCAAACTAAAGAAAGATTGACCACATTTTTAAAAGGGTCAGAACTGAACCTTTACAACCACAAGTTCAGTTATATGCCAAACTTGAAGCAGAACAGGATAAAGCCAGAATTTTACAGCTCCCTGCAGCTGCTTTGACATACCGACTTCATCAAGTGGCTTATGGTTATCAAAGGGATCAGAAATGTTATCTACAGTGCTTATTCTGAAAGGTACTTTGCAAGAACTGAAGGATGTCACGGAGCCAAGATTTTTCCCAAATATTAGTACACATTAAAAAAATGGTTTCATAATACTTAAAAATTCTCACATTAGTTTGATGATTAAAATGATTGTATAACTGGAAAGCATTTTTTTTTTCTTTTTTTCTTTTTTCTTTTCTTTTTTTTTTTTTTACAATATCCCCCTAATAGGTAGAGCAAGTTGATACCACAACCAGCAGGAAGAGTATAATTAAAATACAATTTCGACTTTATATTAATAATAGAGCAATACACTAATTAAAGCCAACATCGACTGAACTTTCTATTTACACTAGTTCAGACAGCACAGGAGGCAAAGAACTGTGTTTCAGAGGCATATGCGAATGTTAGAGCTTCTGTCATCCAGGTGCCATTTCTGACAGAACACATGTGTGCTGAACAGTTGGCAAAGAATGAAAAAGATTACTGCAGATATATGGGCACACAGAATCTGGGATGACATAAAATTAAGTCCATATAGGAGGTGACAGACTGCTTCTAAAAAGATATTTTTTTCCTACAATTTCTTCCATCTTAGTGCATGCGCGTGTGACATGCACAAGAAAGATTAAAAGAGAGAGAAAGGATGAGGGTTTTTTGATATATTTTAAATACAAATTAATAAAAGACTTTTTATTTGGTATTTCTGCTTTCTTTTGAGAAAGGAAAAGGAAACTAATTTGGCTATTAGGAAGCTTTGATTCCTAAATTTAGTCAAGGCAGACTCTCCTCCTGTGAAGTCAGCATCAATACCCATGATAATAATAGCACCTGTCTTTTGACATCAAAGTTCTCTGCCTGAGAAAAAAATAGTGTAAACAACAAACTTCATATACTGATGCTCCTGGCTTTGGTGTTAACCAAATGTGCTTGCCGGGCATGAGTGTTCTTCTCTTATTTTGGAGATCTGGAATGTAAAAGTGACTGACGTATTGCAAAAATTTCCTATGAACTTGGACTGCAAGAAATGGCATCATTTACTGTCTCACAGTGAAGGGACTGTGTGTTCCTATGTAGTCTTGTTGAAGCTGAAGAAATCTTGATGATAGATTCATTGCATCTGCTAATTTTCATCTGGATCCAGATCAAGGTCAACTTCATCGGAAATATTAAGATAAAAGAAAGCATAGAAAGCCAACAAAAATACCAGTATAGCTGCAAGGACAAGGGCAACTTCCTGTAGAAGTAAGAGGAGAAAAAAAAAAAAAAAAAAAAAAAAAGAAACAAAACCTGTTAGAAACATTACCATATTTTCAGATTAATCAGGAATAAATATTATTTCCTTTCTATAATGCACATCAAAATAACATCAGACATCTATAACTGCATAAGGCATTGACACATTAATGTTTTCTTCTATGTGATTACCATTTCAGAATGTTACAAAATCCATTCACATAATAAAGATTTTGGTGAGTCTGATGTACTGCCAGAAAGAGGATATTTGGCTTAAAGATCTTTGTTCTGACCTAGAAATAGGAGCTTTATATCCTTTTATTATGGTATTCCTTCTTTTTGGAAAGGAAAGACAGAATTCACAAACCACAGTTTTGAACACAAATTTCAGTTATGAATTTACACTGTGAATTTTGATGTTTTCTAGCAATATGGTACTGCTTTTTGCCAACAAATTTGTAATTTTTTAATGAAGCAAACACAGTATGGTGGAAGTCAATGAAAATTGCTACCTCTACCTCCCAACCTCCTGGCATGCATTACAATATGGAACTACAAAATCCTTCAGAATTGGACGAAACTTTTCTTCCTTCCCCTCTGCAATAAGGCAAAAAGCACAACAATTTGCACTTGCGCTTGCCTCTCTTCCCATAAAATATTGCAACTTGCTGCATCTTCCTTAATTAACATAAAAGAGTCTTCCAAAGTATACATGATTTATAGCAGCTTTCAGAAGCAGAAAAATGTTTTTGTACTACACGTCATACTCATTATGTGACTGCCTATCATCATATTCTGTCTTGAGGCTGGACTCTGTTAAGCTCCAACTTTGGATCTCAGATATAATAAATCATAGTATGATCATCCTCTTTATAACACTACTTCTTTCAAAGTCACAGTATTTCCCATTTTTAGGTTTTTATTTTCCTAAAAAGCACAGCAAAATTCCTACAGTGTTGACTCTCATTTTGGTAGACAAAGAAAGAAGAAATATAAATTTGAGAAAAATCCTTATGCTCCTTCAGCTCACAGAAAGTGCAACCTCCACAGCTAACGACGTGCACTGGTTCATTCCTTATCATCATGATGTATTTTTCAAATTATGCACTGAGGTGCTCAAAAGGCACTGGTTAGTTAGCACTCCCCAAACCATCTTCCCACTACAAAAAGAAGCAACAACATCCCTTCCAAATCTCAGCTTCATATTAACCTACAAACCATCTACATCAGAACAATCCAGCTGTACACTTAAAAGAAGAGAAGAAAAAGAGTTTGCTGACACTGTAACTAATCTGAACTGGTACAGAAGACCTACTCTGCCAGTGGGACTGAATGAAGATGCCTACACCACACCCAGACAATCAGTCCCCCTTTACAGTTCAAGGAGAGAATCTGGCCCTCTTTGGTGTAAGATTCATTGTGTCCTCTAAAAGAAGTCATGTAGGTCAGGTGAATTCTTTCTAAAATGTCTGTTTGTCCTCTTAGACTAGAAGGGGAGTGGAGATGATACCTCTGGCATGGAGACCTGCACTGCAGGATGAATTCTATCCAGTATCTCTAGACAGGTGGTGGCTTTGTGACCACCTCTGTGTGTCTGCTGCCATGAAAGAGTTAAAGTTGAGTTAGCTTTATTTTTTAAAGTCTAGCCCATACTCTGGCATTCTTCTATAGAACAGCATTTCATTTGCATTTACATGAATGCATTATATAGTTTATCAGAATGTTGGATCAATAATTCAACATATGCCATCTAATAAACTTTGAAATACTACTGCCGAGTTGGCATATGCTCTATAGGAGTCTTTGTTCTACAGAAACCTTTGCTTTACATTTTATATGGATGATTAATAGAGATGTGCTTTAAATTTATTTTACCATATTAAAATCACTGCTGTAAATTTGCTGTAAATTTAGAATTATATTATCCTCCAAACCTCATCCTCCTGATTTCATATGATTTGATTAAAAAAAAAAGAAAGTACATCTAATTCACTAATATATTAAAGGAAAGTGATTTTCGCTTTGTTGCAGTTGCAACACGTCAGTATCTCACAAAAGGGCATGGCAGCATCAGACAGGTTTCATTTATTTCCTTGTATCCACAGCTGTGCTCCCAGACCCATCTGGCCACACAGCTACTAATCTTAAGAGGATGTAATAAACAAGTGACATACAACTGCAAGCTCCATCTGCTCAGGAGAGTGGACAACAAAACCGTACAATGCAGGCACCGTTCACACTTGACACAGAGAGCAAATTCATTCCAGTATTAAAAAGTTTTCCCCCTTGTTTGGGTGCCACGCTTGCCACACTTTCTGCTTTACACAAGATTCACCTTTCCTCCCCCTTCTGCCCTCTCTTATGAAATTCTGTGGTAGCAGCAGTGAAAGTTTGAGGAATGTTTGCATTAAAGATTTGTTTTCCAGGAAACAGAACTGGGAAAATCTTGATTTTTATTCTCAGGCTGCCTAGTAACTGCTTTGAGGGGCCTAGTTATTTAATTCCTCTTAAGTTTTAGAGTGAATAACACTGATATACAACAACGCTACTACCCTTACACAGGCATCAGGAACCGGGTGGCTGGATCAGTATTTATTAACTCTGGGAATGAAAACACTTATTGAAATTCCAGGTTTGAAAATTATGCAAGAACCTTAACTCTGAGTTACTGAAGAAGGCAGAGTAACAAAAACCTAAAATAAATGGCCTAACAAAGGGCACCTGGCTCTCAGCTAGAGAGTCTCTTAAGAATTGCATCCAGTTTATGAACTTTTATACACATAAATTTTGCAAAGTAAATAGCAAATGAGATGCTACACCACTATACTGTCTTTGTAACAACAGTATATATTGTCATTTTAATTTGTTTTATAGTTATCAGGCTTAGCTATTTGTATTTTAAGCCATGCATAGAAATGAAATGTTAAAATACTCTTCGCTTGGCATATATAGCTCCCTTTCTCTTGCACTTCATCCCCATCATCCCTCTGCAAAATCCATTTACTCAGAGGATTTCACCATGAATAATTAACCAATATAGAAAAAGTCCTATAGAAATAAACTTAAAATGATCACAGGGCTTTTTCTCCTTTTTTTTCTTTTATAACATGATACAGAATGCTAGGAAATAGCATCCCTGCTCTCAAATCCCAAATTACAGTCAAAGGAGCCTTTAAAAGGAACAGAATTTTCTATTATATTCTCTTATATTTAGAATAATGTCTGCAGAACCCTACTGATTTATTTTTTGTCAGTTTTATGTGTCTCGTGCCAAAATACAGGGATAACGTCCTCAGATTCACCCTGGTGGAGCAAGTTGCAGAGTTGTGATCTAAACAAGATTAATTAGGACATGAAAAAATAGGGGTGAGGAAAAAATGCTGGCTATAATAGCACAAATTTGGACGCTGTGTAGGGTAGCATCCTATCCTACATGTACAGAGAAATATCACACTTTCAGGAAATTTCTGATTTTTTACATATTTTTTATGTTCCTGCAAAGAGAACTGTACATTTTTAATATGAAACCAGCTTAAAACTAGGTGAAAAAGTACCACAATTGCTGTCTTTGAAATGCTAAACCACCCCTAGCTATTCCTGAAAAGAGATGAAAAGAAAATCATGCTGACTAAAGATACCTGTCAAAATAAAACAAACACACATAGACTTGGCCATCAACCTTTTTATCCCATATAATTTCTAACTGGAAGACTTTATCTGGACGTTCACTGTGATACGTTTTTAGTTTCAACAAAATCATATACAAAAATGGATGTTTACTTCCTTACTGCAGGACACCTACACTTAATACAAGGTAACAAAAGTAATTTATTAACTTTTATCAGCAATTTTTATATTATCAATTTTTTATTGTAAAAATTTCAGATGGAGGAAAGATTGTTATTGTCTCAAATAATGAGAACAAGGTACTACTACAGTCATCTAAAAGGCCTGGCTATATGATCACAAAGCAACAGGAGTCATTTTAATACAGCTAAATGCAAGATAATACATACAGGTATCAAAGATGTAGATAGTACTTAGGAAGTGGAGGACTCTTCTTGAAAGACTGTGACTCTGAAAAGATCTTTGGATTTAAGGGGTAACCACTCCCTCAGTGTGATCTCTGGATGTGCAAAGGCGGAGAGATGACTGGTATTTGTTTTATCATAGAGAAGAATAAGATGTAGTTTGGTTACAACATATAACTATATGTGCCATACACCCGTATTTAAGTAAGGCGCTTCACAGTGTGGGGTCCTTTTATCTTGTTTACAAGAACCTCCCAAGGTCCAGCTGCTGTTAGATAAGCTCAGTCTTGAAACAAGATGCCATTTCCTAGGAGCAAGAATGATTGACAATTCCAGTTACCTCTTGGGGAAAATATGGACTTCCATGGCTGTGTGCTTTTAATGGTCAGATGTGTCAAAAGAGTACATTTTTATTTAGCTACTGGGAAGAAAACTTCAGCTTGGGCTTGTGTGGAAAGGAGATCCTAACTGCCAGCCTTGGAGCTGGCAAACCCAGCCCTCCATACTGAACTCCTCCTCCAGGGTGCTGGGAAGACTGGGATTACTTACATGGTCAGTGCTATATTATGAGCCTCTGAAGTACCTGAGTGTTAAAAAGTAACGGCACCTCATACTTCAGTGCTTCAGCCTTTTCTACATAGGAACAAAAAAAGTTTCTTTATTTTTCAGGAAATTTTTTTCCAACTGTACTGGTCTGATTTCTGGGATTTGAGGTTTTGTTGTTGTCAACTATTCTTTGAAGTGTTATGTTGGTCATCAGTAGAGACCAAAGCCTGAGAAATACAGACTACTGCTCCAAGATCGTACAGAAAATCCTCCTAAGCTCCTTCTTGGTGCATCTTGTTCACATGCTCAAACCACCATGATTACTGTACTTATGTGTACAGGTCAGGCCAGGGTCAGATGGGAGCAATCTGATTTTGTTTTTCTCTTTGTATGTTTTCTTCCCCCCTCCCTGCATTTCAAGGTCAGGGATCAAAGCCTGACTACCGGGATCACTGGGAATATCACACTTTGTTCCCTGATGGCACATTTAAGCTGCCCTGCTCTTTATGTGAGGCACGTAAGCTGGTTTGAAGACCCAGTATTTTGGTCATTAGAAAGTGCTTGGACTTCCTAGAAAGTATTTGGATGAAATTTCATGATCTGTAACATATAGAAAGCCAGATCAAATGATCTAATAGTCCCTTGTGGCCTTAATTTCTGCAAAGCAATGAAACTATATTTCTAACTTGGCAAATGTAGTTCACTAACTTAGCAAATTATGAACAGCATGAAATCAGAGAATACCCTTTGCCAAAATACACTAGGAATGTCTTCTTATCTATTCATACATAACTTGTTCCAGATGAGATAAAATCTTAATAGTGAGCTAGCTAGCTACACATTAGATTCAGTAGATATGCAAAAGAATGACAGACATTAAGCTCCTACTTTTTTAGGAAACATTTTTTCCTTAGCTCAATCGATGTACTATGTTGCTAATAATTCTCTATGGAGTGGTATTCTGCAGCTGATTATGTCTTTGCAAGTGAGTGTAAAATACTACTGTTCAGATTTGTGTCTAACTTTCAACAAGAGAGAGAAAAATTCCAAGATTCATCCCATGGACCACTGATTCATTCTTGCAGTGTCTGAAAAAAATCCCTCCCCAAGAAATCCCATTACCTTTGGCCTCCACATATCAAACCCCAGTTATCTGGAGCTGAGCTTCCACATTCCTCAAACCATTTTCTGCTTGTCACCCTCCTATTGGCACCTCTTCCTCACCCACTGAGGGCAGAGTTAGCACCAAAGGTGCAGACCCATCGCTGCTTCACCTGGTAGGACGAGCTGGTGGGCTTCCACCAGCACGAGCTCCCGCTGGGGGGATAACAAAGGTTAGTGGCTCCCTTTTTGCTACAGCTACAAAGAATTTGGTCTTATCCAAACACCAGGAGACATACGGCATACTGCTTTCTGTCTGAGTTGTTTCTCGAGACAGGGGTTCTGCTTTTCCAAGAGGCACCATCTATTTTGACACTGTCTGCATTAATGTCACATATACACAGCCAGCACAATAGCTCTGCTACAGTACTTAATTTTTAAGCATGTTTAAAGAGAAAATATTAGACACCCAGTACTAACATGGTCACCCTGCTTGAACTAACTTTTGATAGTTATTAGTGCTTAGCTGCTTCTCTGACATTATCAACATGGATAAAATCTCTCATTGGGGAAATTAAAAAGTACTAAATGCCAGCAACTGCAAGAAACTTTGTTACTTTAAACCTTGCATTAAAATGACAAGGCAATCAAAATTTGACAAGACAAGCTAATTAGTATGCCAGCGATGAAATGTGAAGGATCTCCAGGGGATTGGTTCTGAAAAGTTTGATGTCATTTGTAGGGCCTTTTTTTTTTAAAGTAAATGTTGTCAACTCTCATGGTGAAATACACAACAGTTGAATTTCATTATCTTCACAGAAATTAAGGACTAAAATCTCTTCGCTATTTTCCAGTTCTCCCCCCCAAATACTACACTGAGTCTTAGTTTACAGCCAGGAATATAAGCCCTTTAGGACACTAGTGCAAAACAACTCTGAAGTATCAATAAGCACTAAAAATCCTGTCATGTTAAGTGGCAGTATGGTACTTATTGTGTTAGGTGTTTCACAGAATTATAAAAATATTCCTCTTTCTCAGAGAGCTTATAATTTTACATGTATGATAAGGATATCCTTCCTCTACAGTATGTGTCTTAACTGCAACTTAGCTTTTTATAGGAAAATGTTAATATATTTTGAAATGCTGCCTGCCGCGTCATGTACTGAAACCTGGATAAACAAATAAAATGTATATGGTAAATACACGTATGTGTGGGTTTTCTCAAAGATTTACAAGAACTCTGGACATTTCTATTTAAAGTGCTGACCATTTATTTCATTGCACTGTAGTTACACCACTTTTTTTCCCCTCAACACAGATTGAAGTTAAACAACTGTCACAGCACAGAATCAGGGCCTACATCATATAAAAAGACTAAAATCTCAGTCTTTGGAAGGTGAATCATGTCACTTATCACCATCAGAAAACTCTGCGACAACTGTGATGATCCCTTCCCAAAGGAAGCACCTGGGCACACTCAAAAGCTCTGAATATTGGGAAACAATCAAAGGAATGCACATTGAAGCCTCAAAATAATTTCACGAATATACATAACCTGATGGGACCTCAACTCCGTTGACTCTTCTGACAGCCACAGGCATGAGGAGTGGTTTAATACCCTGCTGTCACACTAAGCAGGAGACTTCAGGAAATTTGTATTTCGAAATTTATCCAGAAGACAACAGGAGTATCTGGGATAGGTGTGGAGAATGAACATAAGAAGATTGCTCTAGGACAGCTGGAGGAACTTGGAACTTAACAATGGACTGAGCAAAACAAGCCCTGCCTGAGGAAGAGGTTCCAGCGCTTCACAACTAAGCAGCCTCCCCTGGGGCAGGGAGGGCAACTTCCCTACATGCACACCAGGAACATCCGCTGCCCGTGGTGAAGCTCTGATGACCTGGTGGGATGGAGCAGGTGAAGAGTTGCCACTGCAAGACAGGAGGAGGTGCAAGTTTACCCCAAGATGTTAAATATGCTTCCACAGTGAGCACTTCAGGGTCTGTCAGCTGAAGTGCAGAGTTTTATTCTACAGGGACTGCCCGTTCTCTGGTAGAAGTATTGTAACGTTTAGTAAGCCTGAGGTTGTTGGCATTAAGCAGGCTCCCTGAGAAGGATGCATACAAAGGCCCTGCTTTCCTTCCCCCACAAGCATATATCCCTGGAGGGAAAGGTGCCCAACTTACCGTCCCTTTTGCTTCACCTCTGTCAGCTTTTCTCAGCAATTGGGAAGCAAAGCAAATGACTGTAATCTGTTTGGGGATCTTCCAGAGTCACATTTTAAGGTCCAGGTGTGCAAAAAATATTACAGCCAGGAGACAATGTTTTAAAGAATTTCTTTTTTTCCCCCCTTTTCTTCTAAAGGCACAGGCAGAATTGCAAACCTCAGACACTGGACACTGAAACTGGCAGAACCCAGAAACACAACATCCCATGACCTGCAGAGCATGTGTGCACCTTGATGGTAAAACTCATTCTTACCTAGAAGTCAGCTAGTGTTCTGCTATAACACGCAGCGACAGATTTCTACAAAATAAACTGCTTTTAATTTCTTTACTCACTAATACTTGATTCTTCATTATATGTATGATTACACATATGCTTTCCTATTCTCCCTCATTTTTAACTAACAATTACTTAGGAAAACAAGGAAACAGAACAGGTTTTGAAGGACCAAGGTTCCTATTTTTCTCACTTGTGAAACTCATGTAATAAACATGCAGATTTTAAAAGAACTAGGCTGTACAGTAGAAGTCTCCAAGTAGAACATCACTTTTAAAAGGTCATGTCATTTAAAGTAAAATGAAAAGAAAAAGTAAAATTTAATAGGAAAGGAAGGAAAAAACATTGAACTCAAAAGGTTAATAATCTATCCTTTAAACAAAAAAGGCAATCTACTTTTTCTCATTAAAACTTGACACACAGCACTAACGGAGGAGATTATGTTGTGAAAACATACTGCATCGCATGGTAATGCTTGATCGAGATCAGCAATCAGGAGCAAAAAGAAAGCACTGTTTCGTGATTATAATAGCAAATTCTGGAAGACAACCAAATACATCATCTGGCAGCTCAACAGCTGTTACAGCTTGGTAGTAATACCTTGGCATTTGCTATAAGCTGTAACTTGAAAAAATTGATTTCTCATCTGCCAGAAACAAGAAAATGTTCTCCTTTTAACATTTATGAAGTTTCTTTCACTACAATACCCAGGTATTTGTTCCACTTTTTTATAGCTCGGTTTTTACTCTTGCTGCTAAGCTAATTGTATATCAATTTGATTCAAATATAAGTTTGAGGAAAAAATACTAGATGCAACTTAAATAAACAACGTGCATTCACATAAATCCCGTTTTGATGACACACGGGGTAGCAAATAGCATAAAATATTCCCAATTGTCCTCCTTGCTCATATGCACAGCCATGATCAAATAGTCATTATTATAATGCATACATGCCTGAAAAATGGACGATTCCAAAATAAAGTTCAGTACCTTTCCATGTGTTTTGCTGTTTAGTTAAGCCTACTTTTTGCTGGTCAGAAGTAGTACACAAGGATGTAGACTGAGATAATAATGCTGAGAATTTACAATACTTAACAAACTTAGTCTTTAAATTACTCCTGGGTATAGGATAGGAAGAGGAAGAAGGAAGACATTTATTGTCATTTTTATAACTATATGAAATCGTTAAAGCATTTGTTCTGTGTGCAGAAAGGCTTCCTGAAAAGATCAGTTTTCTAAGCATACAGTACTTCATTGACCTTAAAGTAAGTATGCATCATAACAAGGACATGGACTACTTAAAATCTTTTAGCATTTCAACTATTCTAGTTATTTTAGGGTTAAGTAAAAGCAATCCATCATAAATATTTCATATTCTGGCATTGCACTTAGATTTTGAAGTGTCATAAACAATATTTCTCAGAAATCAATATTCACACACAGTACATCTATGGGGAAAAGTACACACAAAGGTGGTATAAGCTTTCAAATAGATCTCTACCTTTACGCCTAGTGCAGTTTTCTTGGCCTCTGCTTTTAATCTTGTAGCTCTTAACATAGGCCTGGTTTTCTTATAATCTTGTTTTCCTAGAGGAGA
Organism: Falco naumanni; assembly: GCF_017639655.2. Taxonomy (NCBI): domain Eukaryota; kingdom Metazoa; phylum Chordata; class Aves; order Falconiformes; family Falconidae; genus Falco; species Falco naumanni. Next base: position 90,339,848 of record NC_054056.1, read on the forward strand.
AAAGCACATTTAATGAAAATGATGCAAAAAGAATATAAAGAATGTCAGTAATTATTTCAGTTGACAAGTCAGATCGAACATTTTGAAAACATCCCACAGACCAGCACTTGAAACAGGAGCAACTCTGTCAGACAGGGGCTTAATCCGTGGAACAAGAGTCATTAAGAGACAATGATAACAACAAGCAAGAGCCGACAGAGCAGCCTAGAGCCTATTACTCCAGAGGGCCATCAAAACACACATACGGATAACCACCTACTAGTACAATGTTTATTAAATAGTTCAGTAAGCATCAGACAGCAAATAAGTAGATTAAAAGTGGATGACGTTTTTCCCTCTCATTTCAATCATAACAAAATTTTCATTATAATTTTTGTTGTTTAGTCATCCCTAATGCATATATGAATGTGTAATATGGGACATTATGGTGAGTGTAAGTGTTTCATCATTTTGAACCGGAAGTTATTTGCAAGCATCAGAACTCAGAGACATGCAGGTCAGTCCAAGTAAGCACTAACAAAATGACTGCTTCACACCATCTGCTTGTAGAAACATGTCACACACAATCTTGTAGAAGAGTCTTAGACTTTTTAAAAGTTAGAGGGACTAGCCCTTGCAGCCATAAAGAGCACAGAAAAGTACTGGATTACTGTGAGTCCACAAGAACTGAGTTCAGAGGAGGACATACTTAGAAATGGCATAAATCATTTATCTCAACTTAATAATAATAAAGCATAAAACACTTGATATCTCTCAGGAATATTTTTGCTCTCTGAAGGGCCTGTTACTGCTGTGCTATGTACTATTAGCCATAGCTTCTTTAAGTTAACAGAAGTCAAGGTACAGACACAGTCACAAAAGAAGAAGGAAAAGAGGAATCTGTGAAGAAACTGCTCAGAGGGCTAAGAGCCTCAGTACAACCACTTTGGCATTTCCAGCCTTTTTGTCCTTATTGCCTACTTCCAAAGCTGAGCAACAATGCTTAAAGCAGAAATGTTTGGCTATTTGGCCACTAACCTGATCTCTGTCTGTGACACGATGACCTGCCTAGTGGATGAAGGAAAGGCTGTGGATGTTGCCTACTTGGACCTTAGTCAAGCCTTTGACACCATCTCCCACAGCATCTCCGGGAGAAAACAGCTGCTCATGGCTTGCACGACAGGCATACTTTATGCTGGTTTTAAAGCTGGATGGATGGTCGAGCCCAATGAGTGGCAGCAAATGGAGTTACATCCAGTCGGCGGCTGGTCACAAGTGCTGTTCCCCAGGGCTCAGTTCTGGGCGCAGTCCTGTTTAATATCTTTATCGACAATCTGAACAAGGGGATCGAGTGCACCCTCAGTGAGTTTGTGATGACACCAAGCTGGGGGGAGTGTCGCTCTGCTGGAGGGCAGGAGGCTCTGCAGAGGGATCTGGGCAGGCTGGACCGATGGGCCGAGCCCAGTTGTAGGAGGTTCAACCAGGCTCAGTGCCGGGCCCTGCCCTCGGGTCACAGCAGCCCCAGGCAGCGCTGCAGGCTGGGGCAGAGCGGCTGGGAAGCTGCCTGGGGGAGAAGGCCCTGGGGGAGCTGGGTGACGGCCGGCTGGGCATGAGCCAGCAGTGTGCCCAGGGGGGCAAGGGGGCCCACAGCATCCTGGCCTGTATCAGAAACTGTGTGGCCAGCAGGACCAGGGCAGTGATCGTCCCCCTGCACTGGGCACTGGTGAGGCTGCACCTCGAATCCGGGGTTCAGTTTTGGGCCCCTCGCTGCAAGAGGGACGTTGAGGTGCTGGAGCGTGTCCAGAGAAGGGCAACGGGGCTGGTGAAGGGTCTGGAGCACAGGTCTTGTGAGGAGCGGCTGAGGGAGCTGGGGGTGTTCAGTCTGGATAAGAGGAGACCTGTGGGGACCTTACCTCTCTCTACAACTACCTGAGAGGAGGTTGTAGGCAGGAGGAAGTAGGTCTCTTCTAGATAACAAGCAAAAGGACAAGAGGAAATGGCCTCAAGTTGCACCAGAGGAGGTTTAGATCGGATAGTAGGAAAAATTACTTCAGTGAAAGAGTGGTCAAGCACTGGAACAGGCTGCCCAGGGAGCTGGTGATATCACCATCCCTGGAAGTGTGCAAAAACCACGCAGATGTGGTGCTTAGGGACATGGATTGGTGGTGGACTTGGCAGTCGTGGGTTAATGGTTGGACTTGATATTCTTAAAGGTTTTTTCCAACCTAAATTATTCTATTATTCTATGATTTTTAAACAACTAATTTTATCTAGTTGTGCATTAGCTTTCATTATTGTTACATTCAAATAATTTAACCTTTCCTATAAAACTGTGCCCAGTAGTTTTGTGTATGCAACACTCCCATATGCTCAACTGGATGGGATCTTACATTCATAATACAAAATGCAATCTTCTCATTTTATGGTCACCTTCAAAACTGGGATATTATAGTGCAGTGGTGAAATTCTGCAACATGAACTGGGAAAGAAAGATCTTCTCCACTGATATACTAGATTAATGGAAACATGCCTCTACCTTTGTCTACTCTATCACTCTGCTCATATTCAATGCAGAGCTCTTCTCTGTAGCATATCGTGGATGCTGAACTCACATTACCAATTCACTTTTATTGTATAATCTCTCCACAATCCTAGAGATTATATATTGTGAAGGTCCCCATATTATCCTCTGGTCAGATATTATTCATAAAAGACTTGAAATAACTTAGAAAATACTCAATGACAAAAGGAAAAATAACTGAAACCATGTCTATTGGCGAAAAAAAAATAATATCCAAGGAACCTTCTTAAAGGGTGGAGAGAAGAAAAGATGACAGAATGACAATTTATGTCAGATGCTCCAACATATTCATCCAGTCCAATATATCTTCTTTGCAGGACAGGACCACTGCAGCGTTATTCTTCAGAAGTCAATGATATCTGATAATAGGATGCATCTGGAGTACAGTGATTTTTTTGAATACTTAAGGAAAGAATGGCAGGAACCACCAAAATGGCTGTCATGAGATGAAGCCAGCCAGAAAGAGAACATGTTTCTTCTCCCTAAAGTACTGCAGTCGTACTTTTGCTATGAAATAGTTAAAGAGCTGTCAGAATTTCCATTATTAATGACAGGAGTTTATAACTTATAAAAATTCACTCCAGGCTGAAATTTGGCACAGATATACCCCAGCCTTGAATTTTTTTGTTTGTTTGTTGGGAGCCAACTCTCAATAAAGTGATGCAGCTGTTCTTACTTACTTGTGAACAAACTACAGAAATTTATCCAAGATGTTTTAAGCATTAAAAATACCTTTGTTTAAAAGTACATAACTGACAAGGACTAAGTTCAATTTCAGTTCTCATAATTCAGGTTTGCTGCTCTCTCATCTGGGGTAAATAAAGCAGGACAGTCAGAGCTTTCCCTTCCAGTGATGCAACAACAGTAGATAATGAAAACTGGAAAGCTCTGTAAGGCCCATTAGGAATGGGAAACAAGTCAGCTACTGAAACCCACCTCCCCTTCCTTCCACTGCCCATTTTCCCTCCTCCTCTCCAAGGCTCAGCTGCGAAGGTGACACGAGCAGGGGTAGATACTGCACAGGAGACCCAGTCTGTGAACTCCATTTATCAGCAGGACCAAGGCTACTCCCAGAAAAAAACTTACTGGTGTTCTTTCCCTTGGTTTCAGGAACTCTGCTACTGTTTATTCCAGTGTCATGGCTATGGCTAAGACCAGATTCTACTTATCTAGAGAATACTTCCAGATTTATACCAAATCTGTTATGAACGACTAACACTCCCACCCTCCCCACCCCATGTATATAACAAATAGGCTATTTCAGTAATGACTCTAGAGCTGGTAGTTCTCTGAATCTATGCACCTGCAATTAATTTACCATTCTCTTTGCTAAATGTGATAGCCAAAAGGAAAAAAAAAAATATGGTGGGGAAACAGTCTGAGTCCACCAAGTGCAAAAGTTTAAAAAGGGCATCTGTGGAGCTCTTTGTAATGAAAACCAGATTCAGCAATTGTACTGACAGACTCTGAAAACATCTGAACTTTCTGAGGCCTTGGGAAAGACATCTGCACTACAGGACTATAAAGAACTATGAAATGCAAAGGCCCTACCATGTGAATACTGATCATTACCACCTGGAAAAGAAGCAGAGATAAGTAATACAGGCTCCCTACGTTCTTTTGGACCTGCAAACTCAACCAGTTGGAATATGTATATTCACACTCCCAATGTCTTCTAGTTTTATCTCACCTATACTGCAAGATTTCTTGTACATTTATCTGTCAGAGTCATCAGCGTAAGCTGTTCCTTCTGCCCAGGAAGTGACCGTCAAAGCCCGCCAAGACAGATTCATCAGACAAAGCCCCGTTTGTCTGCTTTACCCAATGGCTATTCAAGGCACTGAGTTTTCCTGAGGGAATATACAAAGGCAAGAAGATGAAGACAAAAAGACAGAATTGGAAAATTTCCACACCAAATCTTACTTTTTGTATTACTTAAGCAAAATCTTTTCCTCTTCTACTTCTCATTATTCTTATGAATTCGTCACCTCATCTCTCTAACTCCCGTGTCAGGCTTCCTTAATTTTTCCTTATAATTACCCCAATTTCCACTTTTTTTTTTTAAACAAATTTGCCACTTCTTTCTTTATAACTTGTTCCAAGTCCATCACTTTCCTTTTTTAAGGCCAAAGAACTAGTCCATGATAAGGCAACTTTGCGTAATGACTACAGCCATCACCTCTCTGCTTGCCCTGCCTCCTGCCAGTCCCTCCCAAGACCAGGTGCCAAGATCATCCACCTTTCCATTTCAGTGCTTGAAGTTGCTTTGTCCTTTGGAAGCTCTCCAGAGGTCACCATTCACCTCACCCCTTCCTTTCACTTTCTTGCACATTTTTTTCCAAAGGAGTGGAAAAGTGACCTCAGTAGCAGCTGAACTGAGTTGTGCCCTATTTACAAATCTGCTTAGAAAACTTTTCACAGGTAGAAATCAAGACTATTCTAATAGCTTCCAGGATTAGGAAGGGGTGAAGATAAGGGTGAAATACAGGGACTTTTTGAGCTACTAAAGACAGCTGTATTGTAAAAAATGCCAGTGTCTCTCTCAGAGTGAATATTAAGGATTCATACCATATGCAAAACAAGTTGGTTTCTCCTCATGTAACTAGGATTAAAAATCTACGGGTTACACAAGAATTTTTGTGATTTATCTCTAGTCACAAGGGAAACGAGATCCCATATATCTTCTATTCAATAATCTTAATAACAGATTAGAGATTACCTGATCTTGTATATTCAGTTTTCTTTTTAACTAAACCTCCAGTGACAGCATGATTAATACAAAACTTAAACTAAATACATATGAGCTACACAAGTTCATTAGTTCTGGGTGACCATTTTTTTTTAGCCTACAGAAATGTTGTGACATTACCAAGCAATATGCATAACACTGTACCTTCACATACATACCAAGCCCTGTTGTACAATTAAATGTGAATACAACACACTGAGAACTGTATTTAAGAACACTGACTACATTTAAGATTGTGTTTAAAGATGCTGCCATTTAAGATACAACCTAAACAAATCTATAGAATAACTTCATGAGAAAAAAAAATTGATTCCCATCCAATCCCTTCTAGATATTTACTCTCTCATTCTAACAGTAGCTCATTACTGGAATTGAATAAGAGACTAAAGCCTAGGCTACCTCTCTGCTTTTCAATTCATCAGGCTTAAGCAGAAACAGGACTGCATCTTTGGCCTTTGTTGATGCTCCTGTCCAAGCTTATTATCATATGAATATCTAGTTATTGTTTTATAAATGTTCACATTTCAGGAGCTCCCTGCTTTCTTTTCTCTCAGCAGACTTTACAATATCCACCTTCATTATCATCATGTGGCAGCATTGCTCTTTGCCTGCATTTGCTACTTTAAAAATTAATGCACTGCTATTTTCTGAATACTGTACTGCGTAAGCTGCTTATGAGTACATTATGCTATCAAGCAAGCACATGCAGAAAAGCTTCCTAAACTGTTATTCTTTCAATGAAAATACAGCTGGTTCTGCTTCAAAGGCACTTCTTTTCACCTGCAAATGGACTTGCTCCTACACTTATTCCTCAATTCATTGTCTTTTATTTGTGTCTGCAAATCTTTAATTGCCTTTAATTAGAAAAAAGTAAATTCAGTGCTTTAATCTTGCAAATACATTCAATCATAATTCTGTCTGGGATGAATACCAAGTTCTATTCACTGACTGATCTTTATAACAAAGGTATATAAATTTATTGTCCGTTTATATAGACCACACCAATTAAGCCACAATGGAAAAGCAAATAGATAAGAGTCAAAATATTTGAAATGAGAAATATGCAATCTAAATTTAATTACTCAGACAAATTATTTGAAGATGAGTTATTTACAGCATGCCAAAAAAACTGACAGATAGTAAAATTCGCTAATCAACATTACAGATTTAAAATTCCTTTCAACACTTTCACTATAATTCATAACAACCAACAAACTGCTGTCCTGAATCTTTCTGTGCTGGTATTATAGTCATAATAAAAACATTAGTAAGACATTTTCCATACAGTAGAAATCCGTTTCATATGTTAAAGTATTGTTTAAGGTGTAATAAAACTACAGCTACTGGGTAAATTTTAGTTACCAGTCGTATAAACAAAGTACACTAATGTAAGTGATGCTGAAACCCATACTAAAATGTATACATAGCTAATTAGAAACTACAGAGACTGTGGCAATTTCTACTGTCTTTCTAGGGTTTCCACAGTCTTGATTTTGAGCATCCCCTCCTTTTCCCCACTGTAACAGGGGAACGGGAAAAGTTAGATCTTGCTGATAGAGGTGCACGTCCAGGATGGAGACAGATTCAGCCACACCATCATCCACAACCTCCTTACATGCAAGATACAGAAGGTCACAGCCATTGCACCTGACTTCAGTTTTAGGTGACTGCTTGTTTAGGTCTCTTCTTCCCATAGAAGAAACTTCTCCAAAGAGGGAGTGACAGCAGTTTAGCACAGTCTAGATCAGGGGCCCTCAAACTTTTTAACCAGGGGGCCGGCGCGCGGATGCAGTGGCAGGCAGTCATCTGCGGCTGCTTGGTTTCCCCCCCGACCCTCGGTTAGGTGGGTGGGGGGTTCTATAAATACCAGGGGCTGGATTGAGGACCCTGGGGGGCCATATCCAGCCCGCAGGCCATAGTTTGAGGACCCCTGATCTAAAGCATTCACTATCAGTGCCTATTTTATTGTCATCAACAACAGGGAGAGCCTAGATATTCAGTACCCAAGTCAGGTGCATTGCTTTCACCTCTAAGGTTAAGCAGAGTTAATCTGAGCCAAGGAACTGTATCTAAAGGACAAGTGGAGAAGGAGAATCAGTTTTCTGCGTGCTTTTGTCTGGACTCGGGACATTTGCAGATATAGTCAAATTACCTTTGAAGTAATTATCTTAAGTATTACTAGTACTATAGAGAGAATATCACAGAACCACAAAGGGACTGTAAAATGCATCTAAAAACCACAGTTTTACTTCCACCCTTGCTCAGCTATGACATGGTGATTCCCAAGCCACTTAGCTATGCCTGTACTACAGATCCACTGTTGTGAGGTCTTGCAGCACTCTCCAAACTATCAAGCTGCAACAAGACCTTTTACCATCTCATACCAGCACACTCTTCATGCAGTCCCTCTGCTGCGCTGCGCTGCCTTGCCTTCACCTCATCCAGGACGCCCTCTCTCTTCTCTTGCTTCTTCTTCAGCTGCTCTCCCCTCACTGGCTCTCAACCCCTTAACAGAACCAGCCACAGCTGCACCTTATCTACATCGGCCAACCCTCTGCCCCGAAGCCAACCAAAGCTGTATATTATCAATGCTAATTAACCCAGCTTCATTCTTCTACAGTGAGGATGTACCATATTTATTACACTGCTTCTTCTGAACCGTTCCTGTGTACCAGCTATGGCTCCTGGGGCTTTAAGATACAGTCTCATAGAATGGTTTAGGTTAGAAGGGATTTTTGGAGGTTATCTGCTCCAACCTTTCACTCAGAACAGAGTCAACTTCTAAACTGAATCCAACCTGAAATCAGATCCAGTTGTTCTGGGAGCTGGTCTAGCTGAGCTTGTCTAGCTGAGTTTTGAGTATTTCCAAAGGTGAAGATTCCACAACCTCTCCAAGCAACCTTTCACCATCCTTCTGGCAAAAACACTGTCTTCCCACCCAATGGGAATTTCCATGTTCTAACTCATTTCTTGTCCTACCACTGTGCACCTCTGATGAAAGTTAGGCTTCGCCCTGTCTGTAGCCTCCTATGAAATACCTGTACGCAGCAGTAACATCTCAGCTGAGCCTCTTCTTAGATCTGCACAAACCAGCTCTCTCAGCCTCTCTCTGTACAACCTGTGCTCCAGATGGTCATCCTGGCCCTTCACTGGACGCACTCTATTGTGTCCATGTCCTCCTCCTAGTTTTCTTGATGATGGGCAAAGCATTTGCCTTTTTCCAGTCATCAGGGAACACTTCCCTGGAATCAGCTAAATGGCTGACAACTCAGGAAGAATTTGGCCATAAAATCGTATTGTCTGAAATACCTTAATGTAACTATAGTAATGTAATTAAAGTGCACCAAAAGAATTCCGTAGGGTCTGTAAACAGTAAGTCAATGGACTAAAAAGTTCAAATCTGTTTGTACTTTCAACAATTCCATAAATTTACGGTAGTTGTTTTATAACAGGAAAGAATATGTGTTTGGTTTTTTTTTTCTGCGTGTCCTGGGACTCCTCAAAACTGAGCTCTATCATTTCACACACAGTAGCAGAATTTTTCTTCAAGTATCTTTAATAATGCCAGCAGTTAAGGTGTCTGGCACGAGGAAAGTGTTTCCTCAAGTGCTCTGTAACACCACCTAGATCCATAAAGGTACCTAGGCACCTATCTTCTAAGCTGTACAGAAGTATATGATTAAATATCTTTGAGAGACTTTTAAACCAGTCACTGTGTATTCCTGGAGTAACAGAATTTCAATCCAGTGAAATTCTGTGAAACTCTGCTCCCACATGACACATCATAAGCATGCATGCCTCATCCATTACACTGTAACTCTAAAACTGGAAATAACTATTTATTTAGGATGTTACCAGAACCTCTGAAAACCAAAATTCCACAGCAATTTCAGGCCTAACCTCAGTTAAAATCAGACAGCAAATCACACATCAATAACAGTGTTATAATCTATGTTTGAAAATTGGCAACAGAAGTCCAGTTCACATTACAGAAACAAGCTCTCAAGTATTTATTATTGGGTTTTGTGTTCTTAGTGTCATTCAGATGTACTCAATGACCATTCTTTTCCCGAGAAGCAGAAGTGAGATTTTTTCTTTTTAATTAGTGTGATTCCAAAGGGAGTTTTGGGGGTCTTAGGTTAACAGAAATGTTTTGATATGTCTTATACCTACTCAAGAGTATGTCTGTACTCAGAAAAGGCATGAAACCCCCCCACAGCCTCTCTATTTTATTCAGGTTTAACAGCAGCTCAAATCACTGACCATTTTTCAATCTTGAGAAACGGAACAGCTTGACACTAATAATACATTTGCAAAGGACACATCATCATTTAACACAACATTAAGTGCTCAGGGACAACTTTTTACCGTAGACACAATGTGCTCTGAGCTCAGGGTTGACATTTAATGCTACAAAGATAATCCAGCGAGTCGTTCAAGAGGGGTAAATTAATTTTCAAGCAACTATATTTCAGCTTTAAGCCAACAAAAAGGATGCATTAAAATGAATAAGTTCCTTTTATGCTGCATGTAAGATTAAAACCACCCCAAAATATAAAGAATTCTTAAGTATACCAAAATATACCCATTTAATTATTGCTATCTTTTCCTGATTCCAAGACAGAAGTCTGGTAATATAAACATAATATACTGACTGGAAACAGAATCCCTCAGAAAATCCCTCAGAGTTTGATATGAGTTGCCATGAAAAGCAACATTTCATTAAAGAAACACTTTACATTTAAAATTTCTATTAGACATGTGTTGATTTTAATGAGGAATTAAGAACACATTTAAATTAGCACCTTTTCTGATACTTCTTTTAAGGAATATTTTAAAAGTCTATATAAGCATTTAAGAAAAAAAAATCAGAAAACTGGTTATCAATAATGTACAAAACAAAAAATAACATCAATACTTTAAATCAGCTATTTAGTTGAGTAATTTCATTGTTTTCAATACCTGTAGAACATACTCAATTAACTGCAAGGTCATAATAAAAGATCTGAAGAACAGCACTAAAAATATTGACGCTTACTAGATGCTATTTGGTGGGTAGTCCTCTTTCATGCCTTTTAACGCTAAATCACCTTTCACAATCTTTTGCTCAAGCCCAACAGGTGCATGTCTATAGCCATTAAAAAGTAACAGCTCCATGTAAAAGGGGTATCTTCAACACACAGGATGACGTTCTTCAATTAACCTTTCCAATATTCTCCTTAACATTTCCTACTCAAACAGACAACTATGAAGACATTAAACACCTTACTTAAAAACAATTTAACACAATTAATTTGAAACAGATCACTGGGTGAGTGCTTCACTTCTTTCTTCTCCACCTACGTAATATATACATGCACTGATGTGCATATGTAGTTTTAAAAACATTTTTGTTACTTTGCTATGGAACAACTACTAGCAGTTGCACTTTCATATATACAACCATGCTGTAGTATAAATTCTGAAAATGAGAAAAGCAAAATAAAAATACTATTGATCATGATTGAAGTACCCACCATTCATGCAATTAAAAGCCGTATTTTTATCTAACATTTGATTAGATGATTTTTAGACAAAAGAAACTATTGTACTATTTCTTTGATGCTGAGAGGTGCGAACAAGGCAGTGTAAGGCATGGTGAGGGGGACACGGCACACAGAGTCTTTCTGCCTTTCTGAAATAGACTGCACCCAGCTCCAATTTGGTTTATGCTGGTTTTATTAACTTTGTTGGCCGCAAATAGAGAAAAATGTGATATACCTCAAAATAAGTGGAAACAGGCTCGTGGTTGGAGCTTTCTAGGAAGACAGAAGTGGCATGCAACACCACTGTTCCAGACCCGTGCCAGCCCTGAGCGTGCTCTTCTGGTCTTTGCCATCTCTGTCCCTAGAGGCCTCAGACTTTTTTTAATATACCCCATTTGGAGGTGTACTCACAGCTCACTTAATAGGGGAAAAAGCTGAACAGGAAACGATCTGCCAGATAGAAGCTAAGTAGCAAAGACAAGAAGAGGAAGAGAGATGATTACATTGCTGTCACAGATACCAACCTGGAGGACACATCCAGCAACCATGTTCCACACAGAGACAACAGAATCACAGAAAAGCAAATCCTTAAAAATAAAGTTGGTACACACTCACTAGCTTTCCCCCAGTGCTTCATTAGGCTTATAATGAAAAGTTTCCTCATGTCCAATATCTGACTCAAATCTCCTGTATTGAACTCCTAGCACATTATGTTTTGTCATATCCACCACAGGCTTGGAGGACACTTGATTTATTCCCTTCTTTTTTTTGCATAAGGCTTTTACTTATTTAATGACTGCCATGACATCTCTCAAACCTTCTGCTCTCCAGATGGAACAGTCCTCAGACCCAGCCCTTCAGCCTTTGTTTTCTGGGCTCTTCTTGTTCTCCTCTGGACTTATTTTCTGATCTTTGCACAAAATTGAACACAGCGCTTCATCTGAGGGCTTCCTGGTATCTTTTATGTATATATTTCTCCTTACACATTCAGTCACAGTCTGCCTGTGATTCTACTCACTGTTGCAAACCCTTTCCCCAAAATTATTGCCTAAGCATTTCTTACCCATATTCAGTCTGTAGGTTGGTTATTTATACCAAAGTTAAGAATGCTGCCCTTTTCCCTGCTGGATTATATTCTATTTTTCCAGGTCATTTCATCAATTTCTCAGATTTAGTTTGAATTCTAATCTTAAACTCTTAACTCTTTATGCCTCCCATACTGGTATAATTTGCAAACTAAATTCATCATCCCACTTGCAATTAGAATATTGGGTCCAGGACAGACTGCTATTGATCCCTCATTACACCTTTACAAACAGACAATAAACCATTAATAACTACCAAGAACAGCTTTCATACCAGTTTAGTACCCATCTTGCAGTAGCTTCATGTTCATGCATCTCTTGTTTGTTTACCAGAATACATTGTCAAAAAGCCTTGACAAGGTCAAGGCATATGGCACCTCTTCCTCTTCTCCATCGACAAGGTTTGCTATTCTGTCAGAGAAGAAAATTGAATTGACTTGACAAATCACATTGGCTGTTGCTTACCTCCTTGTTCTACTGTAGGTGCTTACAAGACACTGCCTGTCCCTGTCCCGAAGAGCTTACTGTGAAGGATGAGGAAGCTGCATTCAATAATTTATGAGTATTATATGTCCCATCTGTTTGCTTGTTATTGTGATGTTGCCTTTAAAATTACTAGAGGTTAGCTCCAATAAAAGCTAGCCTGTGCTTAGGCAGGAAGGTAGGAAAATACTACTAATAGTTCTCCACAGCGAACACTTAAAGACAATAAAGGAAAATATAGAGACTGATGACCAGGTCATGCAACTCAGTTGCCCACAATAAAGCATATCCATGTAACAGATGTTCCACAGACCATCTTCTCTGTTCTTCTTACATCTACCACTACATAGCCAGATTCTCCCACTGTCTTGCACAAATTACTTTCTTTTGGCTTTAAAGAACAGGAGCAACCGAGGTTACAGAAGTCAAAGATACTCTACTGGGGTATGTTTTTAGGAAAAAATACAACACAGGTGTAAATTAATCTAAGACCATGATCAAAAGGAAAGAATTACCCCCTTCCCCTTTCCCCGCTAAAGAAAACCCCTTCAACAGCCCGAGCCTGTCTGAACCAGCGAGAAACTCTTCCAGATCACATCTCCGGCACTAAGTTTAACCTCTTGAGCACAAGAACAGGACCAAACCAACCTCGGCCTGAAAAATGTTTTCAATACCAGTAATTTGAAATTTATTCCCAATTGCTCTGGTGTACATCGTGCTACTGCCAGAAAACATCACTGAATCATTCACAGCAGCGGCAGCTGAATAAGCACCACAATATCACCAAGTACTGTAATAAAAATATCAAACCTTCTGGCTAACGGGTCGGTGGGGTTTCAGGAGAGGAGGATCCCTCTCCCTCTGCTGTAGTCAACCACACATTATCTGATGTGTCCAACCTTATTAGGTGACCAGGGTCTGCCCCTGGGGGATGTCACAGTGGGACTGTGGCACCACATGGATCTGGAGTCACCCCTTCTTCCATGCACCCTTCCAGGAGCCACAGACCTCCCCAACCAAAGCTGACCAGCTGTCCCGCTGTGGCAGTTTGCATAGAGGAGGGATGGTGACAGCTACTCCAGGAAGGGAAGGATGAAGGATGCAACCTGTCATCCACAGGTTCCTTTTCCCCAGCTGGAACAGAGAGGTCTTGGGGGTAGCACATAAAACCTGAGCAACTCAGGGAAAAGATGGGACCATATGAAACAGAGCACAGGACTTCCACTGCAGATACCACTTCACATCCATTTCTAGCAGCTTCACAGTTTTCTGTTCTCACACACAATAGGATAGCAGTATTTGAACAGTATTAGTACATCACCCAGCATTAAATCATTTTAGGAATGATTTTATGACAAACTAAAAAAAGCCTTGCTCAAAGAAAGAACATTGACAAAGTCACACGATGAACCAGGAACAGAGCCTCAGAGACTGCAGCTCACGAGAAGCTGGAGTCCCTTCTCTCTAACGAGCTGAAATCCCTTTTAACATTAGCCTGCATCCTTGCTGTCAGGATTAAAAACATTCTCTGCTTCAGACTGACTCACCATTAATTCGCCACTGGTCACAACTTGCTAAAGAAAAGCTTCCAAAGTCTGAACCAAACAGAGCTATAACTTGTGGGTAACAGACCAAATTTACCGATTTAGTCTAAGTATGGGATTCCTGGCATTCACCTACGAGTAGAGAAGCTGCAAGAGATGGGGACAGGCTATGAATGATCACAGCCATGTTTAAAAAGGGAAAGACTAGGGGAAGGAAGAAAAGACATCTGGGTGAAGAGACTTGCATGAGGTCAGGCACCAGAAAAATGGCACAACCGTGATCATGAATGCCTTAACCCCTGATCCAGTGTCTTATCCAGTGGCTAATGCTTTTCTCAGAATTGAAAATAAATCGGATGCTGTCTGCCAAGATGCAGTAATTCCTTACTAGTAAGTCGTATCATTCTGGACCAGCTGTATATTACAAGACCATCCCAAAATACAAGTTGTAATTTTTTAATTCTGCCTAAGTAAAAGGTTTCCAGTAATACTGTCAGCATTTGCAGTTCTCACTTCAATGAAGCATATTGCGAAGGATGCTTTGTCAGACCTATATATCACTGTCATTCCAGGAGTCAATGCACTGACAGTCTTAGCAGAGGTGGATGTTACAAGATACTGTGAAAGTGATTATGCAAGAAGGAAAAGCAGGTTTTTGGAGTCTCACTCCAGCAATGCAGAAATCAGAGGCTTTTAATGGAATTAGCCGAGAAGGGAACATCTCTTGCACACATCACCATTATCCCTTAGGATCCTAAAATTACTTGTGAGGAATAATCTCTCCAACCCACTCGCAATTTTAGCACTCCTAAGAAGTACCTATCTTCAGTTAGCCCATAATTTAAAATGCTTTCCTTCAACAGAAACACCACCTGACAGGTCTTAACTAAAAGTGAATGACAGCAGTAGCAGCTTACTTAAAAGTGTAAAGGAAATGCATATTTATAAGCACCCAGAGTAATGGTTTACAGACCTCAGAATGAAAGGTGCAATATTGTCTTGAAGGCGTATTAGGAGACACAATTTTACCTTCAAAAGTCAAACTGAGCTACAGCCAGTCATGAGGTTCGTGTTTGGATAGAGGAGCCTGACTAACTTTAAATTTATCTTTTATTTTTCCAGAAATACTACTCTATCCTTTTCCCTTTCTGAAGGCTCATAGAAAAGGAACTATGCATGTGTGCATGCATTAAAACACGTGAAATAATGGCATCTTACTCCTGACTTCAGCACTGGACTTGCTGCCTCACAGGCAAATGTCTCGTATAATTCATAAATACTGCAATCTTCAATATATAATGAAGAACAGCTAGGCTTTACTTCTCACCTTATTTTTAGGCATATAAATTTGACATGTAACTTAAATGCTGTATGTACCAATCACTCTTCCTTCAGAGTGATGGTAACAAGTTTACCTGAGACCTTTTGATTTTATTCTGTCATTCGCACCAGCATCAGTGCTCTACTGATAATTTAATAAATCAAAGTCAGTGGGTTTCAGCAATAGTTATTTTGAACATGACTATATTATAAACAACTTAAATAGTGAAAGGCATGTATTAGGGCAATTTATTAAAAGAAACAAAGATTGCTCCCAGCATCACTTTTTCCGAAACTTTACTCCACAGGATGATCTTTTCAGTACCCTGTCTCTTGTAGGAAACATACAAAAGCTGGAGAGACTGCTGAGGAAAATAGTCTACCATCTGGAAAACTATTTGAATAGAGCAGATAAAGCACGGAGCTGTTTTCTATTCCTGAATCTTCCACAAAATTACTGTATGACCTTGGGAAATCTCTTTTCCTTGCAAGACTTTGGTATTCATCTAAAACCCTGAGATCCTGGTCTAACAGTATAATAGAAGTGAAAAACACTCATGAGTGTTATCTATTAGAGATGATTCTCTGATGATCTATATTAATTTCTTTTTAAAGGTTTTAAAATTACATTTACAAATATAATGAGAAACAATTAAAAAAAAGTACCTGAAAAAGTAACCGGATCTTCTACTGACCCTTAAAGTCAATTTCTTATTCATTAAAAATGCATGCTAAATATTTATAAACCCATGCACAAAGCAATTTCAGTTTCTGGAATTAACAGCATACAAAATTCAACAGAATTCAACAGAAAACTAACTTTTAGCTATGCTTGTTTCCTCACAAGCTGTTTACATGGATACTGCTCTGATCTGATAACCCCACACCCCCCTCCCTTGCTGAAGAAGTCCCTGTGCCTAGGGTCACCTAGTGTGGTCTAGCACGCGATACAGGACACAGAACTTCAGCCATGCACCATTAGATGACCAGTGGTCCTAGTCCAAGTGCGTGTCCTGCAGGTGAGTCCTGATGTGCAGCCATCGGCAGACAGAACGCCCCGCCTCCCGTGGCGATGGGCTCCCAGCAGACAGGACAGGCATTGCTCAGGACAGATGAGAGAGGTTATTTATAAACTGTCTGAACAGTCCTCTATTGGCGTTTCTTGCTCTGATTGATTCTGTTCTTTAAACATACCAGAAAGGCCACATTTATTATACATAGCATGCAAAGTGAAAAACAGTCAATCCACTCCATTTTCAGAGTGATTTTTCATTTCCTCACAACCCAGAGGTGTGTCTCACATTCGGAGAGTGAATTGTTTTTCTGAACGTCTCATTTCATAGATAGATATGGAAACACAGAACAAAGCAAAGCCACGCACCCTCCCTGAGGCCTGTTTTTCAACAGTTCAGTCCCTCAGAAGAAGAGAGACACGACTTCACTTTCAGTAACAACCCAGTCCTTTATGACAGACACACTTTTCCTAGATCAAGAAAAAGCCCGTAGATCTGATTATGCGAAGTTCTAAGAACTTAGCAAAGGGGTTTTGCATATGCAGAATAGAGGACACTAAATTATTAAAAAAAAATTACTGCAAGTAACATTTGAGTGAAACGTGCATGTAACGAAGATTTACATCAAGTTACTTCTTTAGTTCTTTCGGTACAACCCCCAAAGTTGTAGCATAAGTACAATGCTAATTTAATGCTCATGTCTTAATCTGTAATTCTTTTCTCTTATGATAAAAGGGCTATAGAGTGTGGCAAAAGGTCTCACTGATAGTTCACTCCATGGTGTTCTAGTAATTTAATTTTTACTGTGTTTCTCCACAGAAATATGATAGGAAAAATATTTAGGTATCCACCTGTACTTTTAATATAGTGCTAGCAAGTTCAAAGGCAAGCACTGAAGTCAAGGAATAAATACAAAGTTCTCTTGTCCTAACATGTGTACCAGAATACAGAATTTCTTGAATTATTGTTATTTTATGATAATGTATGTTGTTCAGAAGCCCCTTCCTCTTTCAGTAGCTAAGTAAATATGGACAATAAGACTCATTGACCAAGTTTATGATGTGTAGTAAATGAGCCAAGAGACCAATGGAAGATGACAAGTGCATTTATGGTTAGGATAATAGATGAGGACCAGAATATTTTTTCCTCTCTCAGTCACATGTTTTGAGTATGACCTTGGACAAGACATTCAAGTTTTGATTCATCAAATGTGCAAGCAGTCCTAGATAACAGTCTTCCTTCTTCTGACTTAGGAAAACTGCAGAGATTTGATGAGATGAAACATGGTAACAGTCTTACCTCATTCTTCTCCAAGGCCAGCATCCCACACCATGACCAAATGGCAGCCTTAGCTGATATGTCCCTGTGATATTTTAGTGACCAACAGTCCACGTAAATACATGTGCCTTGACCACTTTCTAGTCCAAGTGTTTACTCAAGTATAACCCACTCTAGCCAACATATCAACTTCTTCCAAGATTTACTGAGAATGAAGCTCTTCCAATATGCCCTGTACTGGCGTGCACTCCCAAGATCCAAGTAATTTTGTGCTGAAGACTTCAGTAATGCTTAGTGCTGCACACCCACATGAATGTTTTCCAAAATGTGCTATGCTAGGTTAAAATAATTCTTGGTAAATGACTGATCTTGCATATGCTGTTCAATAAATAAATAGATAGGTGGAGAAGGAAAACTCCCTTAGAAAGCCCTTCAGTCAGTGATGTACGCAGTGGAGACAACCCATATTACTATGCCCTTATTCCACCACCTTTGGCACCTGCTGTAAACTGTTTCCAAACTCTTCCTATGCACACACTGAATACAACCCCAGGTTCCTTGACAACCTACAAATACCATGTGTTTCTCTTTTCTGTCCCCCCCTCCTGCCCCTAGAGATGAGCCAATTGCTAGAAGTACTTGGTATGAACCATTTTTTAGTTTTCCATTGACATTTTTGATGACAAGAATGCCTGAGTCACATCCTATTTGTACCAGTAGGACATCCTGTAACAGCTAGAGACAAGGGATGACACAGGAGAACCCTGTCAAAGATATACAACTGGGGATCCCCTGAGAAATTGCACACTATACTTACTACTAGATTCTCCTAAGTACTGCACTTCTTTAATATAAAGAACAAAAAGAGCAGCAACACCAAATGTACACCCAGTAGTTTATTAAAAAATCCCCAAAACAAACAGGAGAAGATGATGCTGTGGAAATGTTTTGATAGTTTCACCACATTGAAGGTTGACAGCACAGGCACTGAAAAACAAAGGTTAATGTTACAATCTAAATGTACCTCTTTTCCCTCATCTCCCTCCTTTCAGCCTGGACTTTCAGCAGGAATTTCATATTCTCTTCAACAAAAAAGGGAAGAGCCTGTGAAATTCAAGATTATGTTTTCAGTTCTCCTGAAATCTTGATTTTGGTGAAAATACTCAGTATTAATTTTTCCACAAGTAAAACTACAGTCAAAGTTATGGTAATCCTTCCAAATGCATTTTCTAGCTTTAAATATCTCTGAAAGCTGCTCCACTTCACAGTGAAACTTTGTCCATATGGAACATATGACTAGAAAGGACTTGGTGAACTGAAATCCAGCACTGTTAGTGAAGGCACCCACATCATTCAGTTTTGTTCAAAACTGATCATAGAAAACGATCAGTTGGAAAACAAGTTAAAGCTTTGGGAATTTTTTTATCTTCAGCCCTATCAGTAGGACATTACTCAAGAAGCTCAATATCCTATTGGTAAGAAACTGCCTTCTAATTTCCAGGTATGTTTCTTTATGGACATGTTATACACAGTTACAGACTGGATATATATGGACTGTTGTCCTTCCCAAGTGTTTACTCCCAAAACACTCACTGACAGGAACCGAATTTGTCTTAGTGTTCAGCTGTGCTAAACAAGGCTCTTCTTGGTCACCCTAGCAGTTCTTTCAGCACCTCTTTCACTTTCAATTCATCTTTCTTGAATGTGGATGAGCAAAGCTGTACTTCAAATGCAGTCTCTAGTCCACTATTTAATAGCTTTAACATTTACCTCTACTTCAAATACATACAAGGATAAAACACCCATTTTTTTCATGACCATAGGTAATCATCGGAAACAAGGGGACATTTACTCTAAGGTTTTCAGCTGATGAAATGACAGCATTGGTAGGAAGCTATCTGGTCATCAAAGTAAAGATATAAGCCATATTTTAAGATGCTGATGCAACCCACCATGATATTCCCATAGAGTGATGTATAACAAGTACCATATAATTAGTTTTCTGTTTCTCCACCTGCCCACGCACAGGAGTGTACTGAGCAGCTCTGAGAACTTTTTCTGTGGTAGGACTCTATGCCGGTACCACTCTAAGCAAATATTCCCAGCATTTCAGAAACAAATGAGAACAACAGCACAAATTAACAGAATAATTCAGGATGGAAGGGACCTCAGGAAGTTACCTACTCTAACCAGAAGCTAGGCCAGGCTAACTTCAAAGCTAGATCCCATGACTCACATCTTCATACAGTTCAGTTTCAAAAAAATTCCAGAGATGGAAATTCTGCAACTTCTCTAGGCAACCTGCACTGGTGTTTAGCCTCCTTTATTGTGAAACTTTTCCAAAATTATTAATATATAATTTTTAATTATGTTTATAAGTTAGCAGCATGCATGGTTCTCTGATAGTATTTTGACAATAGTCAACAAACAAATCGTGAAGAACCATAATAAGCCTTTCCAGTACCTAAATGTTATTTGTTTTATCTTCATACTTACGGATTGGATTTTGCTCCCCGTTACAAGGATAAGCATCTGAAGTAAGTTTGCTAAATTCAGTAGTGTCAGACACGTGTCCAAATCTCCACCACCGTAAAATCCAACCTTCCTACCATGGCCTCCTGACTGTAGGAAGTGTTTGTTTCTCTTCAGACTAAAAAATTACCTGAAAGGTAGTTGGATAAAGCAAAAAAGTCAACCATGAACTATGCTTTTTAATTTCTCTTTTTGCATCAGTGACAGAAGTAAGATAGGGAAGACAATCCTCTGTGGACTACATTCTTTCTGCTTTGCCCACAACCAGAATGTTTTAATCTCTCTCTTTGAGGAGTACATGAAAGTACTCCCCTCTTTGTCCTTTTCATGACAATTCCTCATTAGAATTTGATACTTTTTTCTGCACAAACACAACAGGTCATATTCACTTTTTCCATGAAGCCATTAGGACAGAAACTCTTCCGTGGAATATATGCTATGGAGTCTGTGGTTTTCCAAGCTGCCTATCAAGATACATGGAGCCTCCTGTGTTACAGACATGAGTCTGATTTTCTTGTAACTCTACCAATCGTTTCCATCTGGTATTGTACTTAGCAGGTTGATTTTCTGAGACACTTCACACTATGAAGTATGTTAAGGATTGTACCTTCATTCTATTTGATTTGCAATTTATTCAATGTTTCTCCCTGTGCAGTGCATTCCAGTTTGCACAGTCCTCGTCTATTCCAGAAAAGACACAGCAGACCGCAGCCTATCTTTTCTGGAAAACTATTTCTTCAGAGATAATACCAGTACTTACTTCACTCCATTTCTCTCTAATGTTCAGTAGGCAAAAGACACTGTACCTATACCTGAACGTTATGGAAAAGGCTGTGCCAAAAAAAGAACTGCATTCAGGTTTTGGTGTGCCTTCCTCAACTATAGAAGACATCATTCTTCACTGCAGACAGCGTAAAATACCTCTATAAATAGACAGATTTACACTGTCATAGTTATTATTCATAAAGTAATTCAGGCAGTAGTACTGATTTGACCTACAGAGGCCACTGGACTGAAATCAAAAGTGATTCTAAGAAGCCGGGGGAAACCCACACAGGAAGCAAACCCTTCTTACAGTTCGTAATCTGTTCGTTACGCATGTTACATGGAATAAAGACTCTTCCTAGACTCACTCAAGGTTGTGTGACACTTGGCTTTGCAATATGTTCAACAGCAATACTGGCTTATGGCACTTGTTGACTTGAGTCTTACCACACACTACAGTGCACCATCCTGCTCTCCAATGCATATTTGCTCCACTGTGCCACCCCAGAGGATGGTATAGTATACATTGTGACATGGCAACAGGAACAAGTAGAGACAGGTAAGTGTTGCTAGAGGTTACTTTGTAATGTCAAACTGTACCCTCTGGCTATCTGGTTGTAGGTGTCCAAATGTATTCTACCATGCCAATAGGAACTGGAAATCAATGGCATGCACATTGCAATTGTTAGAACAGTCCCTGGCACAGTCTGTGTCCAGAGCAACCCTCTCCCAAGCAACTCCTACACATGGCTCAAGAGTTAACATGCACCTGGAACAATTTTCAACAAGCAGTTTGCCAGCAGCCACTCTCTTTTAAGGATAAAAGAATTTAACAGTATGCTCAGGGTCACTGATGCCAGTTGGCCTCTGTACCAGAAAGCAGTACCAACCTTGTTTAACCTACAAATGAAGATGTGAATCACCAGCCTAAACTCATACCTTTCACCCATTAGAACAGAAGCCTGCAGAGATTATTCTTACACATCTCCCTCAATGCCTGTGAAACTCCTAGGAGGCCCCACTTGCATTCTACTTTCAATTTATAACTTGTTCCAGCTCTTCAGTGACAGTGCCTGAAGATCCCTCAGGTCATGTCTACACAAACAGTTGCACGCTCATTCTGTCTGTGAACTGGTTAGGTAGCAGCCAGCTTCAAAGCAGGAGATGTGCTGCCATAACACACAGCATTGTGGCAAAGTTAATTAGCACTGCTAAGAGGCAGGTCAGCACGAGCACTATGCTCAGGAGGTCCAAAGCTGAGGGATTTAAGGCACCCTCTGAGTTTAGACTTACAACAGCTTCAGTGAATCTGGGGCACACTCTCACCAGTGTGCTGTAACCTTGAGCTGAAGGGACCATGGCTAATGCTGAGACACTTTCACTCCATATGCTAGTTCATTATTCAGCGCCTCTCTGTTTTGACTGCCAACAAATAATGATGTTTTTCAACACTTCTCCACTAGGAACTGAATGCACAAACATTGCATCATAAATGCCACCCAACATCTGCCAGGCAGTTACCATCTTCCCATGACTATCACCTAGGCTGAACCTGAACAAGTGATTTAGTGATGAGCTGTATCACATCCTCTTACCTATCACACCCTTGATCATCCAAACCCCAGTCTTTATGAACAAGAAAGCTCACCGGTATTTGATTAAAATACCATAAGAAAATTATTTCTAACAAAAAACCTATGCATTCTAAAATTACTGTTGTTTTGTTAATGAAAAATCAAATATCACAATCAAGGGTATCACCATTGCTACAAATCTTACAGCACCAATGCAGATATGGCAATAATGGTAAGATATTCACAGAAAATAAACTAAGGAAAAGGCAGGCTTTTCCCACCTTTCCTATTTAACAGGCAGTCAAAATTCTGAAAATATTATTTAATATATGAGTAATTTTAGAACAGTACCAGTAGCTTAGCAGAACAAAACTCAATTGGTCCCATGGTAAATATGGTATCTGTGTAGCTGGGATGATGACAAGGACCAGATTTCAAGTAAAGCATTTCAGAGATTAAACAACAGATTAGTTACTTGCCTTATATTATCCGTAAATTAACTGCAACCAGAGCGCTCAGTCAGAGCAGTGTATTTGACTTCCCACATTCCAATTCTTATTGTAGAGCTCTTTGTTCACTTTGTGGTACTTTGCTGTACTGATCCAACTGCTATACAAATGAAAAATCTCTAACTTTGAATGTGTGAATACTTTCAATACTGCTTATTTTTAATCAGCCTTTACCATCGAGCAAAAGCAAAAGCTAGTCACATGATGTTTGCGATTTCTGTAACTCTAATTCAGATTAAGCAACCGCCTTTTTATATTTTCATTCTAGCAGTTTGATCTTACTGAGATCATCCTCCTGCTGCCGTTACTTCATTTCCCATCCAACACTTAAAGCCTGCAAGTAATATGTTGAGCCTAGCAGACAATCCCATAAATAGCTCGAGACCTCGAAAACCACAATGTAGCCAGTTCCTAACTTTCTTCCAAAATAAGGCATAATAGAAGCAAAAACTTCCACTGAAAAAAATATTTTTAATACAAACCAGTTACAGAAATCCCTGACAATGTGCAGTTAATGGACCACACGATAGCAATCACCAATGTGAACAAATTCATTACAAAAGCCAGATGACTGTTCCATGATCATGCTTACCCTGAACACAGACATCCAACGCATTTTTTTAAGGCCATAAATAGGTGCAATACCTGTTGAACTACATAATGCACATGGTCATGTCCTGAAAATACAAAAGTTCCTTAAGTTGAATCTCTTGAATTGAGCCAATGGGATTCTATGTCTTTCTCCTTAGACCAGCGACCCCTGCAATGCTCGCCAGACTCCCTGCTGTCTTCGTTTCTGCTAGTCCACACAGCAGAGGAGCAGCACAGGTCTAACAGACTGCCACCCTCCGCTGGGGGACAATGGCTGGACAAAACTGAACTGCACCAAAAGGGGAAAAAAAAAGCACTACATCTCATAGCATTGCAACTGGAGAAATACAGTTACAACTATGCATTATGTCCACCTTAAACATCTATCAAGCACATCTTGATAGATGCATGTGCACTGGGCATTTCACTCTTAGCTTTCTGCACTGCTGCCTTATGATGAAATACAAGGAAATCAGATTGTAGTTCACTGCCCAATTCTCCTTGCATTTATATTGACATAATATTAACTACAAATATAAGCACATGCACCGCATGCAGAGAATGCATATATATGAACACTGTATACACAGAAGAATTAGGTCTGAGATTTTTTTAGAAATGGGTGTCTAAAGTTAGATTTACAGATTCACGTTGAGATATGAGTACTCTGAAGTCCACCCTTCACACATACGAGCTAAGATTTTCAAAGCTTGATGAATTTCTAAAAATGTTAAACTGCTCTGCCTCTGAATGTAATTTATACATGCTGATGTGTCTATAATGAATTTTTTATGTATTTTGGAGAGGATGCAAAAAAGTTGGTTTAGGTTGATTTTTTTTGACTGCAGAAATGAATCCATTGAAAAATCGATCAGAACCTGAAAGTACAAGCACAAACATATATCATTGCAAGAGCCCTGTAGATACCACATACCTTACAGGAACTGCAGGTGCTTGAAATAACACCATGCTGAAATGCAGTTCAGCAGTTGGAAACAGCATGTCGAATTTCACTCTTTTACACCTATAAAGAGTTTGTAGCAACTCCACTGAGTGAAATGGTGATATTGTTGATGAGATTAAAATAAGAGCAGATTATGAACCTCCATCTGTATAAAAGTACTAAACAAGTGTAGCATAAATATATAGTAAAAGTAGTATAATCAAACAAGTTCAAAGAAATTAGGATTTTTCTGTGGAGAAGAGATGGCAGCCAAGGGTTAGATACAACGCCTTACTCCTCAGCATCTCTGCATGGTGTGTGCACATGCTCCCACAGCCCCCTGGCTCTACAGTTGCCCCTCCTGTTCCTGCTCAGGCTGGGGCTGCATCTGTCCAGCAAACAAAACCTAAATAATACCCACGCAAACAGTAGTACATATCCAGATCTACCACCACCTTTTATGCTTCAAGCCAAGGCAATAAAATACAGCTTTACTGCTTTGAACTTTAAAAAATAAGTGATCACATACTGTATGTGCTTAAAATCCATCATCAGCCTTCACAGAACATATTTGAAGACATCCCAATCATCACAAAATGTGGATTAAATTAGTACAGCCAGACTAGGCTTCACTTCATAGCAGTGTTTTCCTCAGCTGCTCCTGCTTTAGTTTCCAAGAAGTGATGCCACTGGCACAAAACTGAAATCAAACCAGCAACCACTGACCAAATACCTAGTTCAATTTTTGTGGCAAAGAAATTAATTCTTCATAAAACCTCCTCCCAAACAAAAGAAAAGGGACTACACGTGGTATCTGTAGCACACCACTCTGAAATTCTATGAAGTTCAGCATAGGAAAAGATTGTAAAACTTGTCAACAGTCATACGTAATAGCAAAAGGAGGGTTTTTTCCTACTTCTCTTTATTATGTGCTTAATAGTATATTTTTACTAGAAGAATTCAAGAGATTAAATGTAATATTACACATGCAAAAAAAAAAAAAAAAAAAAAAAAGGCACGCCGCGCACTGGAACTGCCTATTCCTTGGGTTGTTTTTACACTCTAACTAAATAGTAGGAGAGGACTCTTCCCTTTTTGTCTCAACTTGGAATAACAAGTATTTGTTTCTGTACTTTTCCTCTCTCTGCCTTTCCTCCAATAAATAGGTGACCGACATCAAACAGAGGTGGGGGTGGAGATGACTAATTAAAAAAATAGGTTGGAGAATTTTCATTCCATTAACATCAGTCCTGCTACATCTTTGGCTGTGGCAGTGGAGAACAATATTGATGATACAAATGCTGCCTTCTGGTCCTATGCCTTTTCTTAAAAGACAAAAGATAGAGGAATTCCCATTTTGTGACAAATGGTACAAATTTTAAATTTTCAGCAAAAACTCAGTCGAAACTTTTTTTGCTGTTGCTGCTGTTGCTGTTGTTTCAGCAATGAAATCTAAAATTTTCATGCTGATAAACATTTCATGATCCAAAGCAAAACAATCACATTTCACTTCAAAGTATGTAATATATTTCAGAAGAAAGTATCAAAATGTAACACTATTCCTTTTATTAAGCCAAAAAGGAAGACTGTTAGTGGCCAGTTTGCTTTGAGTATATAATGGCTTAAGATAAGGAAGGTGGAGGAGGGATATTAACTGTAAAAAGAGAAGACAAGCAATAACAGAAAAGAGAGAAAAAGGTGAGCTGGCAGAAAATAAAGATGCTTCTTTTAGCAGCAGGGCAAGTGGAAGTGGCAATCTGCCACAAGAAGGGCTTCCCTCTGGAGACAGGGAGCCAACAGGTCCATGCTCACACCTGAGCTTGTAGCTGAAGGTGGGAACACCAGAGATGTTCTTGCTGCCGCTAGTCCCCATCCATCCACCCATCTATCCATCCACCCACCCACCCACCCATCCGTCCATCCAAGGTCTATTCCTTCATATTGCCAGTGCAACGGTACTACCACAAACGATGCCTGGTTTGGGCGACTGGGACTGCTTTCCTTTGCAATCACCCAGCTGAGCTACTCTGTGCAGGAAGCTGGGAGGCAACGGAGCCCAGCTCTGGCCACCATGCTCACGCTGGGAGACAAGCTCTTCTCCTTCTCATCAGGGCTACAGTGGGACCGTAACCCTCGGCACTAGGATGAGGTGTTGTTCTTCTGAACAAGTCACCAGTTCCTCACACCGAGGAGTTTTAAAAGGGGCGAGTTTTACCCACAGTTTTATCTGTTAGTTCAGGTGGGCAGTTCTCTCTCCTCTCCTGCGCTGCTACAGCCAGGGGCTCAGGACTCCCACCCAGTCCCCCTCACCACCCCCCATCACTCTGCGTGTGCTGTGCCAGCAAGCTCCACCTCCACCACCAGCCATTTGTGCTCAGACTAGCACCTTGTGCTTTCCAAAACAAAAAGAGAATTTATTTTCATTCATAACTTTTACTCCTTCCTAGGGGATGTGAGGAGCCTCATTTACTCCACAGATACCCTGGGCTATGCCTATACAAGCTCCAGCCCCTACAGGATCAAGCCAGCAAGTCAAGATACAGAGCAGACAATAAGCAGACCTTTAAGTCTACAAATTGGAGGTTGAATGATTGGCAAACAACCTCTCCTCATGAAAAATTATGCTACAGCAACACAATAGTAACGGGAGCCAAAAGTATGTCTATTCCTGATTTGTAGACCAGGTTTTAGTTATGCTATAATCCTCTCAGTATGCCTGCTTAGGATCCCGCAATCACACGAGTCATGAACACTACCCACAAATCCTGCGGCTTCCATGCCGAGCAAGCGACACACCAGATGAAGACGGATGGAAAATATACATGTGGAATTGTTCTGGGAACTTAAAGCACACATAACAGTAAACAAAGCAAATATGGTGCAAAACCTGTTGCTATTTTCACAGCATTTGCTGAGCAAAGCTGCATAAATGCAGAAAGACGCAAACTGCCTCACACCTTTCCTCCGATCCCAGCAAATTAAGCACAGCAGCACAAACAGCAGCAGTGAGAAGGAAATGCTATGCAGAAGAGCTGCCCTGTTTGCTGTTGCACTACAGGTATATGTTTGGGTATGTGAGAGAGAGCTGAATAAAGAGCATAAAAATTACTTTTCCTCACGCCTCCTCCACAGCCTCGGCTGCTCATGGGGAACTGAACAGGGAGAGATTCCCTTAGTGCCATCCTTCCTCCTCCAGGCACAGTCTAAGACAGTTTGAAAAGGTCTCTGCTGTTGCTCCCTGTCCCACTTGGGGACAGCCTTCACGAAGCTAGTGCCAGTTTGTTCTGATAACTAAAAGGCTGCCTCTGCTCCCCACGGAAAAGGCAGTTGCCACTGTCGGATACTGGAGCACTTGCTGAACAAGAGGCACTACAGAGAAATTTTGGCTGGTGGCTGGAGAGATGGCTGAAAGCCAACTGACAAAGAAGAGCAATATCAATCTCTGTGCTGGGGGAATCCTCTGAAAATGCTACTGAAGCGAAAAGCAACCGCTAACGGCACAGTGGCAAACAAGACATGAGCGATCCTGCACTCATGGAGGAGAGAAAAAGGCAAACAGCTGAAGCGAAGTGATCAACATGAACTTGAACTGTGGCACAGGGCAAACATGTGGCATGCCGTATGGAACCTCGGAACAAAACAGAAAGCTTGGAACAAAATTAAATTAAAAATCTGCTTTTATTTCAAATTACTCCACCAAACATCTAACCGAAAATTGTGCTGACATGACTTTGTGACATGTTATTCCTTGAAGACTGCCATTTTCCATTAAAAAAAAAGGTATTAAAAATGTTTCAATCTGGTTACCTTCTATCCAGCAAGGCTAGAAAACATTAAATCATAAGCTAAAGAATAACACCACACTATTAGTCAGCAAGAGAGAGCTTTTCAACCAGCATCCATCATAATATTTTCAAGAATCCATAAATACTGAACACCTGGAAAGGAAGGACCGCAATCACTCCAAGCATGAATTTAGAACTTTAAAAACATTTATTTATCAAACGTATTTAAAGACAGGCCCCAAGTATCCTCCCTTTGCCCACCGTTTCTAGATATAACCTGTCTGGGAAAGGGCAATCAAACATCCACCTCCAAAACAGATGAGCCTGCAGCATGACAGTGTTCTGTATTCTGGGGGGTCTTCTACTGAACAGCCTCACACAAAAGTATCCCTGCAAAAGCACCTAAACTGCCAAATCCAGGGATTATTTGCTGAATGGATTTTAAGAAAAAAAACTGGAATTCTTTCTGCATAATTTCCAATAAGTATCTGAGTGAAATCAGATTATGAAGAAGCAGATCAAGAGGAGTTAAAATTAAGGATCTGGAGCATCTCTCCTGTGAGGAAAGGCTGAGAGACCTGGACTGTTTACCCAGGAGTAGGCTCAAGGGAGACCTCATCAATGCATATAAATACCTGAAGGGAGGGTGCAAAGAGGATGGATCCAGGCTTTTCTCAGTGGTGCCCAGTGACAGGACCAGAGGCAACGGGCACACACCGGAACACGTAAGAAAAAACGTTTTACTCTGAGGGTAGTCAAACACAGGAACAAGTTGTCCACAGAGGTTGTGACGTTCTCCCTCCTTGAAGACATTAAAAAGCCATCTGGACACTGTCCTGGGCAACTGGCTCTAGGTGGCCCTGCTTGAACAGGGGGGTTGGACCAGAGGAGTTCCAGATGTCCCTGCCAACCTCAACCATCTTGTGATTCTGTAATAAAGTAATAAAGTGACTTATTATCACTTACAGCAAAACTATTTAAGTAGGAAAAAATCAAGAAGTAATGGCAAAAAAAAAAAAAAAAGATTTCCATATTCACTATGGCAAGAAAAGTTCTTTATTGGACAATATTTCTCAGTAATACACCTATTTGTCCTATAATACACCTAAAGGCATAATGAGACCAGAGGGATTGCTCCACTAAGCTCAGCTACCAGACCTAAAGCTAGTCCCAAATGCTTATACATAAAACCCAAACACGCCCACAACATTAAAGTATAAAACCATATCCATAAATTTTCAACCCCCTCAGATTCATTAAGTTCAGAGAATTAATTTCCATTGGCAAACTCTATGGCTATATCAGTGAATGACCAAAGTGGGAGCTTAAACAACCATCACCAGAGCAAAAGGCAGTGGATAGTCTATTTTAGTCCTCGCGCTCTGTCCTCAAAGGAATACTACAATCATAGAAACACCTCCCGGGTTATACAGTTCATTTGCCTGCCAGTGTGACATTCTTCCCTACAATAATTTTTAATGCTTGCTTTTGCCAAGTTAAGAGCAATGCGTTGCATCTAAGGAAAATGAGCTTATTATGAGTCCCCTCAGACACTGTATTTTGCAGCACTCAGTGGATCACAGTGCTGCATTGAACAACAGGGAAGGTGTCAAACTGTTCAGACTACAGGCTAGCCCGAAACTGGAGAGTCAGCAATATAACAGGATCCCCCTGAGTGCTGGGCTGTGGTACAAATACTCTCGCCCCTCGCTACAGCACAGTGCCCTCTCCCCTGCTCAAGGCACAGCTGATCAGTCCTGGCACCTCACAGGTATGAGATGTGCAACCCTGGTGCCCCACGGTACAAATGTGCAAGTAATAGCCCAAGCTGTGGAAGAGCAGGAGGTAATTTTGTGAGTCTCAGATGCAGCTTCATACCCCTGTGGTCCTCCAGCAGCCCAGCCTCCTCTCCAGGGATTCCACTGGAAATCACCAGTCTCTTTCACCCTGCAGAGGACTTCATAAAACAACTCCCACCATGGCCACCTGAAGGTGTTCACAAAAGCAAGAAAAGCAACCCTAAAGGAGGTGGCTGAAAAAGAAGTGACCGCAATGAAAAACATGGGGAGAAAATGCCAGAAAGCTGATGCAATCATCCTCTATCCAAACATCCAGTTACAGGGAACAAGTTGTCCCAAATGTCCCATGGTGAAATATTTGTGGTGTCATCTTCTGCTCAATAATAGCTTCCTTGCAATGTTTTCTGCACAAAACCCAAATCTCACAAAAGCACAGAGCACATCTATGTAAACGTTTTTCCAGCATATCTGCTCCTCATCCACAAAGGAACTCAGAAGTTTTCAGCCACACTTCTATCTCAGAGAATGAACCGAGGAAGCCAGCCACACAAAGTGGCCAAGATTAGGAAACACAGAGCATTCCACAGCTATCCCAAACAAATAAAAGACAAAGTAGTCCCTTACTTCCAACTTTAAATGCAGAAAAGACGATTAAAGCAGTTACATCAAAATAATAAGGCAGCACTAAAAGAATTAAGACATGATAAAAATAAGATTGTTCACACAGCCCTAGCTCTTTCACCATGAGGATGTACATTATAAACAACCTTTTTTCCCAGACACTTGCTATTTTTCTGCATATTTAAACACAGATGTGGGTGCTTAGCAACTGTAAAACAAAGTAATCTACTTAAGTAACTGAGTATAGATTAAGGTACTTCATTTTATATACGAACTTTTAAATAATAGAAAAAATACAGTATTTTAACACCTAGAGACAGAATGCTCACATATGTATTCCAAAAATAAGTCACTTACCTTTGCATTTAAGCAAAGAAATAGGGATTTGAGTCTGCTACGTAGGCATCTGTGTGCATGTGTACATGTATGCATTCATCTGTGTGCATGTGTGGACTTTGTATACAAGTTACCTACATATACAGTGGGTAAGAACAGAAAAAGACCTAGGAAAATAAATTATTACACATGTTAAAAGTATTGCATTAGTGTGAGAAAAAATGCAGTTATACAGTGTAAAGGTCTGTAATGTTCAGTATAAAAAACTGTTACAAGCAGGAAGAGTATTTTGTCAGAAATGCCCATATTTTAAACTGGAGACAAACAAGAAAATCAGGAAATTTCCAACAGTTCAGAAACATCATGGAGCCGCTGCACTGCAGTATCCCACTAGTATTTCCAAACACAGAACATAGAATTTATCAAGTTACTTGAAACACCGTCTTCATAAAAGGTTTTGCTGAATGAATTAGTCAACAGTATACCAAAAAAAAAGTTTCATTGGAGTGCTCATTATTTTGCACCACTCACCAGCGAAACAAAGTTTTTGAAGAGGAATTATACATTTTGTTACACAAACTGGTCTCACTGAAAAAAAAGGATTTTTTTGAAGCACACAAACTTTTCTTCATATCTCTTACCTATTTGTTTCCTGTACTGATCAACAGGAGTCCTTGCTGTAGAGGCATCTTTTCTACCCATCGTTTTCAATCCAAAAATCACTGTCAGTATCAGAAAAAAAAAATAAATAAATGCATTATTCCTATATAAGTTACTAAGGAAATCACTGACTTATAACATCAGAAAAAACTGTAACAAGCAACATTTACATGATTATACACAAAGAAATAAAGCTTTCCCAGAGTACAATGAGACACTGGAGTTAATCATCACTATTCTGAAGACTATTAGATAAATTCTAAACATACCTTCTTCCCCATTGCATGGGTTATTAACACTACAGAATGCATGTTAGTTTGAATAATTTTTTTTTTAAAAAAAGTATTTAAACTGATTGCACTGTAATTCAGCATTTGGTACCATTGAATTACATTCCTATATAATTTTTTTCTTTAGTAAACCAGGGAGTGAATGTAGTATTGTGAGCAGGTTTTATTGTTGGCAAACATGTTTACACGCAGGAGTGTGAGGCAGGATTAGGCATGTGTGCACCTACAGGTGTAATTGCTCAGAAAACCCACCTGCAGATGCAGCCTTGCAGCCACCTTGAGCAAAAGAGAGAAACAGATACCTAAAACACAGCAACCCCACACTCTTCTACCTTCCTGCCATGGGCTCTAGAGATCTGCGAATGAAAAGGAAGCGGAAAATAAAAATGAGAGCTGGGGCTGTGCCCATTTTACACCTCTCAGCCAACATATCGAGACTTTAAACCACCTTCAATGCATTTAGGTAACAACCATCCTGCCTCTTGAATGGGCTTCTCACAATGCACAACACAAACAGGTGACACTAGGAGTGCAAAGGGAACTGCACTATCACTCATCCAAAGATGCTCTTTTTGGTTCTTTGGTGCTCCCACACTACCTGTGTAACTGAACAAGCATAATCCGAGTAGTGTTCTAGCAAACTCTCAATGTATCCATTTAATGTGCAAAATGTTACGGTCTTTTATTCATCTCCTCACTAAGCTGCCACTCAAAAGATACACTAAGATTCTACAAATGTGCTAATTTCATCTCTTTTTCCATAGTAAAAAACCACCCGACTTTTATAGCCACTCTTGTTGCTCAAAACACTGTTTTTTGACCATTTTGGCTGGGCTGAAGGCATCACCCATCACAATGATGATAAGCCCCACCATTTGACCACCTCTACGACACCAACCCCCGCGCTCACAAGAGGACTGACATTTTCCAGAAGTGTCAGATTTACCGTTTGAGCACAGAAGACACACAACAGCCAACACTCGCCTTTTTCCAGCCAGCCTTGGTGAGCACAGTGTCAAGGGCAAACTTTGGCTGAACCATTGTGGGTAGCCACAAACCACCCGCAGATTGTGCACATATGGCCTTGGAGTATCTGCAGGAGTTTTACTTTTCTGTTAGCCATAACCAGCTGTGCTACGGCAAGATGAACTTCCCCAGGCTCTGCCAAGGCACTCTGTCCGGGAAGCGCAGCCCTTAAAGGCACTGCAGTGCCAAACCACGGGTCAAAAAGCATGCCAAGGCACTGCTGGATGGGCTAACATCAGCATCCCAGCCCTAAACATCCACCATTATTTGCTTTGTTACCTTCAAACAAGGCTTAAGGTACAGCTGCAGGAATGATCCCACCAGTTATTTGTGCAGTTTAAAACCACAAATTTTTTTTCTTTTGTATTTATCTGTCATGTAAGAATTATTGGCATTTAATGTAAAGTGAGAAATCCAGGCTCCCTAATTTAAAGCGTGGGATATGGTATAAAATGAATTTAGGTGCTCAAAACTCAACCTTTCTTAAAGGTATTCAGGAATAATAACAAGGTATAGAAGACTACCAATATTTTTCAACCCAAATTGAAAACTCAGTTATAGTATTCTAATGCTTTCATACATTATTTTTGTTTAATTCAGAGAATATTCCCATTTTATGTAAAACACATAAGCAGTGAACTGTAACCCACTGGGGTTCCTCTACCCCCCCACCCCCGCCCATTATGCTTCCCAGCTATTCTCCTGACTGAATTGTATTTTTCACATAACTTCATGAGTTTTTCACATAACTTCGTAAGAGTGAAAAATTAAAGTCTCATTTGAACTTTCAGCTAGTTGAGGAAATAACAAATACATTTTTACACCACAATACTAGTTCTTGGCTTTTTTATGCCACTGCTAGAAACTGTTTGACTTGCTTTTTTCAATTTCAACAGCCTACTAATCTTTTGTAACAAAACGTCAGCTGTGAAAGATGCTTGCAGTTTTAGCAGTGCCAATAAAACACAAGAAGAAAACACAGGCAAAAATTACTTCCCGACTTCGTATGAGCCACAAGAGATGCTCACGTTTGCCTGTGTGGCTCGGTATCACTGACTCCCGCATCTAGAACCTCGACTCCTCTTTGTTCTTCAAAGGGATGCAGTAATCATCATTCATTTCCACCGCTTTGATGGTTAGATAGCAAACGCCCAAGAAACCCATGGAGACATTAGCACATACAGCCGCAATGTCTAATAAGACAGCTATTTGCATAAAAGATCAGCCACAATTTAGAATGTGTTGTGATAGATGTGGAAAGGGAATAACAGATCTATATTAGCATGTACGAAACCGAGATTGTTTTCACAATTTAACTCCTTGGGGACTGTGGCTCATCACCTTCTCTTATAAAGAATACTGCATTCCCTGAGGAAGCAACTTGCCATGAGCCAGAGTTAAACTAAAATATGGATTAATAAGAGATAATATTTATTATTTATGAACCTTATTGAGGAGTGGTTTCCAACATAAGTTTCTGATCACATTTCCATAAAGGAAAAGCCTGGAATCTTTATGAATCATGAAACAATTTGAAAAGTGCCTTTTCCCCATCTAAAATAGCAGTGGTTGTCCTAGAATCATCGGTCATCTTTACTGTAAACAAAACTTGCACTCAAGTCTTTCCCAGCTGCCTCTGGCCACTCCATGGCCTCCAACATCAGCAAGTAGACAATCTGGCTTTTCCTATATTTCTTTGCCAAATGCACCCTGAGCAGCATTCAGGTCCCTCGAATTTTAATGACTGTTTAAATGACCATTTAAAAAACATGGAGTTTGTCGCTGCTCTTTTTACAAGCTACTAAAAATTCTTCAAGAGTAATTTCAGATCACTTGAAGGCAACACAAGCCCTCTTCAACTTTCAAGCTTTTACAAAAGAAGATTTTAAGAAAACGAAGAGAGGCCCAATGGAATATTTTTTTTTGTTTATTGCTATTTCAGAGATACTGCAAGGTCAAAATAAGTCTTTGTTTCTGTGGTCCTCTTTACTGTTTTTTTCACTTTCTTTCTCTTCCCATCTAGTGATTCACTTTTGAAGGCTTGCACCCTTAGAAGAACACATGATTTTTCTTTTCCTCCTCTTTTATTCATAAGCCGTGACTGACAATAATTAAAATGCACAATAAATTGCCCATTATCACTTCCAACTGTCAATAGTATTTTATGAAATATAAATCAGTTCTGAATGTCCACTCAAGGTCTGGCGACAGGAGTGTTTAGATCCCAATTCACTATTCTTGATGCATATGCAGCTTGTATCAATAAAAAACAATTCAAAGCAATCACTTTAATGAAATGGAAACACACCATGAATGACTTTGGAAATACTAATAAAAAACAAGTACAGGGACTACATAGCACAAAGACTGCACTTTGTGCATTGATGGTGCAATACAAATGGTTAATAATAGTGAAAAGGCTTAAAGTGTAAACCAGTGAACACTCAAAAGATATGTGTATGTATGTGCACACGTACAAACTTTCTTAGCAATGATATTCGATTGTATGTCTGTATTCTTCCACAATAAGCTGCCTAAATATTAAATAGAGGACACGTTAAAGAAATAATCAATAAAATTACTGGGTTTGTACCTGAAATACAGCTAGTTGGTTGACAGAAAAGTAAGTAAAACTTCAGGATAGAAAAGAACCACTACAGAATGGGGAAGTACTGGACCAAGTCTTCAGCTGTAATGGAAAACTCAGGTGAATACACAGTGAGTATCTGTATATATACAGAAGTACCTTATCCTTAATTGCAAATGGATATCTAACTCTGATTTTTTTTTTTTGAGGGGTTAGGCGGAATTGTTCTTTGGATGCAATGAAGGTTGATAATTTGAACTCACAACCCAAATTATTTTTTAATATGATTAAAAGCTTACTGATGGTAGTGACAGAGCTGTTCTTTTACCAGTCAATTCCATAGTTCATAGTTAAATAAATAATGGAAACTAAAACCCTTACAAGGTACAAGGTAGCAAAACCAGCCTTTTATCCTCCTCGGGTAAAACCCAAGGAACACATCAGATCCCCTGCGAACTACCCATTACTGCAAAAAATGTGTTACCACTGCATTTAGAGTGGGAAGCTGTCTGCATGCAAGTATTTTGGAAATCATTGCTGTTCCTTAGTTTAATTGGCTCAAGTGTACTGCTGAAGTACAGTAACTAAGAAATGCAGTGGAAGTAACCTGCAGCCAAAATTGCAAGAAAAATGCAGCTGAATTCTTTACCTATACTTTAGCCAAGAGAAAGAATTTTAAAACTTTTACTACTATTATTTAAAAAAAAACAAGATACAAACAAAGAAAAAATTTGAAAAAAAATACATTCATGTCCTATTGATAAGTCTTACAGTAGTCTTTACCATTCTGGAAAATCCCTTTCAAAGGATGAGACTATTATTTTAAAGGAAAAAGTACCTGCCCATGGTACTTCCTGCAGAATCTAGTCTACTTTGGGGATTTATTTCATTTTCTTTTAATAAAGGATTTTATAATTTCTTTACTTGATTTAACCTTGAAAACATCAGGGGTGATTCAAATTGAATTAAATTTGGGAAAATTAATCAAAACACCAGATCTCTAACTCCAGTTGGAACAAATATTTCTAAAATAACTTTAACTTTCCACGTA
Organism: Falco naumanni; assembly: GCF_017639655.2. Classification (NCBI taxonomy): domain Eukaryota; kingdom Metazoa; phylum Chordata; class Aves; order Falconiformes; family Falconidae; genus Falco; species Falco naumanni. Next base: position 90,376,474 of record NC_054056.1, read on the forward strand.
AGGACAACAAACACTACACTATATCCCATCATCAAGACCATCTAGGAATTACAACTTTTATAATGACAAATATCAGGCTGTTTCATAGCTTCATGTAAGTAGCAGGAATAAAACACACATTGTCACTTCTAGTAAGTGCTCTTTACACTCTAGGGAAAGGAGCTGCACTGTTGTTTGTTAGTTATACAGTGCCTACAAAACCCATGAAATTAGCTCAAAATTTATTTAAAAGTAGTACACAGGTAATAGTCCATATGAATACTCAGCATATTCTCTTGGATCTTTCAAAATCCTGAGGCAATATATTATGAAAAATAAATTTCATCACCCACCCAATCAGTTCCACATAATTTCAGGAAGGTGAGACACCCAAGTTATACAGGAGGCCGCCTCTGCTCTTACTCGCTATGCTCCTAAACCTCCCCTAAGTACCTAAATTTTGATGGGATTACTTATGCCAAAATATTTGCATTTACTCCTCTAGCAAAAAGACTACTTACTTTTACTAGATGTAAAACGTTTTTAAATATCTGAAGAGCTGAAAAGATTATCATGAGGTGTATTCATGACAGCCAGGAAAAAAGTGAAAATTTCAAGGACTGCAAAACCTAAGATTTCTTTTTTTAACTTTGTATTATGTAAATTTGGGTTTTTAAACAAAAAGAGACTATTAAAAACGTCAAAGGTTCCATCTATTCCCAGTAGAGTACAGTTTGTTACAGCTTCTATGGCAAAAAGAATAAAAATGTATTACATGAAGACTCACTTATAAAAACATTACTTACACAGAAGATAGCTGTTTACCAATTGGTGTTACACTTTTTATAAAAACAGTACCACATTTTGCAGAATATTCCTAAATGTAGCAATTATAGGCACCTCACATTTACTTTTCATTATTAAGGTTTGTTATTTGTCTTCAGAACCAAATGCCCTACTCACTTCAGAGCTGAGTAGAGCTATACCATCTGTGAAACATACATTCATTTTAATATGAAGACAGATCTTCATCTGAACAAATTTAAAATACCAAACGTTCAAAGATGAACTTTTTTTTTTCATTTTTATGAATATATGACAGCATTGGTGTGTCAAGAAAATATCCTTAAAGAAGTTAATGAAGGAGAAAAGCATAAATGTGGTTCGATTCTGCCTTGCCAGACACTTAAAAATGTAGGATTTCCCAGAGGAAAGAGTAATAGCCACTAAAGGGAAAATTACACGATAAATGACACCATATGCAGTATTTCAGGATAACATTCTTCAAAATAACAGAGTCTGTTTAAACTTTGGGGTTTTTTTTAGGTGGGGGGAACACTTTGGTAGAAATCAGAGCTAAAGAGGGTGGGAAGAGAATGGACATCCAGACTACCCGATGCCCGGAGGTGCATCATGAAGGATGGGTGCAGCTTCTACAGGAGTGACGGCAGATGCTGTCCAGCTGCCCCTGCCCTCTGAGGGCCTGTACAGAGGACACCTCCACCAGGGTGACAACCGCACAAGACAGAAACAGAAACACACTCTCTGCCTCATGAATTAACAGTTCATCGAGTCAAGAGCAACCACAAGAAAACACTTATTTGCTCTGTTTCAGTAACTGGAGCATCAGCAGTGAACATTTTGCGGTTCAGTTAAATCCAGGCAGTTTTATTCCGTCTTTGATCCCCACCACATACCCATTCAGCACTTATTTCCTTTAATGAAGTAGGGAATAATTTAAATAACAGGTATAAAGCTAGAGGTCATAGACCTTAAATTTCAAAATCAGCTTAGTCTGCCTAAGCACTTCACCTCTAGTATGTTATGAAGCTACAATTCTTGTAATAGAGTGCCACATGGTTTCACCGAGGTCTTACTCTAAAACCTCAGAAACTTTGTTTTGCCTTGGTAGGTGTTACAGCTGAGGAAGAGTGACTTCTTTCCCTTCTTTCAATCAGAAAATAACCCCTTTACTCTCCCCTCTCTTTAGTTTTGGGAAGTGACCAAAATTCGGGTTTTTTCCAGATGTTACTCCTTTCCTGGGACTGCTGCAAGACATAGCTTGCTATAAGCCTGGGTGCTTTAATTATATACACTTGCTAATTCGTCATCTGTAGATTTTAAGCTTAGGCTCATTTTTGATAGATATTAAATTCTTATTTCTTCCCTAAGTGAGAAGAAATATTTAGGGAGTAATTATACTTTCCTTTAGCATATCCATCTTAAACTACAGTTCAACACCATCCAGAGGACACAAGGTCTGTTTCACATTATCGATATTGTAAAATGGGATAACAACCCCCAGTGAGAATAAATTTTGTAACTTTTGAAGTTATTCAAACAACAACAAAAATTAATTAGGAACAATAAGTAATTCCATATTCTTTTGTTTGTTTGTTTGTTTCTATTGTGCCTTTTTTTGGGTTGGGGTTTTTTTTTTTTTTTTCCTTGCATTACCTTGGACCATAACAAATATAAATTTTTTCAGTGAATTATTTAAAAATTGAAACAGTTTCTTTGAAGTAATATATCAAACAAGAAAATCTGAAACTGCTAGAATTTTTTCTCTCGTCTCACCCCGATTTAAAAAAAATGCTTTTTAAAGTATGTTAGGCTGGGTTTCAGCTTGATTTTTCCCACATTAATTCTAATACTGATAGCCAATCTATTTTGACTCCATTTTCATTTAAATGTCTATTATTCAAGAAGATAAGCAGCTCTCTGCAAACAATCTCTTCCTGCTGGACAACCAACAAAACTTAAAACCTGAAGAAGAGAAAACAGTCACAAATAAGCCACACAGGCACAAAGCCGGGAGTCAGACAAATGTTCCCCTCTGTTAGATATTTCACTGTAGTATAATACGATGTCCTATCACATGACTTCAGGTCATAGTAATTGCTAAAACTGGTCACCACATTTATAGTCTAATGATTGCCTTATTTCTCTACCTTGCACAAGCATGCAAAAGTTGAAAGCAGGCTACAAATGACAGCAGCAAATAACACTTCAGCACATGTACACCTAATCGTAACACTTCAGCAAAACTGAATTATTAGTTCCATTACTAAACCTGCTGTTCGAAAGGACTTAAAAGGTAATCTTTCCATCCAGCGTTCAGAATGAATGTGGGTTTTTTCTTCCTTTCTCTGAAACTACTGCAGCTCGATAAGTATTAAATAGACTGATGTATGAATGAAAAAAAAATAGTTTTATGCCACTTTTGTTGTCTCACATGCTGTATTAGGCATTCAGGAAAGCAACTCAGCTTAAAAAAAAAATAAATCTATACTAGTCACCGGGCAAAAGAAATATATGTAAAGAGTTTTAATTTGGTGGTTTTGGCATTTACGTTTTCTCTATTTCTTAATAACTGCTTAAAGACAGAATGACCTGTTAATACTTCCCATAAAGACAAGAAGATAAAGCTGACATGCATTTCTTTAGCCTTAATGAAATACATCAATTTTTTGTATTTTTTTTTAATTGTCTGAGGCAAAAACCAGTAGATAAACTGGTAGATAACTTGGCGTTAACATACCAAATGTAAAGTTCAGCCCTACAGCACTTAATAATTAGCTTAATAGTCGGGCTTAGTGAACAGGCCCATAGATGTTAGCAGCAGCATTTTCAAAACCAAGTCCTACTCAATTGGTTTTGAAGGATTAGGCCATAATTGGGTGAAGAGTTTAATACGGCTTAAACAGCATCGGCTCACTAGTTTCCAAAGTAGTTCAAAACAATAGGCCAAGCACACTCTCTGCAGATTGTATCTAAATTACTCGGGCCTTGGCTCCTGAAACCTAACTAGAGATTCCATTAAAGGCAATGATTTTTAAGATAAAAAATAAAGTAATTGTGTACATGATACCATCTCTTGAGGAGCTTTATGTTCTATTTGGGCAAAAGGGGAATGCAAGATCATTGGTATCTATCAAAAATCTGAATCTTAAACAAAAATTGAATTAAAGGAATGGATCAAAATCAGGCTAAAACCTTCATATGCACCAAATGAAAAAAAAAAAAAAAAAAAGAAAAAAAAGCTTTGATGGCTATCAGAAAATGTGGCAAACTGTTTCCTTGCCTCATTTTAAGGCAGATGAGACAAATGTGGAGCGCAGCTGGGAAGAACAGGCAGCAAGAAAAGCTGTCAACCAGCAGAAAAGTTATCAGTTGAAATAACAGTCATGTGAATGTCTGAAGGTCCTGGATGCACCCATTTCTGCAAATGTGTGCTTGGGCTCTTCTCACAGCTTTCCCTATAAGATCACAGGATGGAAAGAGATTGTGTCCCCATCTATTCACACTGCTCCTGAACAGTGTGCCTGCATCACTAAGAGGAAATTCCAATGGAGGTTAACACACTGAAAAAAAGTACTCCTTCGGATGTTTCAAGTCACACAGTACATGTGAAATTCTATTTACTGATTAGATTAGTAATTAGGTTAGAATTTACTAATAAATATTAGTGAAATACAAAATAGAACACTTTTTCATGGGTTAGTGCTTTTGGAGATAGCAGATTTTTAAGACCCTGGGTTCTGACATGTGAAAGGCTGGCCTTCCCTGGCCTAAGAGATACCTCTGATGAGAGATTCAAACTGATTAGGAATGGAATGGAAGTTATGAGACTCCTAAAAGAGATCATTTACTAAGTACGTATAAGCTTGCAAGCATTTCTTCAGAAACCCTAACCTGAGATAAAATGGCAGATGACAATCCACCCCATTCACTCTAATTTCCTGAATGCATCTCTCTTAAGCACTAGGTGTTTACACATGCCCATGGCTAGAGTCAAAGGAGAATGTGTGCCTCAGCTCTGCCGTAAAGTTTTATTAGCAGGAGGGGGACATACCACCCGAAATCTAGTCTTGTAGACTGAATACAACAACAACAAAAAAAACCTGCTAGAGCATACAGTAAAATGAGGTCAGCCTGTTTTTTGTAAGAACAGATCCAACACCAACATCACAAGAAGGTGCAGGTTCTCTTCCTGCTACAATTGCTCAGTGCAGCCACTACTGTACCAAAACTGTACAACCCTGCAACCAAACTTACTAAGTTTAAAGAGAGCTGGGTCAACTCTGATCAGGACTTTAGCTAAGTTGCTTCTGCTTTTAGCTTTCAAAATACACTCTCCCATGCACTCAGCTTTACAGCCATCCCAGTTGTTTTCATACTGATATATTTATTTTTTTATAAGGTGAGTTAATGAAGATGTATACCAACATAGCACAGGGGAAACATCTTTCCAGGTTTTCAGTATTTCCAGCACTAAGCATCTACAAAGGCTCAAAACCAGACACGAGACAAGTTTGGTCAGAGAGCCATTGCCCTGAGCTTTTTCCTATACACACCATTCCCTCCCTTTGAAGGTCTCCTCAAGGTACAGTACATATTCTATAGAGTCCTTCTATGGTCAGGATACAGAATTGAACCAAGCCTATACAATATACATTACTTGTGTGCAATAAATGACAAAATGCAAGTGGCTTTGAATTCTTTGCTCTGCATATATGGCTATGTTTTAGTATGGTACCCACATTTAGATCATAATTTCCATGGGTCTATATAAACATGCATGAAGAAAAACAGGCCCTCCTCCCATGTAGAACTAGAAGAATTCATCCAGAAGCTTTGCTTTGTAAATCATTTCAGATGTATTTTACTGAAGCCATAAAGGATATTAGCAAGTGCGCTGGGACCTTTTGTTTTAAATTATTATGATCTGTTACTCTAACAGAAGTTACTAATATTATTTAACCCCACTGGTATACTTAAAATGAAAACAGTCTGAAGCTTTTTAAAATAGGTTTTGTCTCTACAATAATCATTTTACCAGAATACCTTCTTCCTATTTAGCTTGTTGGTCTGCTGCTTTGTATACCCAGAAAGACACCAAAATAATCCAGGCTTTCAAATTACCCTGTCTTTCAGAATAAAAAGGTAAATAGCAATCTAAGAATGCTTTGTTAACCTTTTCACTGCAAATTACAGAACGATATATTCATAAATTAAATAGCATAAGTAAAGAAATTCCAAAGAAAGCAACATCCATCCTTGCTCTGACTATTTTGACTGCAGAACGAAAGCAACCCTCAAATTATTAGCTGCTGCAATTCTTTATGGTTCCATTAAAACCAAATTTAAGTTTAATCACACCAAAGTCTAAATTTTAAAAAAAACATATTATAGAAAGTTTTCCAAGATGCTTATATACAACAAAAAAGAAACAATGCTTTCCATGCCCTCTGCGATAGGAAGAAACGACAAATTCACACAGATTCAACATACCCCTACCTAGGACACTCAACATTATGTATGTAGAACTAGATTCAATATTCCAGCACTGGTCTTATTCAAGGGATTTAAATCACCCTCCTACCTCTCCCCTCCACACCTCTACCAGGCAGCACCAGTCCTTCTTGACACTACAGTGCACTTGAATTCCCTTTGGCTACCAGAGCTTCCTCACAAACCCTGTGTCTTCCCGCACTCACAGCTTTACAAAATAAAAATCTTCCATTCTGCACACACAGAGCATTCATTCTTCCTCAACACATGCAAACTAGTTTTTAACAGACTCATGTTACTATGATCTCAGCCACGCTTTAAATTCCATCCTTTCTTCATCATCCAGCAATCACTGAACCATCCATTGTTTGTCACTATCACTTTTCTATTTCCACACAGTTGACTAAAACTGCGAAAAGCATCACACCTGACATAAACACTGGGCAAAGTCCCCACAAGCTCTCTTCCATTGACAGTGGCCTCCAGCCATTACTTCTGAGCGCTGGCAGCTCACCAGCTCTTTATCTGTTTTATTGGTACTGTACAGTACTAATTTTTAAATTAATTTTAGTTGAGCAACAGTAAATCAAGGACCTAATCAAATGTAAATGTTAGCTATACAAATAGTGTACTTTCAGTTTGACAACCATGACACAAAACCAAAAGAAGTAATGCACTGCTTCAGGTTAACTGTTTCATTTTGGCAAGAACATAAGTCATACAAAACCGGTCTAGCAATAAAGTAAGTGATGTAATCTTAGTTGCAGGCAGTGTAATCAGCTCCACACACAATGCTTACAATACTAAAACCGCATACTGGAAAATTTCTATGGCATACATACTAAATGAAAGAAAGATTATGTTTTTTAATGTGAGCCTTTAGTCATGATCACTTTTAAGAGTAGGCAAAACCATGAAGTGACAGTTTATGTAGAGATGGTGATACAGCAAAGTCAAGTAGTGAAATGTTCTCCACACTGACTGGGTACAGTAACAAGTTGAAAAAAACACAGTACTTTTTATTTTAAAGTTTAAAACCTGTTCAGCTTGTGACTTGTAACTACAGGGGAGTCTCATAAACAAGCTTTGGGTATCCGAGAGGCTTTAAGGTATTGCTGACCCCAGATGTTTAATCACCTCTCTGCCAGGGTGAGAAGCCTGTAAGAAAGGGCAACAACAGGGGGTATGTTCTGCCCCCAGGACCCTGTTCCCAGCTGATGCATCAGTGCAAGCCACCCAAAAATAAACATGCGTTAAGGTGAGGGAAGTGAACTGAGGTGCAGATATTGCTGGCTCTTGCACACAGACTGCAGCCTGAGGGGTGGGGAGAAGGCAACCAGCTGGCAGCATCTTAAAACACAGCATCTAAGGCTTCCAGAGCACATCTGTCAGAGCCATTCGTGAATAAATTTGAGCATAAGAGTTTGTAGAATTGAGAACTTCATATGTAAAGATTACAATGAAAACACAATAGATAAAAGCACAAAAAGCTACAAAGGCTGATTGATAATGTAAATGTGAGAGGGAATTATCATGGGTAAACTTAACCTTTTCTGCATTTACACCACACAGCACAACCAGAAAGAAAACAACTGAAACTTTGAAATCTACCACATTACCAACCCAATCTGTTTCCTCACTATAAAAAACAGTTCATAACATAAAAGGTTATTTTGTTCCATTATTTTATTTCCACGGAAATACATGAGGATAAATTTGGCTTTCTGACTAGAGGCAATGTAACCCCATCTTTTATTTTGTTGTCTGTCTTAATAACAGAAATAACAGCATTAGTAGCCAACAACAAACTTCTGTACAAAATGGTGTCCTTCCGTCTGCCCTCTGGATTTTAACTTCCCAATACTATTCTCAACATTAACCCAGTGCTAACCTTTGCTCTTTCCCTCTCTCATACCTGCCCTTTCTGGTATAAGTGACTTCTCCACTGTAAGCTTCTGCTGTCAAAACAGTCTTTGCCCATTTATTCACTTCACCAGTTCACCATCTATTCCTGGAGTTCTACTTCACCCTTCCTCTCCTGACTATCTCCCATCCTTCTTTACAGCTGCCATTGGGTTTACATTGGCTAATTCATCACACCATGTCTTTCCAATTCTGTTTTGTTTTTGACAGTAAAACATACTGGATGAAGGACAACACCAAGAACAATGGCAACACATGAATAAAGAGTATTTTGCTGATGTATGAATTATCATATGTAACTGCAAAAAATCCTAGGACACAATACAGTGTATTGTATAAAGCTCTATTATATCATTGCGATACGTGGTTAGAGGGGCAAAATCAAACTTAAGAATCACTAATGCTGATTTTTAGCCTTGCTGCTAAAAAAAAAAAAAAAAAAAAAAAAAAAGCAGAAGAAATGGGAAACAAAGGGATTAGCACAGTCCATGTTAAGAGTGCCTGGAGGAACTGTTTACTCAGCCCACTGAATTACAGGGGTATCTAGTGATACAAAAGCACTGTACTGACATTTTCTGTTCACCTTTAAAACATAATTATAATGAGTAAAAATCTATCAGGAATCACAGACTGTTGCAGATAATTTTGGGATATTAAAGCTGCATTATGCAAGTCCTACTTGGAAAAACGCATGCAAGTGGTTTTTTTCCTCCCTTCTGTAGCAGTACCATTGACCATCTATGTTTGCCATTATATGAAACAGAGTTGCTTCCTAAATGGCAACCACCACAGTTTTCCTGGAACTATCTTTCCTTCTTATCTTCTTTCCAAAGAGGAAGAAATATATTAATATCTTACCTGCTTCTTCTGTGTGTGAAAAAATACTTTGAGACCGAAACTGATTATTAAAGAGCCTTAACACAAATTGTGTTTCATCTCCTCTACCAACGATACCATGATGTTTATGTTGTGCATAATACTGCAATGATATATGAGATCATCAGCTTGCTAACTAAAAACAGTTTCAGTGTGCCTGTGATTGATAAACTATGGAAGTATTAAAACATTAAAAATGTTAATCTTTGTAATAATCTCCTGAAAAGTTTTTATATTAATTTAAACCATCGATCATTTTAATATTTAATCATTGCAGACTTCATTTGAAATGAGGATAGCCATTCACTGAAAAGCACTTCATTTTTTATTTTAAAAAATGATCAGCTAGTATGCATTCTGTAAATCTCTTCACATTTTTTCCTCAATAAAAAGTAAACCTGCAAGCAAATCAAAAAAATCTGCAAGAGCAGAAAAATTTGACGCAGAGTTTGTGTCAGAAAACATATACTTTTGCAGTCCTGTTTCCAGGGAGCAACTGTATTACAACAATAGTATCATAAGACAGTTGGAGGATTGAGGGAGACTTCTACTATAAATGAAAATCATTTGCTTCTTTGTCTAGGCCTTACAGTCATCTATGTTTCGTTCTCTTTATGTATCTCATAACATGTAAATGTAACAATTTACTTATGAAGAATTAAGAGTGACTTGGCTCTGCCAAGGGGATATTAAACAGGTTTAGGTTTTTTAACATGTAACCCCATTTTGTAATGTCAGCCTGCTTTAGCAATGTATAAAGACCTTCCAAAGTATCCTACCCTAGCAGATAATTCACAGCTTGTCTTGCCTAATTAAAAATTCAGATTAATATGGAAATATACCAAAGGAAAACAAAACCAACAATCTCACAGAAACTCTACAATTACAACTGCAATTAACTAAAACTAATCTTGATCATATCTGGTTTCTTTTGAAAGACTTAAAACTATATAAGAAACAAATCTAATTCACGGTCTCAAGAAACAAATTTAACAGAAAAATCCAAGGAAAATGTCTTCATTGCACTGCAAAAAACCCACCCTCATCTTCTTCTCTATGTAGTCTACTAAAATTGGATGCTTCCTGGAACTACTGCCATAAAGTACACTGAGCCTGAGTCATCCGTTAAGATTGGGTTGCAGGATTTGGCTGAAATACTTGACCAAAGTAAATCCTAGATATGACTAGCATTCATTCTGTATTTGTGACTAACAGTGAGTTAGAAGATTTTCCCATACCTATGCTATAAAACTGGCACACAAACTGGCTTCCTTTTCTGAAGAGACTGCAGAGTGTAACAGCAAGAGCTATTAAGACAGGGAACTGGCAGAACTGCATGTAGAATCTTCCAATGCATATAAACTTACACTGTATAGTTCAAGTTCATGAATTTATTAAAAAAAAAAAAAAAGAGTAATAAAAGCACTGCCTTTATTGTTGATCTTACAAAGAAAAGTATGTATCTTGCTGCATATCACCTTTTGCTAAAGTCTGTTTCTAAGGAATGATGTATTGAAAAATCCTGCTCATTCAGTATGATGCAGTAATTGAATTCAGGAACTCAGCTGCTTGCATCTGAAATGGAAGAGTTAGTCCTGGTTTTATGGAACTTAACAGAAGCACGTATGTGTGCTTGTATGTAGATCAACACAAGATTAATTATAAAACGAGTTTCACCAATGCTAACAGGAACCTCTGGTTTAGTCATTTGATTTGAAGTAATCTTTCAAACCCAACATGTATGAAGAACTTCCACATCTGTGCTGAAACAACCGAGTATTTTCTATATCGCTTCTGCAGATACAAAATACTATTTTAGACAGGCTAAGAGGGCAATTGTAGAATATTGTTGTAACCCCTACTTGGTCAAATTAATAAATCAAATTCACAAAATTACAGGATGTTGATGCTGGAAGGGAACTCTTGAAGTTATCTACCTGGGCTCATCTACCCATGCTCAAACAGGTTCAGCTAGAAGACAATACATAAATTATATAACTATAACTTACAAAATAAATTACAAAAAGAATTTACATGTTGAACCAACAATAACAGAAAAAAGCTAGCAATTGCTCTTTCCTAAAAAAATATGTCAACTGCTTGTATTGATGTGATTAATTTATTTCAAAGTCAACACTTCTTCTTTGTTTTCTCTATGCTTACACTTACAGTATTGACTGAAGTAGGCTTACATCAAGACAGAAAAAAAGTCCTAGAAGGGTAATCTTACTAATTCATGATCAAAGATAATCATGCCAACAAAAGCATCTCCCAATTTTTTTCCTTAGTAAACAAACTATTTTCTGAACAACAAAGTTTGTCCCTAGCCCATTTTGTACCAAGAGGTGAAGTGATTCAGCCAAGGAAGACAGGCCAAATAGCACTACTTAAGAAATGGTTCAATTTTCCCCATACTTGTAGGTTTACGTGTATCCCTTACACATAATTTTCTTCAGCTTTCCACTACAGAAGTCACCTATCAGCAGCAAAGGCTGGAAGAAAGTCAACATGTGTTCACTAACAGGTACCCTTCCATTCTGATTAGCTCTTTAGGAATGAGCCTGGCCCCCAACAGCAAAGAGCTTGAGCCTTATTACTGTGTGTGAATGTGTGTGCTGTACATACAGCCCAGTTATAGCATAAGCTTTTTGAAGGGAGCTTGCTGGTACGACACTCCATCCTCCTAAGTATGTAGGCTGATGTAAGGCAGCGCAGTTTGAGAGCCACACAAATATGTTGGCAGAAATCCCTGCCAACACTTCACATTTTGAAATGTTGCAGCTCCCATATTTCTGTCCAGGCTTTTCAGAGCATAAGCATGACCAGCACACTCTACAGAAAACACAAAGGAGTCCAATGTACCCGGAACACACCACACCTGCAGGTAAACACAGCCAGCTCAACAAGCCCAGGTTGTATCAGATTTACTGCACACGCACAGCCGGCCAGCCCCATACAGCCCTGTTACACACCGCACGTGCAGCAGCCCTGTGTCCTGGTCTTGCTGTGTGGGGGGTCAGCTTACACGCACGCATGCACACACACACAGGAGAGCAGCTGTTTGTCCAGCTCCCAGACACCCGGAAACCCCACACAGACAGGGTTTCACACACACATACTCAACCACACTGAGCTGGCGGGCAGCACGTCAGGAGTTGGGCTCATGAGGGAAAGCCGTGGGGTGTCCTCACACTGAGGCACTGCAGGCCTCTGTCAGCTCTGCCAGCCTGACAGCCGCCGGACCAGGCCTCGAACAGAGCCCTCGCTGAGGAGACCCCACGGCAAGGGGTTTATTTCCCTCCAAAATGGCCAGTCGCAGCCTGGTGAGGGACCCTGCCTGGCACAGGGCTGACAGACCGGGCAGCCGAGGAGCCCCCGTTACACCGTCAGGTTGCACGGCCAACCCCGGCCCCCGGGCAGCCGCCCACCCGCGCCTCCCGGGCACCGCGCACGCCGCCGCGGGGCAGAAGCCTGCGGCGGCTTTTCCCGCCCACACCCAAGATGGCCGCGCCGGCCGCGGCCGCTGACCCTTGCCAGCCCCTCAGCCCACGTTCCTAGGGCGGCACCCGGGCGCCCGCGGCACCGCCCCGATTGGCAGCGCGCTCCGGCCAATCGCGGAGGCGAGCGCTTTCTCCCGGCCAATGGCAGCGGAGGCCCGCGGCGGACAGCGGGCCGGCCGAGCGCGCCGCCAGTGCGGACGCTCCCTGCCCGCAGGCCAATGGCGGCGCCGGAGGAGCGGCGGGGCAGCGCGCCCCTGCCGCCCCGAGGGGGGGCGGTTGCCGTGACAACCACAGGCCCGGCGGTGCCGGCCGGCCCTGGCGCCCGCGGCCCCTCGCCCACCCCGGGAAGCGGCGCGGTACCTCGGGCCGAGCGGCAGAGCTCCGCCTCCAGCCTCCTCCCTCCTCTCTTGGCGGGGCGACTTCCTGTGCTGGCGGGGCTGCCGCCGCCTCCCGCCCGAGCGTCCCCGCCTCCCGCTCCCGCCCGCCCTGCCGGGCAGCGCCCTGTACCGGGGAGGTTGCTGCCCCGGACCTGCGGCACCTGCCCGGGCCCCGCGCCCCACAGCCCGGCAGCTGCGCCCGCAGGTGGGCCGGGGGAGGCTCTCTGGCAGCGGCGGCCTCCGCTCTCGCCTCCGGCTCGGCCCCGCGGCGCCTGCCCGCCCGCCGGTGTGCCTCGCTCCCGCCGGCCTGCCCTCTCGGGTGCCTGGCTGGGCTGCTCAGGGGAGACGCGTTGCGGGAGGCTGAAGGTTCAGCCGTGGAGCAGTTCAGCATCCCCCCTTCGCACCCCCCGCTCGGTTTTTAGTCCTACCTATGTCAGAGTATGGGCATGGGCATGGGCAGGATGAAAAGCAATTGGCCACCTTTACATCATCACCATCAAAAGCCTGCTTCAGCGGGAACTTACATTTAAGGTCCTAAAACAGAAAGTTATTAACCTTGCCCAGTAATTTTTCACCACCTTGAGGTGATGATAGCTTGCAACAGATAATTCATTTACTTCGGTGCAAGGAGTAAGCTACTGACTCTTGGAACAGCTCACTGCTTAGTATTGCAAGTGCATGCTTTGCTTCCTGCAAAATGGCAGTTGATAACCAAGTGTAACACTCCCCTGTAAGGAAAGATACACACATAAAAATATTTGCATTTGTTTACCTCTGCAACTTAGGAAGTGAAAGCCATACCCAGCTGAACTTTCCCATCTTTCTAGATGACATGCATACAGAGTGGAGAATGAGCCTACAACAAAGTTGATTTAATCAGAGTTTCCGTCTGGCATTTGTACCAAACCACAGAATTTTCTCCAGTCATTTCTGTACCAAGCTTAATGAGTGGCTAAAATGAAACAGCTTTCTTAGAAATACAGCCTGTCCTGATTTTGAATGATGAGACCCAAAGCTTTTTTTGTACCTTTTCTGCCAAGAAATCTCACATTAAGGTTATTTAGCTGCTTTGAACATGGCAGCTCACTGGACGCAACCTTTCATTTTCTTCCCAGGGCGTCTTGTCCCCTGTGGGACGGGGGGTGTCACACCCACTGTGGGTACCACCTCTTGATTTTTCTAACTTCGGTGTGTTCAGAATTTTACAGTGTTTTATTTCATTCATACTCCTAATGATAAGCCAGAACCCATATACATGTAAAATATTTTAATACTTTATTTTGATTTTTTTTTTTTTAAATAGGATGTGCTCATGGATATTTGAATATGGTGTTATGTGCAAAATAGCATTCAATCACATTCAAATAGCTCTTACACATTATTTTTGACTGTGTAATCACAATCAAAATAAACAAACATGAAGGAATATCAGAATACGTATACCTGGCTGCAAGATTTTGCGTTATCTGAACCACTGCTGAGGAGTTTGTCCTTATGAGTCCATGTAGGAAAATACATATGGTTCTAGTTCAGTTTCACCTAATTTCACCTAATGACAATATTAATTTCACCACCAAGTTATATTCTTCTAAGTAATAAACCTGTATATGCCCAGCAGCCTCAATATTGAATCCATAAAGAAGTCATAAGGAATTATGACTTCATGAAAAGGAGCTGTACAACCACTGAGAAATTTTTACCATTTTCAGTTTCACTGTCTTCAATATTTTTTTCTTTCTTAATCCTCATTTTATGGGAAAAATGCTTATTTCCCGTTGTGAGGTTTCTTCTGCAGAGAAGGCATGCATACTGGTGGAATGGTCAGAAGGGCGGTTGACATTTACATGATAGAAAGTATAGCTGACAGACTTGATGTGTTCTGTAGGATGAGAAGCAGCCTGGGTGGAGTATATATGTCAGGATATTTATAATCTGTCTCTTACAGGTATAAATACACAAAGGATACAATTACTAAATATGTAACTATAAATTAAGAGTATATCAATCAGAGAGGAATATTTTATTGATGTTGCCACACTCATCAATTTGGTGCCATATCCCTTCAGCAGACAAATTTTAAAATCCAAAAGTGCTTTTTAAACTTACATGGTTTTATTTTATCTCACAAAATTTTGAAGAAAAGGTATTGGCTGTTGTTTTCAGTGACTGTCTTTTCCTGGTTTTCCTCCTATTTTTCATTACTTCACAAGATCTTAAACTTACTCTGGCAATTTGACAAGAATTTTTGTTCTCCTATGCAGTGCTTTTCAACTTTATGATTTCTAAAAAAATTTTGAATAGAAGCTAAATTAAGCCTACTGAAAATAGGCTTCCTTTTCTTATTTATCTTTTGCAGAGCTCCTAGAAGCAGTCCCTGAGCTTTTGGAGTTCAGTAGATAAAAGATTGGAAAATAATGCTCAACATCTTTGTTCCAAGTTGACCACACAGATTAAATTCACATACAGAACACTAACTATCAAAAATGCAACAACTTGTCTACTGTGTAACCTGATGTCTCCTCATTTATGTCTAGCCACCAGGTTAAGCTCAAAGTTGTGAAAGAATGTTCTTAATTATTTTTGTTCTATTCATTTTGCCATCACTATGAGTCAAGAGTTTTGCCTCATCTCCAATCTGCACCTGTAGCCTGAATGTTGCCACTGAAACAGCTATTTGATTTGGGCTACTCTTCAGGCCATCATTAAATCTTTCAATTAATACCTTACTCCAGAACCTCAAAAGGTACAATATTCCCCATCCAACCATGACACTAAAACTCTCTTTATGCTCCGTTGCTTCCTAACAATGTAGTTTCTGGTGGCTTTGATAAATACAGTCTTGCTCTGCTTGTATCCAACCAGAACTGCTGCTGAAAGCATCTCCTTAGTTCATCTCCTTGTGCATGTCATTCCTCACTTTGCATCTCTCCAGTGTTTCCCATCTCCATGCCAGCTTTTTGCCTTCATTTTGAAATCCTTTATTCCTATCCTGACTTGTTTCACTTATCTTTGATGTGTTACTTCTCACCTCTGACTAACCTAGGATACTAGCTTCCACTGTGCTTTTATTCATGATTCTTTTTTAACAAACCTGTTTTGCTTTCCCCATGTAACACTGTTACTCTCAAATCCATACAAAAGACAAGCATGGCAGGATAGTTACTGTAACACGCTGCTGCCAGTATGCTGAGCCTACTCCTATTGTGCTTCTCTCATTTTTATTACTTCTGTCTGTCAGTTCCTATCTCTTGTCTTACATTTCAGTACTTTCCTCTTGCTTTTTGCTTGGTAAGTATTTAGCACCACTGTCCCTAAAATCTGACATCCCTAAAACCTCTGCAGCATAGCCTGTAGCAGAGCAGCCCCAGACAGCTGTCCTTACCCCTGCTCCCTGCAAGGGTAGAAGGGATGCGGACCCCATCCTCTTCCTTCCAGCCTTCCAGCTGAAAATCTCAACACGGTGTCAGTCATGATAGATGGTGTATTTTGTGACATAGACAGCCTGCCATTAGGACAAACATTTTACTGAAGAACCATCTGATGGTAATGACTTTCAGTCACAGACTGACCTAGGCTGGCTCGAATCAGTGTGCTGGGGGTGAAAGGCTCCATATTCCATTACCAGTACTCTGAGCCATCAAGACTGCTCCATTCCACCCCTACTTAATCTGTATCGATAGACTTGGTAGCGTTTTCCTAACTGCTATCATCCATACAGATGTCTGCCGTCATATTGTTGATACAGTCAATCAATACTACATTAAATGTTACCATCAGTTTACCCTTAATTGTCTAAAGTAGATGTGGTATTTTCATTATTTATACAACTATGCCATTAAATTATGCATTCCAGATTAAAAGAATAAAAGACTTGTTTACATTATTATTATTGCTCTGGCATCAACTTTTGGATTTCTGTGTAAAGAAATTAATCTCCTATCGGAGGGGGAAATGGGGACTGACAGGCACTAGCTCCTGTTGCCTCTGGGACATAATTATGCTTGCAAATACAAAACCAGAAAAATCATAAGCTTAACACAGTAGACACTCTTGAAAGTTTCATCTCAGCATGAAGCTATGTTTTAATTATTATTTTTGTCTTCATTGTTCAGATCGACAGTGCACCAACTAGAATAAGTGCTTATCCTAGTTAATTCTTCATGAGGCTTATGTCACTGGAAGATGCATTTAATTTATTTCCTTTTTCTTTTCTTAAGCCAGCACTAAGTGGTTATCTATAAAAATTCAGCAAAGGTTTTACTACTTTAGGGCCAGATCCAAAGCCTGTTGAGTCAATTGGAAACTTCAGAGGTCTTTGGAACAGGCCCTATTACAAGACAGAGGTAAGCTGTGATTTGTTTGGGCACCTTGAAGAGTAACACACACACATGCACACCCTTATTTATATTCTACAATATTAGTAGATTTCCTGTATGGTAAAGATTGTCTGTTGTTATAAACTGAATTTGGGCACTCTAACATCCTCACATACCTCAATAATAATTATATATATATATATATATATATATGTGCATGTCCTGATTCTAACTGAAGATTAGTAACAATGTATGATTTTTTTTCTAATACAATCCTTGGAAATATGATTCTATGTAATAAATAGAGTCCTTACACTTGAACACCTGTCATCTGTGTTGTGGGAGACAATTTTCATATTTACTGATTTAATTACATAATTACAATGATGCATTTCATATTGAGAAAAATCACATATTTCCAATATCATTGTGATGGTATTTTTGTTATTTATTCTTTTTAAAAAGTTAACCTAATAATTATCAATAGAATAGTTATAGCATCAGAGGAAAAGCTCAGCTTCCAAGAATGAATGTGGGTTCTGCCATGCCAAAATTAACCAAAGAAATGGGTTGCCTCCAATTAGTGTGGTCATCCAGGAAACAAACCTGTTTACAATTTTATAAATTATTTGTTATATAGTTTGGGAGCCATGTTCTCCATGTTGCAGGATAGTGGCCCAAATTGCCAGGTTGATACAGTTTTCAGTTTCCCTCAGAAATCTCCTCAATTTTGTATGAATAATGAAATATTCCATTAAGTATGGAGTTGGACTTACTTCTCTCCCATCCCAGATGTGTGCCTTAAATGAGTTATGCGCTTTTCTACACTACTATCTCCTTAGCTAATACATAATTGAACACATTTGTAGGAGAAACAGAGAACTTTTCCTGATACACTCAGTTACCCAACAGCAGAATCCTTGGAGCCCTCTCCTGGGAAGTGTGGGGACCTGAAATCTAGTCTTTATTTCCAATGAAGCAGAAAGAGGGGTTGAAAGCAATTCCCACCAGCTGAATGCCCTTTCTTCTGGACTGCAAGGTAAACCAGGAATTTCTTCTCCTGAAGAGTCCTGTCCTTGGAAAACTTTGTGTAAGGTGTGACCTGAGGAGTGACAACTGACCAAATGCTATCATGCCCATGAAACTGGCATGAAGATGCAGCAACTCTCTGAGAGTCCAGTGTCTAAGGGACAATTAAATGTTGGACTTCATTTTTATGTGAATGTCACCTAAAGCAGCAGTTAGATGTCTAAGTCCCTTTGCATATCCAGCCAAAGAGACTCTGTAAGACCCCAGACTTGTGAACCTGTCTGTTTAATGCAACAACAGAAATTTACTGGACGATCTGATCACCATCTATGAAAAGCTATCTGAGCAAACAAAATCTGGTAACAAAGGCTTTCTTAACCTTCATATATTGTAGAAAGAATATATATAAAGAGCTAATAGCTGGGAGTTCAAGCTCAACAAAATGAGAATAGAAAGAAAGCATATGCTTTTTCTAAGCATTATGCTGAATTCTCCATTTTTTTACTGAATAGGTGTTTTTTTCCACTCAGAAGAGGAGACCTTTTCCAGTGAGGATGGCTCAAGGCTTTTGAGAAGCTGTAAAACAAACTACAGGGTGATAATCATCCCTCTCAACTTTACTCTCTATGCTTCTACTCAGCACGCTACAAATAAGTAGATAGTGTTTTATTTCTTATTGCTGTTCATTGTGTGCACACTCTTTTTTTATTTGCTACGTATTAGACTTCTCTCAATAGTTTAAATGCCTTATAGCCATTCATGTCACTCATATTTGAGTGATTCAGAAATAAAAATTAATTAATCTTCATTGCAAGTCTATAAGATAAAGGGATAGTAGAATCGCAGTTTTACAAATGGGGAAGTGAGGAACAGAGAGCAGCTGGGAGGAGCTGGGAAACTACAGACCAGCACATCTGACTTAGGTACCAGAGAAAGCAGTTGAAACTACAATAGCAAATAGAACTGGATGGATGCCACACATGGGGGTGGATACCCCATAATTTTTGAGGATGAGGGTCATGCCTCCTGCATCTGTTAAAGAGTCCTTTGAAAAAGTCACCTAAAAATGTGGCTAAGGTTGACTGGTCAAAATATTAGAACTGGAAAGCCAAAACAGCTAAGTTGCTATAGGATAAAAGGCAAGTTACTTTTCTTGTATAAAACCTAGAAAAAATAAATAGAAATAATAGCTCTGGTTTTGTACCAATGGGATAGTAGTGTGTTCACAATGATCTGTCTGTGATCCATGCTGTTCAATACAGTCCTAAGTGACTCAATAATAAAGCAACAAAATTTTCTGATTATACAAAATAATTAAAAGCAATCAGAAGTAAAACTGGCTTCAAAGATAAGCAGAAACATACCATGATATTCAGGGATTACATTTTAAAATGACTGATGAAATCCAGCAATAAGAACTGTGCATACACCACGGGAAAAATATCTGTACAAATGACGGACAATAACACCATCATCTACAAACACACTAAGGTTACTCTGTGTCCCATCATCCAGATTGTTAGTGAAGGTGTTAAACAGGACTGGACACGGTATTGACCCCTGGGGTATCTGCTAGTTACTGGCCTCCAACTAGAAATTACGCTACTGATCACCACCATCTGGGCCCAGCCATTTAGCCAGTTTACAACCCAGCTGGGTGCCCATCCAGCTCATATATCAACAGTTTGCCTATGAGGATCTTTCAAGAGGATACAGAGGGAGCTGGTGGTCTCCATCATTTATCAACAGACCTGGCAAACTGGAGATGTCCCAGAAGACAGGAGGTAGGACAACATGATGCCCATGTATAAGAAGGGCAGGTAGGAGGATCCAGGGAGCTACAGGCCTGTCAGCCTGACCTCGGTGCTGGGGAAGGTTATGGAGCAGGTCATCCCAAGCACTGTCACACGGCACGTGCAGGACAACCGAGGGATCACACCCAGCCAGCATGGGGTTATGAAAGGCAGGTCGTGCTTCATGATCCTAATCTCCTTCCATGACAAGATGACCCACCTAGTGGATGAAGGAAAGGCTGTGGATGTTGCCTACCTAGACCTTAGTCAAGCCTTTGACACCATCTCCCACAGCATCTCCTGAAGAAAACAGCTGCTCATGGCTTGCACGACAGGCATACTTTATGCTGGTTTTAAAGCTGGATGGATGGTCGAGCCCAATGAGTGGCAGTAAATGGAGTTACATCCAGTCGGTGGCTGGTCACAAGTGCTGCTCCCCAGGGCTCAGTTCTGGGCGCAGTCCTGTTTAATATCTTTATCGACAATCTGGACAAGGGGATCAAGTGCACCCTCAGTGAGTTTGTGATGACACCAAGCTGGGGGGAGTGTCGCTCTGCTGGAGGGCAGGAGGCTCTGCAGAGGGATCTGGGCAGGCTGGACCGATGGGCCGAGCCCAGTTGTAGGAGGTTCAACCAGGCTCAGTGCCGGGCCCTGCCCTCGGGTCACAGCAGCCCCAGGCAGCGCTGCAGGCTGGGGCAGAGCGGCTGGGAAGCTGCCTGGGGGAGAAGGCCCTGGGGGAGCTGGGTGACGGCCGGCTGGGCATGAGCCAGCAGTGTGCCCGGGGGGGCAAGGGGGCCCACAGCGTCCTGGCCTGTATCAGAAACTGTGTGGCCAGCGGGAACAGGGCGGTGATCGTCCCCCTGCACTGGGCACTGGTGAGGCTGCACCTCGAATCTGGGGTTCAGGTTTGGGCCCCTCACTGCAAGAGGGACGTTGAGGTGCTGGAGCGTGTCCAGAGACGGGCAACGGGGCTGGTGAAGGGTCTGGAGCACAGGTCTTGTGAGGAGCGGCTGAGGGAGCTGGGGGTGTTTAGTCTGGAGAGCAGGAGGGTCAGGGGAGACCTTGCTGCTCTCTACAGCTGCTTGAGAGGAGGCTGTAGACAGGGTGTGTGTTGGTCTCTTCTCTCAGGAAACAAGCAAAAGAACAAGGGGAAATGGCCTCAGGTTGTGCCAGGGAAGGTTTAGATCGGATATTAGGAAAAAATTCTTCACTGAAAGGGTGATTAAGCACTGGAACAGGCTGCCCAGGGAGGTGGTGGAATCACCATCCCTGGAGGTATTTAAACAATGCATAGGTGTGGTGCTTAGGGACATGATTTAGTGATGGACTTGGCAGTCCTGGGTTAATAGTCAGTCTTGATGGTCCCAAAGGTCTTTTCCAATTTAAATGACTCTATGATTCTGTGATTCTGTCTTCTGGGAGACCATGTCAAAGGCCTTGCTGAAGTCCAGGTAGACAATATCCACTGCTCTACCCTTGTCTACCATGCCAGTCATTTCATTGTAGCAGTTCATCAAGTTAGACTCCCCTTGGTGAAGCCATGCTGACTGCTCCTGATTTTGTTGTTGTTAATGTGTCTAGAAATGGTTTCCAGGATTAGCTGCTGCATCATGTCCCCAGGGATCAAGGTAAGGCTGACTGGCTTATAGTTCCTTGGGTCCATCTTACCCTTCTTGAAGACAGGTGTGACGTCTGCATTCGTGCAGTTTTCAGACACTTCTCCCAGTCACCATGATTGATCAAAGATTATTGAGTAGCCTCGCAATGACATCCACCTCAGTGCTCATGGGTGCATCTCATCAGGGCCCATGGACACATGTACATCCAGTTTGCTTAAGTATTCCCAGACCTTTTCCACCAAGGGTACATATTCCTTGCTCCAGCCTTTCCTCCTGATCTGGGACCTGGGAATCTGAAGGCCCATTTGCTAGTAAAGACTAAGGCAAAGAAGGCCTTCAGTACCTCAGCCTTTACCATGTCCTGTGTAACCAGGGCTTCCATCTCATTGAGCAATGGGCCTGTATTTTTCCTAGTCTTCCCTTTGTCACCAAAACATACTTGTACATTAGGTTTACCCAGGACTGTTCTTTGACACTGAGGTCCTGGCACATGCCCATATTATTCCCTCTGACCCTCTAGAACAGTGTGGCTACGTGCAGGCTACCTGTTAGTAACCATTGCTGGCAGACGATGACTCATGCTTCAGGAAGCTTGAACCATGCCTGGGAATAGTTTGGGAGAGAGCTAGCTGGCGTAGGCCAATACTATATTGGTGACTGTTGTAGCTGTTTAGTAGCACAGGTGATCAAATGCAAGTGCCAGGATCTGGCAGTGTTCATTGTACTGCTATAGATATTAGCTCTGTCTATATTACCATTCAGGAAAGATCCTGAAGTCACAGTAGATAGTTACCTGAAATATACAGGTCAGTGCTTAGCACAGCTTGAAAAATCAAAATGGAATAATTGGTTGCTTAGAAAGGAACAGAGAACAAAACTGAAGTCCTCATTATACCACAGTATGCAACAACATGTTTGCATCTTGAATACCACATCTTGTCACGTAAAACCAGAAAACATTGTGGAGGTGGGTAACAAGGATGATCAGATTTGGCTACTGTAAAATAGAAGATTAAACTGATTAGAGCTCTTTGCCCCAGAAAAGAGATAAC
The DNA here is from genome assembly GCF_017639655.2 of Falco naumanni. Lineage (NCBI taxonomy): Eukaryota > Metazoa > Chordata > Aves > Falconiformes > Falconidae > Falco > Falco naumanni. Next base: position 90,399,232 of record NC_054056.1, read on the forward strand.
TTGAGAAAGGGATACAAAGTCATTGCTTGCAGAAAGTGTAAATAAAAAGCAATTGTTGCTTTCCAAAAATGAAAAAAAAAGAGGGCACCACATGCAAACATCAGGCAGCAGATTTAAAACAGAGATCCTTACTGGACCGTGGACCTGCTTACTTGCTTTTCTTTACCTGGGATGCTCATTGGACCCAGTTTTCTTCCCTGCTCTGCCTGTCACATGCAGATGCAGTGGGCTTGGGTCCAGCTGGTGAAGGCAATGCTTGCCCTGCAGCAGCCAGCAACTCCTGGCCAACCTGCTTTATGAAAGAGACTTACTTTTGCTCCTTCCTGACAGTAAATTTGTAATTTAGCCAGAAATTCCATACCTTACTGTATGGTAAAACTACATATATGTATAGATTTGCATCTCAAGTGGATAAATAAGACATTAATCTTTTTTTAAAAAAAATAATTTAGTATTATTTTAAAATTACTCTTATATGTCATCAGAGTAGTGGTTAAGGCTACTTAGTGGTTAAGTTACAGTTAGTGGTTAAGGCTACTTTGTAATATTTCTTCTCAGTTAATATTTGTTTTATGTGGGCAGTGTTAGACTTTTATATATATCATATATTTTATGGATGGGTAACAAGATTGTTCAATTAAATGATTACGTGATTCAAATTGAAGTAAGTATGGTTCCTGCAGAGTTTTGTCTCACTCATCATGACTGGTTACATCTATTTCAGAGAAAGTACAGTTCATCACAGACACCTGTACAAAGGTGCCTACATTCTCCAGAGTCATAGTTTACAGTCAGTACAGAAAGTTAGATCATCTTATCTCACAGTCTTTATATCCTGTGCTATTAAAACTTGTCCACTTACTGTTGTGCCGAGGTTTGCTGAGACAAGGGATGTGAGCCTGAATGAAATGCCTTGTGCAATCTGCAAAGGAGTTATAGAAATCCAGGGACGGAGAATCAGTCATTTTTCTGCTGCACTTTGTTCCCACAATTAATCACCTTCATACTTAAGATCAAAAAAATAACAGCCAAAGAAAGTGGCTCCTAATTTCTCATTTGAACCTATTTGATTCCCTCTTTCATCTGTTGGCTCATGTTCTGTCTCTATTTGTCAGAGAAGTCTTCAGCATCTTTTCTCTGTGAAGGTGCTTATACACTGTAATCAGACCACAGTCTAACCCTCTTTTCAATGAACTATACTTGATGAGATTTGGGAAGTTTTACTGAGTTTTTTTACTGTTAGGCATTTCCTTCAGCTCTCACATAATTTTTACAGCTGTCTGCTGCAGTCTATCTAATTTTTCAAAATGCTTTTCAAAATACAGATGAGTTATTGCATGACTTATTAAAAAAATTATCCCAACAGTGGTAAATTCAGAATTACAGTACATCATTAACCCTGACCATTACTCTATTACATGATTTTCTATCCAACAACTGAGTATGTGCTTTGTCAAAGCTTTGTTTTGGCAAACTGCATTGAATCATTTGGAACCAGTGACTATAACAGTTTCAAATCATTGTTTTTTACATTAAAGCCTCCCACCTTTGTAGGCATCATTTGTAATTCTTTGCCTTCATTTAAAAATTGTTTAATGGTTCCAGATTAGCAACAGGTTCTCTTATCACTGTATTAATTCTATCCTCAAAGTTATTTACTACCTGCCAACATTTTGTCCTCATTTTTTATCAAAATGAATTTATATTTCTAGCTGGAGTTTTGTCAAAAATCTTAAAAGCATGGCCTGCTGTCATTCACTGTAAAACCTCAGCAGAATTATTCTTCAATAATAGCTACTTTTTTGGTTCACCATCTCTTTCTTAATATCTTTAATGCATGCTCTATTGTTTTGTTATTACCAAAGTCACGCTTTACCATTTCTTCCCACAAACACAAGCGGACTGCCAAAATTTCTTAATTAGCTTAATAACAAATTCACAATTAGAAAGCAAGTCTTTTAGTTTGACAGCCTTTGCCTAATTGATGGGATGCATCGTGGCTACAGGCCACTGAAGTGTGGAAGCATCCTCAAGGTTGTCCTCTGGACCACATTTACTGCCAGCACCTTTTTGCTGTCAGGAGGGAAGAGGGCATCAGTGGTGGCAAGGGCTCTGCAGCCGTGCAGGCACCAGCTCCCTTGCTGTGCGGCTGGCATGCTGTGCCTGGCAGGGCTGCCCCCCCCAACACCTTTTCCCTTTGGTAATGATTGACACAAGGCAGAAGGATCCTTCCTAGAAAAAACCTGGCATCACCTGCTAGGAAAAGCAGATGGGATTTTTTTACACAGCCTGAATTCAAGGATAATGTGGATGCTTTCTCTGTCAGCACTTCATACCACTTAAGTACAGACATAACCCCTGTTTCCTGGCTGGCCACAAGTCCAGATGTAAGGTAATTAGTTCCTTAATTCCCTTTTACTGTGATACAGCTTTGTGAGTTTCATTCTCCCCTATGAAAACTGTATCTAAATATCAGACCCAGAGAGTCTGGACACTTAAGTTCATAATGGTGGGCAGCATTCATGGAGAACATCCCCATTCTCCTTGTTTTGCAGGGGTGGAATAAGAGTAGAGCAGTAACAAGCTGGAACTCCTCAAACCTTACAAATACTTGCCAAGCACTGCTCCAGCTAACTGAGAAAATACTGAACCAAAATGATGCAGCTTCATGCTGTAGTGTTTTATCCTAGTTGCTGCACATCATTACCCTTCTTGATGCTACCTTGCTTTAATGGTGACATGGATTCTAATATTTTTTTTAAAAAATGAGAGTTGTATCAGAATGGTCTAAATATAAGCTAAAAAGTATGTTTTCAGGGTTAGTATAGCCAAAGTGATCCATCTTTTCATTTTCATCTGCTTAGAGCATCCACTGACTCAATATCTTTATTCTAATAAAACTTTTACCAAAATGAAGGGCAGCCAGATCTGAGTGTAGTTGCTTCAACACATTTTGTAAATACATTATTATTAATACTGGTAATACTAATGATAGGTTGAACTATGCACCATATAAATATACAACAAAAAGATATTCTTTGCCTGAAAATTTCTGAAAATGAGCTACCCTCCAACAACAAAGTAGTGGGCACAGTTTGAAAGGAGAGTCATTAGCTTCCAAGGAGCTGTTAAAAAATGTCAACACCATTTTATCTTAAGGCATTAAAAAATACCTAATGACATAATAAACGTCATGCGTAAAAAAAGACTTGAGTAACTAGAAATAACTGGAATGTTCTTTGTTCAAGCCCAACCTGTATTTATAAATAAAAAAGCTGGTTTCTCAAAAGATCAGGAATTAGGATTAACTTTCTACTGGGAAATCTGTTCCAGGATAATTGAATTCTGTAGTGACAAGGAGGAAGTACATGCAAATAATTAATTAGCAATAATTCATCACGGAGAATTAAAACTTACCCTACATAACAAGGCAAAAGGTAGCACAACTGAAAATCAGTATTATTCTTAGTTATGAAGATTTTTGTACATATTTTCTTTCATCCAGTATCTAATCTCTTAGTTTTTACTGAAAATATTATTCCTTCCAGAGTTATATGCAAAAATCCTCATCCTGCAAACATTTATGTATATACTTTATATTATACAATCCAGTGCTAAGTTAAGAAAAGTTCTAGCTTCTAGGGACTTCAGTTCTCAAATACTTAATTTTAAAATCAGCTTAAAATAAAACATTTTTTCCTCCTTAACAGGCTGTACATTTTCATGTTAGCAGAATAAATAATAAATTAATGTGACAGGAGGCAGGATAAGTATGAAGACTGAAATGCTACATTTACAACTCTAACGTTTTGAGAAAAATGTGATCAAAGGCATTTTATAAACAGAAATTTTCTATTTCCCTTTTGGGGTAAATTGTCTTTACTGTGTGAAGAGGAGTACTACTGGGAACAGAGAATCTTGTTTTGAAATCTGTTTTCCTAGAATGAGTGCTTTACTTTTGCAGTTTCATAGCCGTTAGTCTTTTTCCAGCACTAATCATGCAAGTGATATCATAAAAAGTAACTTTTATAAGTTTTAATCACATATATTTCAAATCTCAAATAGGCTGTTCAGACAATACACTGTTTAGAAGACCCTATTATACCATGCAGTAGTGTGTGATGAGGAGATGCTACATTTATTTTAGGAGAGAAAGAAATCTGTATTTCATTTGTTACACTGCTAACTTCACTTTAGGTAATTGCATTCAGCTTTATTATTGCCCAGAGCAATAACTGATTGTTAGTTATTGAAGTCTGAAATGATTTTCTCATTTCCCAGGGGAATCTGGAGATTTACATGGTGCACAGCAGTAACTAATAGATATAATCTGGTCATAATGTAGCCCTATAATGTGTTATTTACTTGTTGAGAACATGGATGTTGAACATTTTAACATTTCCTCGAGAAGTGTGGCAGATTTTACTCATGATATGTGATCTTTAAGTGTATACTGCTCTAAGTTTCACAATGGTTGAAATGCCAGCAACCATTAAAAGGTATATAAAACACTGGAGATCACACACCTGTACTTACACAGCTGCACTGGAACTTGGACGGATTTTATCCCTTGGTTTCTAAAATGTATGCATATGAATTAAAAATAACCTATGTTAAGTAAAAATTCACCAACAATAGATACTCATCAGTTTTACTTGGAATATTCTTATATAAAGATAATTACACCAGGACAGAGGAAGGTTTTATGGAGCAGAGCCTGCTTTTCTTGCTCTCCTCTGAATTGTTTGTATCTATTTCAGTGCCCATGTATATGCAGCCCTGAGTATTTTCAATACCTGTGTGCCTTGTTTTATGAACATCCTGTGCCGTTCTATAGTCAAAGGACATTAAGGGTGTGCAGTCACAAGCAAAACATCCCTGGATGTATTGTGGAAGCAGCAGACATTTTAAAGATGGGATAATTTGCCTGAGCATAGGCATCTGATGCCATTTTGCGTGCTGTGGTGTACTAAGAGCCTCCCCACAGGACTGACACGTAAGGCACAGAGCCTGCAGGACATTTTGGACTTCTGAAGCAGCCAGGTGAAATACCTTGGGGCACATCAGGTGTCTCATGACACCCCTTTTGTAGTCAACAAACTATCCCTCTGAAAGCCTGCTGCATTTATGCAGTGCCCAAAACAAAGGACCCCAACCTAACTGACCTTCTTTAAGGCAGTAAAATAAGCCTTAAATAACAACTCAGCAGTTTCGCGGTACAGATGTCTGCCTTTGAAGCCACATACAAAAATAGGGTCATAGCGAAAGAAGAAAAAAACACTGTTCTGTAAACTTGGGTTCATTCTGGCTTACTTAGTCATAATACTCCATTTTGAGGTTACAGTAAAATGAACTGTTAATGTTAGATAAGCAAACCAATAATACGAAGTAAAGTGATCTTAGCTTTATAATATATACTGGTAATGCAAGTATGTTTTACATGATACTCAAGTAGATAAAATACCAACTGCTGATTGTATAACAGTGGTAAACATGTTTTATTAAAGTAGGTTTTCCTTTCCATCAAATATGAATGTTTTATGAAGGTTTCAAAGTATTCCTCATGGAAACATTAAGGAATCTGTTCTTCTCTCAGTCCCCAGGGGATTTGTGACTGTTATTCACATTAAACCTAATGAGAATTACTGACATAAATACCTGGTGCATCAAGAGGCAACCAGGCTCTTAATCCTTAGCATCTTCATCATACTTTCTGCACAGGCTCCACCTCTTCCCAAGCCGGTGCTTCTTCCATTCCTAGCGCTCATTTCCTCATATACAAATATTCTTGCTAATGTAGGAGCACCTCCTTTAGCGTGGAAGATTGCTGAGGGAAAATCCTCCTCCTTGACTAATCATGCTGTGCTGCTTTCTTCTTCAGTAGAGACAGACCCTATACCACATGGCTAAGACCTGGATGCCACTCTAAAGTTTTATTGGGTTCCTTATTGGATGGGGAGGGAATCAGAGCCATTTCTGCTCTCTGTATTCAGCTCCAGACTGTTTATTGTCAGAGTGGAAGATGAAAGGAGAGAGAGAAGGAAGAAAGCAGTAAAGTGAGGGCTGCAGGAGAAAAGGGGGGGTGGGGAGGGGAGTGAGAAAGGACAGGACGGGTCTGTACTCTGATAAAAACAAAATATGCAATTAAGAGTTCAAAGCCATTCCTTTCCAAACAGCCATCAGAAAAAGCAAAATAAATGAAATTCAAACACCACCATCCTCCCTTGAAACACCAACCCTTACTGCTCAAAACCCAGAGCAAAGAGCCCAACCTGTGTCCTGGAGTTAAGTGTCCCTTTAAAGCCTGCCACAGCTTTTAAATGTGAGATGCTCAGCGCACAGTCCCCCCTCTGTCTCAAAGCACGATCCAGAAGGAAGGTGCTTCATTTGTTTGACTCCTCCTATGCTAGCCTAGATTCACTGCCTCATCTGTGCCTGCACAAACTATAAATAAAATCACCTGAAGCAAAAAGACTGGGTTCCGGTGGGTAATCTTACATATAACACCGTGATGGATCACTGCCGATAACAAGTACTAAAAATGTCACATTTCGCACTAAAGCCATACATCAGGCAACTCCTGCACTGGACTGTCAGCCAAGGCCCCATATATAATCACTAACAAATTATGGCTTGAAAGTTTTTTAAGGATTTTAGTAAAAATTAAAATGACTCAGTCACTGCAAATCTTGTAGTGCAGTTCATTTTCCTGTGTCTTCGTTCTGACCTCCTGTGCTCCAGTTGCTCTTGCTAATTCTTTTTTCCTACCTCAGTCACCTCCATGAAGCTCTTTCCCTCCCTTTTGTTCCTGCACTTGCATATCATAGAGAGATCCTGTATTACAGAACTTTTCAAACATTTTATTTAGCTTCTCATGATAGCTGTCACTGCAGTACTTCTGACCTTTTGCTAATCCTGACTCCCTCATTTTGGCCCTTTTAGATTCTATCAGAGAGGCTTGTTCTTAGGATTTTTTTTTTTTAATAAGTAAAAAAACTGTACAGAACTAGAAGATAAGCTTTTGAGAACTCGTCTTACAATAATTTGGCCTTGTGAGTTTACTTTCTGTAATTGCTGTCATACATGCTACATGTATGTGCATCTGACCAGTTCAGAACAGCAGCTCTCTGGCTTTTAATATAAGAATCCTCTTTTCTATACTAATTATAACTCTGCCTTCCATTATGTGTTTGTCATAGCTCTCTTCACCCCAATATTAGGTTCACTTCTGATAAGACCACTTCTGCAAGACTCATCAGCCATATTCCAGATGAATTAGATCAATCTGGAACAGACAATTAAAAACTTTGGATGCACAGGTAAACAAGAAATATTTCATATGGCAGTGAAGTAGAAGACTTGGTGTTTGGTGGGTTGTATGCCAAGGCAATGGGAATGCCTGATACAAAAATATTTGAGCTAGATGATAATGCTGGTCAAATAACAAAGAGCGTGGTAATACATTTATAAAAGAGGAATACAATGACAAAGCTCACCATGGATGATTTTTATTTGTTTATTAAGATTTTGAAACATCTGAGAGCAGAAGGACGGGGTATATTTCAGTGGAAGTATTTCTAGCAAGAAATCTAACCCTTTTTCAAATAGACATTAAGGAGAGTGCCTGGTGTGGTGCTTGTGATAGCCAGGATGTAGACTTAGTGATCCAGGGGTCTTTACACTTTCTTGACTTTTTTCACTGACCTTGAAAACATATCTGGGACTCTTTTTTAGGTGCTATATAAACAATCACCTCTGCTGTGTGGCTTTACATTGCTTCCTTCCAGTCTATCCAAAATGCTGCTAACACTTCCTCCTCTGAACACATCTATCTGATGAGATCCAAGTCATCTTTTTGTATTTTAAATGTTTTAAAAAAACAGACATAATTTAATTGTCTCTGTTATCTTCATTACTAAACAAAGTAGGAAACAAAATGCATGATCCATGCTGATGTCTTAAAGAACCGACTCTCCAACTTGGTAAACCTAATTCTGTGGAAGCCTTAACAACCGACTGGATAAATGTGTCAATACTGTACATATCCTCTTTGGCTTGCTACCATTTTCCTGTTTGGGACAGATTAACTCAGCAAATAAGCTAAGTACACATTAACCATATTGACTGTCAGGTGAATAACCTATCAATTATATATACCTAAGTTAGATTACATTAGCAATAGAGAAACAAAGACCTCTTAAAATCAACTTCTAGAATTAACTGTTTCGGTGCTTACTGCTGTTTGGCATTCTCAGGCTGTGTGTAAGAGCTATGAACATTATTGTCTCCTTCTTTTCCAGGAGATACTTTATTAGCAAAAGTGCTTTTTCTTGGAGGTAATGGAAGTTTCCACCTTTCTGTTGTCCATCAAAGGCGGACAAGCAGGTCTTCAGCTGCTGAACCAACTTGTGCAACTGGAAGGGAAAAGCTCCTTCTACTGTACTCAGTTTACAGCTTTTTATGATACTAGTAATTTTTGCTGCTCTTTTAATTTCTCAGAAATTGTTTTAATACCTCCTTACACCCAGTGCCCACACCTTTCTTCTTATGAACTTTCTGAATGAAAGAAAATAAATACATAGTTGGTTGTTCATCTGTTCATGCAAAGGGATCAACTTTCCTTCAAACCATGCCTAGACCTCTTCAAGATTTGCACTGAAATATGACCGTGTGTCTCCTAAGATATTCCATAAGGACGCCTAAGGTCAAGGCCTTAAAAATTTCCCTAGACCTTGCGACACACAAATCCTAACACCCTATCTGCTACAAAGCCTTTGGTATTATTCATATGGTCCATTGAACTCCTCAGGATAACACGATATTTTGATGGTGATGGCAGGGAAGTCACTGCTCTATTCTGTAGTGCCCTACAGATTGATAAGCTTTATTAGTAATTAGAGGTGTATTCAGCAAGCTGAGAACCGTCACTGTGGAATAGAAGTGGAATACAAGAATGCAGTTTTAGGGAGGAAACATCAATGTCCCTGTGTACAAGGGGTAGATATTCTGAACCATAACACCGAGTCATACATAGTCTATTACGTGGTCTTCCTCCCATCTTTTACATCTTAGGCTGCCACTGTTTGTTTACAGAACAAAATTGCAGTTCTTATGACTATCATTTTTAATTGACCAATTTACGAATAAAGCTGAACTACACAAAAATGTTGTTTTTCCAAGCTGGGGGGGATTATTAAATGACCTTGTCAACTGCTGGAGGATAACAAAAACCAATGTTTTGCAGTGAAAGTGAGAATTTTTCCCTGTTGAAAATTGCCTGTTGTTTTTATTATTGTAAGAACTGGTCCACTGAACTTAGCATAGCCTCTGAGGTCTCAGTGAGAATCCTATGATTAATGAGGTAGCCATTAATGTCAGTAGATTGAACAACTGAAATCTGATTATATTAAAGTGCTTCCCAAACATTAGGGTCACATTAACAGTTTATTGAAACAAGCTGATAAAATTTAAAATGGTCATCTAATTCCCTAGGGTTCCTAATTGTTGCATGATAAATCACTCTGTAGAGAAATCTATTACAATGTTCCAAATGAGAAAATGTAATTTACTGTACCATTAGTGGGGTGTTTGAAGCACATCAGTTCTTTCATGGGGGAGTTTTGCCAGAATACAACAAAACTCTGTATATGGAGGCTTTTTGTTTTTTTTTCTTTTAGGTCAAGATAATGCTCATGCCTTGAGCTGCCTAAATTATGTAAGAAAAATGAGGCATCTTATGGAAACAAATCATCTGACAGTGACTTGCAAGTTTATTACTAAAGGTCTAGCATGAATGAGCATTCATCTATGTTTATGATATTACTCTACTTACAAGCACATTTTTGCAGAGATTAAAAAGTTTTCATGACTCAATTTTATGGTAGCTTCTTAAAGCAAAAGAATCAGCTGAAAATTCATGTTTCTGGTTTTAGAACCTCAGATGCTGAAACAAATCTTTGCACAGAGGACCTAAATTACTCTGATGTCTGCGGGATTAGGGTCAGTCTTCATAGTTTTTTCTCCTTTTGGTGTCAAAAATTCCCACATACTGACCTGTATTTACATCTTTTTCTGTGCTTAGGTAGAATTTGAGCTTCGGAGATTAAGATATGTATTTCACTTTGTGCGTGTAAATAATGCGGTTCTAATACTTAGTAGTTTATAAAATTTATTTCTGTGTTTGGGGGCAAAGGTGATCATTGCTGCTGTGTTTGGATCTTTCCAAAATTCATAGAAAACTAAAAAGGGCATTGTAAGTAGAAAGGCCTGTAACAATCACAACTGATGTGGATAGACGGGCAGATATCCCTTTGTCTCAAAACCAGGCATCAGACAAGAAAATGAAACCGAAATGCTTTAAAGACTAGGATACTTGTCCACAGAAAAGGGGAAGAGAGTTGCTAAAGGACTGGAGACCAACTGTTGTCTTAAGCAGCCTTATTTTTCTTCAGTCACACTAGAGTAGAAATGGCACATTGTAAAGGACAGCCATTCTGTGATGGAGGGATACCAAGCAACTGAATGACAAGCATCTCAACACGCGTTAATTCAGTCTGTTGTTTGGTGATAACCCCAGTCAGGTAGTCACCATGCCCATGCCCATAACTTGTAGCAAAAATGAAAAATGGGTTTAGGTCTCACCAAAACTGTTATTAGACAAGGGGAAAAGATCTCAGCTTCATTCATTTAATGAACAGAGTGCTAAAATACTGTAAAACAAGTGATTGAATGGGATAAAATGCTGACATTTATATCTGGCATCCTACCAGTTGGTACCTGGGGTTTTTTTAAGTGTGCCATTCTACCTGTGACAAAATTCAACTCATATTGCAGATGAAAAGGAGATTTGTACATGTTCCACATTCAAAAAAACGGGTGCAGGATGTGGAGTTATTAGTACTGCTTGCAGCTTAGTAGCATCTGGGAATCTCAGCTGCACAGAGAGGCACAAGCACAGGACAAAAAGACATGTTTCAGTAAGTTTCAGAGGATAAAAGAAGATACGGCAGATGGATGTAAGGAAGTTAAAGGGAGCGTTAAAACAAGCAGCAGTCTCAGCATTGTTTGCTGTAGGTTTCACAGAAAAGGATAATTCTACACTGGCTGTACAGAGAATAATAAGGTGCAGCTTTGTGAAAATTTGCTGTTCCCAGAGAAAACACATCTGGAAGAAGAATTACTGCCACTGCTTCTGTTTTATGCAGTGCCTCAGTGGTCAGAATAGCCTCATGGGAGACTCAAGAGCAATTTGCCAGCCTTAGTGGTGTGGAAGTCAAGTTGAAGAGGATGCAGAATAATTTTTGAACAAAAAAACGCTAGATTTTTTAAATGGAAGATACAAGAAAGAAATAGGGTGGCAGCTGAACAGCAGTATTTTTTAAGATGATAAAAATATCTGGTTTTATAGTGAGAGGAAGAAGCAAAATGAGATTAAAAGCAGAGAATAAGAATGACACTCAAGTCACTATCTTGAAGGAGCTCAGGGGATTTCAGGCAGCAGACTTAAAATACATATTTAAACTGTGGAACTCATTGCTACAAGACGTGTGTGTGTGGGGAGTTTGTTTCAAAAATACATTAGACTTTTATGTAAGATAAGTTCATTACTACCTATTAAACATGACTGATGCAAAGGAACCTGTGGCTTAAGAAGCCGCTAAACAATGGTGGGTTTTATTTTCCTTTCTGTATCACCTGCTTATTACTTTGCTTTGAGATACAAGGCACTCTAAGTCCTGTGCAAAAAGGGTCACTAAAGATGATGAGCATACCAGTCTTTAAAAGATGCTGATGAAAACACTAGACTTTCGTGGGCCCTTTTGAAACCTGTGGAATGGGTCTGCCTGATCTTTCTGAAAAAGTGAAGCCTGCCCAGACTTTAAGTTGGGTCTGATGGCACAAAGCATGGTTCCTTTTTAACCTCTCCTATCTTCCCATGGCCTGATGGGTCTCAGACATCCAGCTGCCTTTCCCCAATCACTAAGCCCAGGGTTGAAACTGTAGGATCCAGATCACTAGATTAGATCTGATTTCTCTTCTCTGGGCTGCGCAGTTCTTTGTTGTCATGTCCTTTCATGTTTGACCCTCCCATTAAGTTTGTTCCTTTCAGTGAATCAGTCATTTGGACACACTGGAAGATGAGGAAGGGGAAGAAAGAAGAGTCCTAATGACCAGTAAATTTTGCTGTGGAATGCTTATTAGAATAATGCACTTCTTTGGTTTTTTTTTTTCTTTTTCTGAGATTAAGAGATAGGATGGAAAAGCGAAAGAAAACATGTAGAGATGAGATGAAGAACTTCACCTGAGGAAGGAGAAAGCAAAGGTAAGCCAAGAAAAGGACATACATTGAGGGATATGAATCAGCATGCTTCTGATTCAAGTTCAGCTGTGACTGAAGTCAATCCAGTGTAATTCTGATTCAGGTCAACATTTATTATCCAGTTTGGAAAGCCCAGCATAGTTTGAAAGAATTTGGAAAATTAATAACTGAAAAATATAGTGAGGTATCTGACAGGAGCTGGGCTACATGACAGGGCTTCTGCCAGGGAGAAGCTTCTGCTTCTCTCATCTCACCCTTTCCGTTGCTTCTCTCTGTCTTCTCAAGTCTGATGCATGGGATGGAGGATTTAGGAAAGAAGTAGAGCAGCACATGTGAAAATAATCTGGTGCTGTCTTTATACCAGCACCAGCACTGGGAGTGAGGAAGAAAGAAGGGAGAAGGTTCCAGTCTCCATTGAGTGTGTCGATACAGTGAGTAGGAGGGCTTCTTTTGGGTGCAAATTTGCCTCATGCCTGTACATGGAGTAAAGCAGCATGCATTCGGACACACCATTACACTTGAAGTTTCCCTCTTACTGGAAGCAAGAGGGAAACAACACAACAAGACACCATCTGGGTGGTCCACCTACAATGTGGCTGCAGGATCCTCCACCAGTTTGTCCTCTGTGCACAGGTGGTGTGTGCCTGGGACTGGTACCTTGTCCAGACCTCTTTGCCATTGAAGTCGTAATGTGGACTTACAGTGCTAAAGCCATACAAGGCCCCAGCAAATCCAGCTTCTGTCCTTTCTTGTTTGTGCCATACTGATGTATGGTACCGTTGACCTCTGTTTTTGTAAATCCACATAAATCAAAGCACAACACAGAGGGACAGAAAAAACACACCAAGGAAATACACCAGTAGAAAAGTGGAGCCCAAGCAGTCACTGATGGAACTAGCGCACAGCTGTCTGCCTGGAGGACAGGTTTGAAGATCCAGCCACCACCCCTGTCATCTCTACACCAATTTTCTCTCCTATGCTTAGTGAACAACAAGAGAGAAGCTGCCCCATTTAGCACAAAGATAGGGTTTCATTCTGCCAGGTTGTCTTGCTGGTTACCTAAAAAAGCCTGCCTCTCCACCCAAAGGGACACCACTGGGATCTGTGTTATACTCACTGCATTACTGGGCATCCTGAAGAATCATTAAGAAATAAATAAATAAGAAAATAGAATAACAAACTAATAAATTAGCAGACTGTTTCCCTGACAGTGACTGATTTCCTAGACTATGTGATGTTAATTCACTGCACAGCTATTGGTTTGGGAGGCACAAAACTGTACGTTGCTTGCACGCTTTCTCTCCCCTTTTTTATTCTTTAGGAGTTGGCTGACTTTGAATCAGCGATCGCAGAGTCACAGTGGCTGTGGATGTGCCCCCACAGAGTTTTTTTAATACACTATTTTACTGGGGAAAGGTTCTTCAGATGTAACTTGTCTGTCAATTTTTCTCTAATTATTATTATTACTGCAATCTGTGAATGATATCTACGAATTTCTAAGGATCTATGATAACTATGGATTTCTAGGTTTTGGCATTAGAAATGTGAATATTGCCTAAGGTGCAATTCAGCTCCTCTGAAGCTGCTGAAGGGTTGCATGCTGGTTTGCAGGGACTGCTTGCACCCAACACGTTGCAAATTGGCCCTTTGAATGGTTGGCAGTAGAGTTTTTTGTGATACACTTTGTGTGAAATTGCCTTCTTGGTTTTGGTAAAACCTGACTGAAGTCAATAGAACTACTGCAGAGATGAATTTGGACCTTTGTATTTTGTTTATTCTAAAAAAGAAAAAAAATATAAATTGCCTTTATGGAATAAGGAAACATACATAGTATTTACCTGAAAGCTCTCAAAAGCTTTTTCGTAAATACATGTCGCATTTCTGTTCATGTAAATGTATATTTGTATTTTTACAAAAAAACTACTTATTAGTAGCACAGTTAAATAAGTGTTTTGGATGTGTAGTAGGAGTTTCTTAGCTCAAGCATGATTTACCTTATCGGCTATAATGACTACCAGGATAAACACATATTTTGCTGTAACTAAAAATGCATATTATTAATATTTTTATAATAGTTTACATTTATATAACGCCTTTCATCCCAAATACCATAGGGTATTATGTATGTGAATAATCCCATTGAACTGGTGTGAATAGTCCATTGAAACCAATTGGACTATTCACACAAGCAAGACTATTAACATGAATTAGAGCTATAGAGCCTGGCCCTCATTCTATAGTGTATTTTTTCTCCACAAAATTGACACTTTCCATACATGTTAGTTTTAAAAAAATTAATTGGAGAGGAGATGAAATTGCAAATGCTGCTCCTTTCAATATATTTACAGAAATTCACATTTATGAATAAGAGTAGGAGGCCAAATAATTTTCTCTCTCGGCTATTAACATGATAGTTTAGAGCTGATTTAAAATTAAGATATCTCTTGTTAATAGCTCATCCCAGAACAACTTACTACAAATAAGGAGCTTAACCCTAGAAATTTTTACTTAAGGAGGCAGGTTTTAATCATGCTAAGAATCTTATTTCATTCTGTGGGATTACTCGCATGAGTTATGATTCCAGGATCGAGATTAAGGCCAGATAAACCAGTGGCTAATATAATTGATTGCTTGTTGGTCTATATTAAATAAACATTTTACACTGAAACAGCCACTTGAGGAATCTGATTTGGGTGACCAACACTTTTCAGTGCAACTTTTCATTTCTCTGTGTTAGAGATGATCAGAAAGCAAACATTTTGCAAGATTCTGGATATGTTATTTTTTACTTAGCCAGCTCTAACTCAACAACATACCAGGAGTAAAATTCCATGACAAAATAATTTAATTTGGCACTATTCCTGGTGAAAGGATCCTTGCTCTACTGTGCTCCACATTGCTTGTTCCCACCTTCTCAGCCCACCCTGGCCTATGTCCACCCAAGCAGTTGTGGAGCCATACATTGATCATGTCAAGGACTGATTTGGCTGAAAACTAACCAATTATTTTCTGGCCAGTTTAGCTTTAACCTCTACTATTTGCCCATCTGAACTCCATGACTGCACAAATATCTGTGCCAGCACGAGGGAGAGTATGATGCTCCCCTTAAACCATAATAAAATGGTGGAACCACTTCCTTCAAAATTGCCCATGAAACTACAGAATTAGTGTGCAAGGGCCTGAGGTCACCAGGGACCTGAGCATTGGAAAGGCTTAACACTCAGCGGCAGTTGCCTTGTCTATAGGCAAAAACAGAAATAGTTGCCTAGGAAAGATATCTCAGCACACAGAAGTAGCAGTGGTGATATTAAGGGGGAAACAGCAATGTAAGGGTTGTGTGGGTTCTAAGAGGCTTTTATCCACCTTTCTGTACATAGGCCAATCAAGATTAAAAAAAGAATTTTAAGAGACTGTTGAAGTGGGAAGATCAAAAAAGAAATGCAACATGGTTCTTGATACCTGTATTTGGTTTGCTTGGCAAGGTTTTGGTAGGAGTGGGCTACTGGGGTGGCTTCTGTGAGGAACTGCCAGAAGCTTCCCCTGTGTCTGACAGAGCCCATGCCAGCTGGCTCCAGGACAGACCTGCCACTGGCCAAGGCTGAGCCCATCAGCAGCGGCGGTAGTGCCTCTGGGATAATGCATTTAGGAAGGGGGGGGGGGGGGGAAAGCTGTCCAACAGCCGTTGCAGCCAGAGAGAGGAATGAGAACACGTGAGAGCAACAGCCCTGCAGACACCCAGGTCAGTGCAGGAGGGGCAGGGGGTGCTCCAGGAGCCAGAGCAGAGGTTCCCCTGCAGCCCACGGTGTGGCAGGCTGTGCCCCTGCAGCCCATGGAGGTCCACAGTGGAGCAGATATCCACCTGCAGCCCATGGAGGACCCCACGCCAGAGCAGGTGGATGCCCAAAGGAGGCTGTGACCTGTGGGAAGCCCACACCAGAGCAGGCTCCTGGCAGGACCTGTGGAGAGAGCAGCCCAAGCAGGGGCAGACTCGCTGGCAGGACTCATGACTCCATGGGGGACCCACGTTGTAGCAGTTCATAAGGAACTTGCTTTGGAGAAGTTCATGGAGGACTGTCTCCCTTGTGAGGGACCCCATGCTGGAACAGGAGAAGAGTGTGTGGAGATATCCTCCTGCAGATGAAGGAGCAGCAGAGACAACGTGAACTGACCACAACCCCCATTCCCCATCCCGCTCCGCTGCTCAGTGGCACAAAGTAGAGGAAATTGGGAGTGAAATTGTGCCTGAGAAGAAGGGAAGGGTTGAGGGAAGATGTTTTAAGATTTAGGGGTTTATTTCTCATTATCCTACTCTGATTTGATAGATAATATAATAAATTAAATTAATTTTCCCTATGTTCAGTCTCTTTTGCCCGTGACGGTAATTGCTGAGTGGTCTCCCTGTCCTTATCGTGATCCACAAGCCTTTCATTACATTTTCTCTCCCCTGTCCAGTTGAGGAGGCAAGTGATAGAGTGGCTTTGGTGAGCATGCGGTGCCCAGGATCAAATCACCACAATAGCACAATGGTTGAAAGAGTCACTGGGAATGTGAGAAACCTCCCTTCAGATCCCCATAGTGCCTGATTTGGAGCATTGACCCCATTTTTCTGATTCATACGAGGTGCCTGCACAATGGCTTAGGGAGCCAGCCTCTTGATTTTCTTACTTGCCTTCACACTGCAATACAAAGCAGAAGACCTATCACAGGAACATTACAAGAGACCTACCCCAGAGGAGAGCATACCCTAGCAGATGGGGGACTCCCCTGTGGATGTGTGAGACGAGGGCTTACATTTTTGTTCTAAAGCAGGCAAAGTGATGATGAGAAAAAAAGAGGAGAGCCCCATTCAACAACCAATTCGGTAAAACTGAGCGTATAGAATGATAGAATCATAGGATCATAGAATGGTTTGGGTTGGAAAGGACCTTAAAGATCATCTAGTCCCAACCCTCTGCCATGGGCAGGGACACCTTCCACCAGACCAGGCTGCCCAAAGCCCCATCCAGCCTGGCCTGGAGCACTTTCAGGGATGGAGCATCCACAGCTGCTCTGGGAAACCTGTTCCAGGGGCTCACCACCGTTATAGTGAAAAATTTCTTCCTGATATCTAATCTAAATCTACCCTCTTTCAGTTCAAAGCCATTGCCCCTTGCCCTGTCACTACATGCCCTTGTAAAAAGTCCCTCCCCAGCTTCCCTTAGGCACCTTTAGATACTGGAAGGCCACTAGCTCTCTCAGCCTGTCCTCATAGCAGAGGGGCTCCAGCCCTCTGACCATCTTCACAGCCCTGCTCTAGGCTCGCTCCAAAAGGTCCATGTCCTTCTTACGTTCAGGGGCCCAGAGCTGGCTGCAGTACATGCCCACTCAGCTAGACTCTTACATCTTGAGTCATGTCCAGTGAGGGGGCAGGTCTGGGAATTCCCTAGATGAGGGCTTGCAGGAGTGATCACTGTGGGCTTGCTGATCTCCAGATTACCCAGAGGTTAGGCACACAGCAGATCAGGAAGGTTAGCTTGGACTGTCACATTGCCAGCGAATTGGCAATTCCTTGGTGTCTAAGGAAATGTAGGCATTTGGGAATTTAGTTGCTTTTCAGGACCTCAGTTTCTCCTGCTACTGAAGTTTAGTTATTCAATCGGCTGAGCAATGCCAGAGTTCCTTCACAGATCTGTCCTAAATTGTTAGAGAAAGTGTCATTTACTCAATATCTATATTATATTCCATCTAAAATTTCCTATGCCCTGACCTAGAGACTGTATTACCCCACCTCGAGGAAAGGTCACAGCCATAGGAGGAATATGAGGACAAAAATTCCCCTTTCAGCTTTGTATGCATTATATGGGGTTGGTTATTAGTTCTGAGTATTGCATGGCCAAAAAGGGCCTTATTCTCTCTCAAAAAGCAAAGATCCCCTCTAGGGCATTTATGAATCCCTGTTTGAAGGTCTCACATGAAAATGTGGCAAAGGATTTTTCAGCAAAATTTTTAAGAAAACATATTTAATACTTTGTTTTCTTAAGTATTTATTTCAAATACTTCAGATTCACTATGCTTTTAATACTAATGTCATACTTAAAATAAATCACAATGTGTACTTCCTGTGATCTTTTCAGAATGCAATAAAACAGATTGTTTTTAATGGCTGTTCCAGCAATGAAAAATATCTGTGTTAGGTGGAAACAACAAATTGATGCTTTTTCAATTCCTTTTAATGGCATGAGGATCTTTGCAACATGCTGTGAAAAATATTCTCTTAATGATAGGCCTGTGGCACAACTTAAGGAGTCATCAAGAAATAAATGCTCTGCTGTCTGGCTGGCAGCTTGGTGTCCCTTAATTGAAGTATTATAAGATTCTGTGCAGAGTAAAGCCTCCAGGGTTTTGTAGCTAAATGGCACGGACACCTCTGATGAGACATGCAGATGAAGATGTGTCAATACAATCTTCACCAATTTGCTGTAATAGCAGAGACTGATTAATTTTATAACCATGGGTGCTTCTATTAGCTAACCTAAGGAATGATTTAGACTTTATTAAGCAACTTATTTCTATCTTTTTCGAGAGACTTCTACAACATAGTTTATCTCCAAGTGCTAGACAGCAACACTTTTTCTAATAAGTATTCTAAATTTATTATTTAAGGAGGGATCATGAGCATGACTCAGTTACATGCAGCTTAGTAGGGGCAAATCTTTGTGACTTGGCAAATAACTGTACTAGGCTGGTGTTTCTCAAAAAATAAAGCAACTTCATATCCTATACAAATGAAGTGGCAGCTCCTATACACATTTTTAATGTACGAAAAGGGAAATTGAAGCAACTAAATCAAAAGCATGTAGCTTTATATTTTTATCTTTTTTAATTATTTTTTTTTGCTAGACTATAAAACTTTTAATATTTTATTGTAATTACTTATGGACATCTAACATGATTTGGTTATCCATAACCAACCAACACTTTATATTTTATGGATTGCTTCAATGAAATATGAATTACCACATGGACAATGCATTTCATGATTGCTCTGCGCAGTGCTGACTGTGCAGTCATGCTACACTTTCTCCCAGGAATAAGGAACCCAAAATTATTCTTGTGCATTCTGGACACGGCAGATAGTTTGGAAAATGATCTTTCTTGTCTGAATGGAAAAAACACAAATTGATTGCTGTCATCAGTTTCCTTACCCATTCAGCAGGAAGACCAATGGCCATCTTTTCCATTGCAAATGCCAGTATGCCCCCACTGCAGAAACTGTACACCCCGCGTTGTACCCTATTGATGCCTCCTGACATGGAACTGCACCCTTATTGCTGAAGGAGAATACTTTGGCATTGAGTGGACACAGTCCTCCCTCCTTACGAATATGGAAGTCTTACTTACTAAGAATACTGGAGACATCCTGATCTTGTCTTTTTGTTTTTCTCTTGGTTTTTTTGGTTTGGTTTGGTTTTTTTCCAACTAGCCAGCTCTCATACAGACTAATAAAGAATATGCTGTTCACAAAAGCCAGGTCCACACATCACAAATTATAGCCATCAGCATGGGTATGGAGTAAACCACTTCCAGAACATGGGTCAAAGTTTCACTCATACACAAATGACAGAAAGCAGTTACTCTTCACTCACCATGGTCACGGGATCTGGATACAGTATAATTCAGTCTTGTGCTTGTTTTTTATAATCTGATTCTGGGATGGGTGTTTACTGCATGAACTCATCTGTTACAAGGTAGGAGAGCTGCACATACAATCTGAGGTTCATATTTTCCCCCACTAGCAGAAACGTGAATGTGGAAGGGTGTTTCTCTGGATAAAGGCTTGTTTCTCTCTTCCCTGCTCCCCTACTGTGTTTTGATTTTTTTGCTTGTGTGATTCATCATTTTTATATATTCATCTGAATTGTGGCTGAATTAATAAACATATTTTAAAAATTATTTATTTGAAAATTATTGGGTTTATTGTTTCATACAGTTTTTTCTCTTTGACCCACTATTGAAATTATGAAACAGCAATAAAAAATTCCTCAGTAGTGAGCAACAAATTTCACTTGTTATGTCTATGTGCCACTCACTTTAATAGCAAGATTCTCCAGAATCACAGTACTTCAATATTTCATTCTTGCAGACACCTGAAAGTTCAGCCTACAAAATTACGGGAATCCCTACTTTTTGACTTGCTTGAGATCTTCTGAAGGTCAAATATTTTCTAACTTTGCCTCCTGTAGGCTCCATGTACATTTTTCTCATGTATCTGGTGCAAGTAATGTGCTTGTCAGTGATTGTCTGATCTAGCACAGCAGATCCACATGCTTGTCACTGCAGACACATTCAAAGCAATCATTCTCCAAAGGTTTGTGGGAGCCAAAGCCAACTTGCTTATGAAGAACAGAAACAGCATCCCTTTGGAATTCAAGCAAACATTGATGAACACTTTTTATCACACTTGCTTTGCTTTTTTCTCTTTCCTACATATGTAGGCTTCATTTTTTCCCCTCTTCCAACTGGGCTTACTATCATCTCCACCATTTCAGAGTTGCAGGTCAGAACTGGAGCAGCATGTGAAATCTGACTGGTCTATGTCAAGCAGGTACATGCCAACTATACCTAGACTGTTTCTCTCAGTATATCAGGCTTGTTCCTCCTGCAAAGATGAAGAATAATGCTGCTGATTCAGGTTGCATTTGTGTTAAAGTGAGTAAGAACCTCCTCTGATGCTTACATTTTCGCACTGAAATGCTGTGGCAGCTCCATGATATCTTACTACCAATTAGTTTTGCCTTTGAGACCTTCACAGGGAAGTGAGACTGAGACTGCTGAGAAAAGGTACGGTGGCATTTACTAAAGGTCCATTCCCTTGTGCTTCAATTTAGAGCACAGAGATTTTGCTAAGGGGAGACATGGCTGAAAAATGTCTTTTTAAAGTATATTTATATATATGTGTCTGTGTGTGTTTGCATTTACACATTAATCACCAGAAATATGCCTTAAAAAATAAATACGCATCTCTAGATCACTTTCCAAATTAAAACAGAGGCTATTACTTCAGGTTATAGTTATAATTCAATCAGTGCCCCTAGCACCCTGCGCTCTGTGCCCTCGTGGAAAGACTGGAAGGAGAGCTCAGGTAGGCTCGCTGGCACCATATTACCCCATCCAATGAGGCTCCCTAACCCTTGAATCCACGCTGCACCTAACACTGATTGAATCACTAAGCACTATTGATTTCAGCTTTCTAGAGAAGCCATTCATACAGCCCACAGTGTATAAAAGAGCTTCTATTCTCCTTGAAAATGATTTAATATAAATAACTAAAATAAATGCCAGTGGGAGATCTGTGAACTTATTAAGAAGAGGTAGACCTCTTGATGTGTTGCACATAGACTGAATGTCTATGCATATAGATTTAAATAATGATATGTGTATTTTCAGTCCAAATCTGGCACAGCAGCAGAATGGACCTCAGAGTGAGTGCAAATACACCAGACAAATTACATAATGTGCATCTGCATAGGGAAACCTGGAGCCCAGGCACGCTGTATCGATTAATCCTACCCCAGAGGCTTCTAAAGTTTGGAGAATGCATGCTCATAAATGTAGACTGAATCCCCTTGTCACACAGGTGGTCCCTGGAGACCCATTTGCACTAGCCTTGGTAAGGCGTTTTTGTGTCTTCAAGGGTGACCAGAGTGGGGTAAGAAATTCTGCCTTACAGCCAGAAAGCACTGACTTGGGTCCATCCTGCTTTTCAACTGCATGGACATGCTGTTTTCTTTGGCCATGTAATTTGGTTACAGATTTCTAACAATCTGAGGAGGTTTCCAGTGCACCCAGAAGACTTTTCGTCCCTCTGCTCTCTTCTCACTGCAGTGTGAGCATAAGCACGTTGGCAAGACACCAGGGAGGAGGGAACCTGTGCCTTCCCCAGCTTCCATCCCTGCCCACCTAGGAAAGAGGATGGCGATGGCACTGCGGCGCCTGCCCTGCATCCGTGTAGGCCAGAAGGAAACAAAGAGCTCCTGCTTTGCAAAGAAGCAGTGCACTACCCTTGATGTTTTCCCAGCATCTCCCGGTCTTTAAATAGTCTTGTTTGTTTATGCTTTCTGGAGGTGAAGCACGGTAAATACAATACTACGCCAGATCCAGGCATTTCAAGTTAACGCTGATTCATAGTCTGCTGCAGTCTCTCTGTCACCTCTGATAGACTCTGGATCAGGCAGATCAGGCAGATACTGAGGCACTAGCAAAAATGTAAAACTCTGCATATGTGTGCACACATACACACAGTGTTCACACAGTATATATATCCATGCATTGCTTAAAATTTTCGTACTAATATAGCATAATGTTGAATTATAAAGTGGGCCCATTGCTCTGTTAGCTTTTGAAAAATAATAGTAATAAAAAAATCTTCCCTAAAAATGGACAAGATTTTTTACGTTATGTGTTCTTAAGGCATGACAACCATCGAAAGAGCTATTTAGTATGTTACATGGTTTAATAAAAATAACTTGTCTGGCAATGTCTGAAAGCTTTTGCAGCTGCAGGGGTACTTCTTGGAAATAAATTTGTGTTTACACAGGTGCAGCCATATTTAACAAAATTTTTATATGCAATGCAAACAGCTGCCTGTCTGTTTTCTTTGGCAGAGCTCCTTTCAACTGAAACAATTTGTATCAAACATATCTCTCTGTGATACCTATATAAACAATAGCCAAAATTCCTGCAAAAGGAAAAAGTTTTCAGTAATGTGTCTTTTAGATAAACTGTAAAGCAGAAGTTGCCTGATTAGAAAAGCCTGTCCTTTCATGAAACCTTTTACATTTGAGAAGACTTCAGGAATCCACTGGGGAAGTATTAAGCACTCTGTAGGATAACTCAGGGAGTTTTATCAAGTTACAGTCAAGCTGCAGGATTCTATGATCAGTAAAAGATGCTTGGCAAATTAGGTATTTTCCTTAACACCACCACTGTAGGTAATGAGGTACACTATTTTATTCAACTTTTGCCATATTTTTATATAGAATGAAGTCTTTGCCAAAATATTTAGCTGTAAGTCAATTATGATTTTTTGACCCTACTATAAATATTTTGTTATATTTTTTTCCATTGTATGAAATTCTAGTTCATTCAGAAAAGTATAATTAACAGGAGCTTTAGTAACCCTGAACTTTTCCAATTCTTTGCAAATACTCATGCTTTTGAAAGGCTGCCCTATCGCCAGCTTGCTTTCTTTCAGTCAAAATTCAGTAGATGAAAAGTCTGTGGATTTTAAATTGTAGTCTGGAGTCTGGATTTCATAGACACCTTCCTCAGCCTTCCCTGTTCCCAACCAAAACAACAAATAGGAAAAAAAGATCTCTCCATTTAATTCATCTTGATGTTCACAATTTCTTCCGCTATTTGTTCATGTGCAAAAGTTTTCTTTTTCATTTGTAGCAAAAAACATTAGTGGGTTTTTTGTATTTGCTGCTATTGATTCACGTTGGTTTAAAGATTATTGTACGCATACACAAAATACAGCTTTAACGTTAGTATCAGTTTAATTATTTTAGCACTGATGAGGAATAATTTTCTGTCCACGGAAGAAGAAAAAATTCTCCCAACAACATTATCTTCTCGTGAGTGGGTTTTTTTTCTTTCTTTTGTAACCATGCAATATAGTCTGTGAACCCATGCATGTGATATATTTGAGTGGTCCTTTTACTTCATCTGAGAGTGAAGTAGAGAAGGCAACAATGCTTCTGGCATCCTCACTGTGACAGAAACCATGTGTCTAGATAAAGATTTTAATAAATTATATATTTGTATAACTCCACTGACTTCAACAGAGGATCCACTGGACTTTGTGCTGCGCTTGCATTTGTGTGGAGCTGACACAGCTCCTGAGTGCTCAGAATGACAAATCTGCGCTCCATTTGTTAGCATCACCGCAGCTCTGCAGAAAGCCCTTCCACAAAATGCGGTTTTGTGTACCAGCGTGGGGGCTTCTCCTACCCTCTCCTAGGCAGTGTGCTGGAAGCATATTTTTAGTGGATTGTTTGTTCTTCCCCTGTGGATCTGCCCAGCAGTATAAATACAGCCCCAAAATGACCTTTTCTTAAGCCCGTTCTGCACATGACATATTCACATATCTCCACAAGATGTATTTACATATACATATTATATCCCTATATGGAATGAGGCAGTACATTACCGCTGATTGGAATTATGGCCACAGAAGATGTTTCTGTGATTGTACACTTACAACTCTTTCTGAATTGTTCTGCCCTTCTGTTTGAACTTCAATCTGATGAGCTGGCAACCCAAAAGAGACGTTAAAGAAAGTTGTACTCCACACGTAAAGGCTGCTTTATATTTATATGACTGCATTAGCTACGATAAGGTGTTAGAAAATTAAAATTCTTTGTGGGTATTTAGCTTCTATTTCCCATCTAAATAGCATTTAAAGAATTAACGGCAGTGTGATTATTTGTTTCTAAGTTTGAGGCATGCTTCTATCACTGGGCATGCCTGCACATTTGGTAATTGTGTGAGCTTTGTGGGTTTGGTAGGAATAGATTTACTAAGTGAGTGAGGCCTCCACATACCCCTTAAGCTCTTAAATTTTCAGACTGAAAGATTTCGCTCCAGCGCTTTTAGCTGAACTGGACCCTAGGCTAAATTAGGAACACTACTCACTGACAACCAAGGAGTCGGAAAATCCACTACATAAGTTTGCGATAGCCACCTTTTTCCTCATAAATGAAAAATTAGATAAAAGAGGGTCTTACGCCCAAGTGAAATTAAAAACGTTAATAAAAAAAAGAGATGGAGAAAATTTCACCTTGATGGAGAAAATTTATTTACACATTAACTTGGGACTGTGTGCTCAAGAGCAATGATCTCACCAGATGTTACAACAGAAACAGACCTGAGCCTGGGGCAGCTAACCAAAAGTGTTGAAAATGTTACTCCTTTATTTCAGTAACTACCAGTGGTTCTTAGTGCTGCTGGACACTCTTTTAAGCCAGTTGCCTAACTGTCTGCTGGACCATGACACCTTTATAAACAACACGTTCCAGTATCTCCATCATAGCTCAGCTTGCTTTTGGCCAAAATTCCCATTAAAATGCAGGACCACCACCGCTCTGTTCAACCTCAAAGTAAAAAATATGTATGGGAACATATAAAGGTATAAAGTCTATGAAGACTTTAAGAACCTCCTAGACAAAAGGGTGCTTTACAGAAGCAATTATTTGGGTAAGTAACCTCTTCATTTAAGTTATTTTAAATATACCTTATCTAAACCACTCTGGTAAGACTTGTATTCTTTCCTGTATGGACTGTTATTTTAATATGCTGTCTTTATGTGGTATAAGCCAGGTTTGTGTAGGGACCCTAAAAGATGAAGTGAAATCCTACAGAAGCCAAATCCTTAGTCTTGGATCTGACTATGAGGAAGCAGAAAGAAGCTGAAGATGTACTTTAAAGGGATAGCCAAGTTCTTGTTTAAGTCATGAAAATCTCTGAGAAAATCATGTCTTTGACATAGATATGGCTGATGAAGGCTTGCTACTGGGATTCTCCCCTTGAAGGGAATTCTGGGGCAACCACCACGAAAATAAAGAATAAGACTTGTAGTCAGTGGTACTAACTACAGGTTTAGCAAGGCTGAGATAACATGCAAGATATATCAGGCACTAATACCAAAAAGATGATACTAAAAGCTATCTTAAACCCATCAGATAACTATGCTAAAGATTAATATGAACACAACTATGAAGTTCAACTGAATTCTTTAGTATAAATTGTATCTTGAGTTATGTCTCCAGAACAAAGACCTTTACTGCCCTATAGTGGGCGATGGATGATGTGGGCCTTATTCATTCCTTTATCATTAGCTTATAAATCACCCTTCTTCTCTTTCATGCTCTTACTTCCTCTCCTTGAAGGTCCAACATTAATTTAGGATGTGCTGCTGTGTGGCTGCCCTGAGAAAATTCATGTATGTCTGTGCGTTAGCACCTATCCCAGACATTCCTGGCGGGGCAGCCCAGACGGTACTCCTGGGACAGGCACTTCTCTTACAGGTAGACGGTTCATCCTGCTTCGGTCTGATGCAGTCAGTAATAGTGTCATTCATTTACAAACACAAGGAAGCGTTGTTACCCTGGGTACATAAACATGAAGTTAAGCCACTGGGAATTAATCCTCCCAAGATAACATGGTGAAGCAGTGGTGCAAATATATTATTGCATCATTCAGATTAATCAAATACACAGTAAAATTCTATTGCTTGTGATAATGCTAGCTGAAATAAATTATCATACAGATACTCGAAAATGAAATGGGCCAAGGACTTTCAAAGCAAGTGGCACATCTCATATTCATATTGTTAAATTTAATTTGTGTCTCCTTCTATGGGTTTGTCCAACATAATACCTGCTTGGAGTAGTCCTAGTCCTGTTCAGACTCCCTCAGCACACCTGCATATTAGCTACTGACTGGCATGTGCTGAAACTGGACTGGAGAGTGTGCTAACAATAATTAGTATGGACAGCCCTGGCCATAGTTATACCACCGCCATATTTTTGCCACGGTCACCCTGCTTAGCTTCTTGGCACTGTGCTTCATCAGCTCAAAGGCATTTTGAAGACAGTGGAATATTTTAGTTTTCCTTGAGCTAGGGACTTAAATAAATCCCAGGATTCTCCCTGCCTTACAGCGAAAGTGCTTAGGTCCCAGCAGACTCCAAAAGAGTTTAGTGATTTTCAGAAGAAAGTTACATCATATCACGAAGTTCATTTAGAAGTAATAATAAATTAACTTTTTTTATTAAAATGTTTTTTAAAAGAGTACTGACCAAGGCTGTGTTTTTATGTTTCATTCAGGGCTGCCTCTCAAAAAAATGAGAGGCAAAAATTCTACCACCTTTTTATTAATCATCTCTGGACTGTTTTTAAGGTGAGAATAAAGATTTCTATTTAGTACATGGCAACACCTCAAGTTCACGTTGGTGATTAAAAAAAGATCTATATCCTAGGACTTGAATCTGAAGTCCTGCCAAGCACAATCCTTTGATAGTGAGGATAAACTCTGCAAAACAGTACAGCCTCATTGCTCAAGTGCTTCTTGGTTGTACAAAGCTCTTGAGAAATCTACCATCTTTCATTCCTGGAGGTGTTCAAAGCTGTTCTCCAGTGCACAGAATTTATTTGGCTTTGTAATCAGCAGGTGCTGTAGTAAAAGCAAACTTTTTAAGGGGCATTTGACCATATTTTGTCCTTACTCTGGATGGACTCACATAGTCAGACAGCAGACACAACCCTCTCAGCACTCCAGTCTATTGACTTCAGACCACAAGCTGGTAACTGCCGTTACAAACCTCTGCTGCCATCATCTTGTGATAGGTAACCCAAGCTATAATATTACTGTGTCCCCAGTCTGTCTGTGATCACCATGCCACTTCATTGTTCTGGCCTTTTCTGTTTCAAACAGATGTTTAAAAACATTTGAATAAGATATTTTAGTTTGTAGGCTTCTTGTCATCATCCTGCAAATGTACAACAGTCAGCAATGTAAACATGTACTTGACAAACTCCAGCAGCTTGTAGACTTCAGAGTTCATCCACTCATTTCAGTAAGGCAGATGTTTCATTTTAATACTCTTCGTACTATAGATTAGGATTATGGTTTTTCTTTCTTTTTCTTTTTCTCTTTTTTTTTTTTTTTTTTTTTTTCTTTTTTGAAAAGGGAATAAACCTGACATGCTACTAATGTCATTTCACACTGTGGGCCAGATGGCGAAAAATGCAAAGGCTGCAACTCTGTTTATGTATGGGGAAAAAAGGAATTTTGTTCCTGAAAGACTTTCAGCTCAATCATTTGTTACTTTAAACTAAACACTAGATGATGAATAAAGTAGGACTATCTGAACTTCAAAAAGGTCCTTGAGATTAAGTGCTTAACAATGTAATGCATCTGGAGGAAGAGTATTACATTATTTCTGCTTGCTGCATTGGAAAGATGTTGGGAATGTTTTCACTGTAGAGGCTGCCTAAGAGTAGGCTGCTTCAAGAAAACATTTGGCAGTCCCCTGGAAATTTCTGGAGATATAAATCATATTTCCATCACTTTTTTATTATTAGTAGTAAAAGGCTTGAGCAGAGGATTGGCAGTCTGCTGTGCTAAAATAGCTTGGTTTATCTGTCATTTCAAAGCAACAAAATGGTATATTTACCAAGAATAGTGTAAAATGTTTGCTAGGAAATTCAACATTATTGCAGGTAACTTAACTTAGACTCTGAAACTTAGAAAGGGGGATATTTTCACCGCTTCTTCCCTCCCCAGCAGGTTCATATTGATTTGCAGATTATCACAGAATTAATCAAAAATTTGTGATTCTACATGATTTTTAGGGAAAGGCTGAGAAATCTCTGACTGTGCTTTGATGTGTTTATTCTTAAAGAAAACGTTCCAGAAGAGATTTGAAATTGGGTATCAAACGATTTTGCTTTGCTTTTTCCCCACCAGTTCTCCAGGACAGTTGTAGTACATCTTGGATGTTGTGGACCAGTTGTCTCATTCTGGTGTGTGGGTGGACAGGGCAGTATTTTCCAGGAAATACCATCGCTTTTCAAGAACAAAAGCTGTTCTCATGCATCATTGGAGACTCCAGTTTGCCGGAGAAAATCAACCCTCAGACAATGGTGGGAAAAGAAGGGAAGGAAATCCCATGCAACAGTGCAGTATCATATTGAACTCTAAATCTTTGCATTTAGGACAAAGTATTTCAGTTCTTGAGTTTTTACTTATTTTTTATTAAAGTAATGGTGTGTGTTTGTTGGTTAGGGTTGTTTTTGTTTGCTTTTTAAATGGGAATTTTACTCCCTCGGCTAGTTCCAGTAATTTCCAAATAAAACGTGAGAGTGAAGTTTATACTAAGAGAAAATATTTTGTTCCTCTGATTCATGATGTTTTTTTCATGAGTTTCCCTGTACTCATGTCATCATAGCCTCTGCATGACACCAGACAGCGTCTGGAAGAAGAAACTCCTATGTAGCTTTCCTCAAATGAGTTATGTCAGATTTGTAGAGGAAGGAATTAACTATGTAAAGAAGGGGAACAACCTTTTGAGATTAAAACTGTCTGGATGAACCCAAGAAAAACTCAAATAGAAGAGCATTGACCATCCTGTGACCTCACAAAATTGCTTCCTTCACTCTTGGCTGAACACAGTGATGATATATCACAGCATGCCTGAGAATCTGCCCAGATTTGTTAGTATATTAGGCCCCAGTTAAGACTGAAAGGCAAAGACAGGATATGCACAGGCTGTATCTTTCCCTGAAACATTTCCTGGTGCTGTAGGTGCTACCCATGTGAGTAATCTCCAGCATCAAAGTAATCAGGAATAAAAAGGAAATACATTAGAACTCCTAAAATAATTTCTCAGCAGTACTGTTGACAATTCCGCTGAGTACAAAGGTAGCATCGAAGGAAATTAGTATACATGTTTGGTTAAGTCAGGTAAATAAATGCATTAAGAATGAAACAACACCAGGTGTGTGTCAACAAGATGAGATTTCAGTTTAGGATATTATCAAATAATACAAACTGTGCCTGTTGTGGATGTAGTCCTAAAGGTTATGGTTGTAATAACAAAACACTTCTATTACTTAAGAAAACTATTCTGTCCAGATATTAATAGAAATTACAGAAATCCAAAGTAAAAACTAATTTTAATACTGCTTATATTTTTGTCATTCAAAATACAGCTTATAATTTTTAATTATAATGCAGACCAGGAGTGAATGAGGGAGGACTGAAATCTCTGACTGAATCTATTCAAATGCCTGAACTTTTTGCATGTGTCTGAATCTAACCTGTCCCCACATATTTTTGATTCTTGGCCAAATCCAAATTAAAAAAGGGACATCATTTTAGATGCGACTGAAATTTTCATATAAGAGACTGACCTCACAAATTTTCCAGCATTCACAGTGATAGAAATTTCTGAAGAACAAGTTATCATGGAATTTTTCTCCTATTGCAAACTACCAAATTCTAATATAGACTCTAACATTCTTATAGCCTCCATCTATACCCCAACTCCAGTCTACACCCAAACAAGATTCAAGTATATGCTGAACTAAGTGTGGCTAAAATTTTTAATATGTCTGAAATACATTTTGCAATAAATCTACTGTCAATCTTGTTTCAGTCTTTTGCATTAAGTCTATCAAAACTGCAATGGAGGGATTTTTGATACATAGACACTCCCTTACAGAAACAATACTCTGCAGTGTGACTAGAAAAGTCTTATAAAATAGCTCTGTGTTACTTAATTAAAAGATGATGGGCAGAAGGAATAATAGGTTGTTTCTCAAATTTTAATGAATTTTATCATCATAATGATGATTACCAAATGTCTATATTTGCAAAAGAACAGCAGTTCATAAATATCAAATTTGTGCTATTATTAACATGCAGAATGTGCCAGGTTTTATCAATATAGGAATCTGGTAATTATCACTAAAGCTATTCATTAAAATTAAGAAGTAACTAAATAAGGAATAGGAATGCCACATATTTCTTAACATCCAAAGAGCAGAAATATCTACCTATTATCCTTTTCAGGCATCTGACACTGTGACAATGGAATAGAAGGTTGTCACGGTATAATAGTCCCCAGCTGCTGGGTGGATGTGAGTCGAAACCAAAGCATTTATCAAAAATAAACACTGGAGGAAGCTGGGAGACGTTGATCCTGGGACAACACTTAAACCGGCGGTATTTCTGCTCCCGTGAGTGGCGGATGGGTGTGCAGCTGCTCAGGCTGGCGGGTGTGGGTATGACCCAACGGTCCCGCTGCCACACCGCAAGGAGCCGCATGGAGACTGGCCGGGACAGCAGGTGCCCCACAGGGTGCCCAGTCAGAGGGAGCTTCCATGGGGCTCTGTGAGGTGGTGCTGGTGTCACCCCTCCGTCACTCCTGGACTTGCTCCTCTGGCCTCCTCTGGTCTCTAGCCTTGCTGCTTGTCTGACTGCCAGAGCTGGCAGGGGGGACCAAGTACAGGTTACCCCAGTGGTGGAGGGGCTTGGGGGGGCTGCACGTCTGCCTCCCACCCCTGCCCTGGGGACACCCATGGATGAGGGCTCGGCACAGCCCTCCAAAAGATGGCGTTGGATGGGGACGTCAGTGTCTCACTAATGGTGTGGACCCATGTTCACCTCAAGCCTCCCCCTTTGTGATCGTGCATAGCAAGGCCAACACTGATGCACATGAGAGGACTGAGGGGTGAGGCTGACCCAGTCTCTACATCATTGCATTGGGGAAAAAATAATGGGAAGGTGCAAAGTAACCCGGAGGAGGTCTGGCGCTGGAGGTCACAAGGTAAGGAGGCAATGAAGGAGCAGCGGAGGCTTGGGGAGCAAAAAGGGGCCGTGCCTTCGGTTACTGCAGTGACCCTCTGGTGGAGCTGGAGCCAGGCAGGAGAAGAGCCTGAGGCTCTGCGGGGAAGCACACCCCTGCAACACAGCTGTACAGCCAGGCGGGTAGTTAGTGCACACCTCCACAAAAGCAGCCGTCAAATCCCCACGCAGTACTCACTGACAGCCAAATGAGGCCGGAGTGGTGGGAAGGGGTGCCACTGGAGGGGACCATCATCATGCTTATCAAGACGTCAGTACTAGCCAGCAAGCCTCATCTGCACCAGACAGTAATGATTTTGAAGCAGACCCAGTCTTCCAAGGTAGTGAAGGAGGAGGTGGAAAGGGTACATTTTTTTGAGGCAAATACCAGTCACCTCTGTTCCACAAAGGGCTTTCTGCTCTCCTGGCATTGTGTTATACATCTTCAGCCTCACTCGCTGCCCCCTCCTGTGTAAAATTTACACAAGCATTGAAAGATTGTGGAATACCCAAGGAAATCATTTTTCAGTCGATTGAGTTCTTAATGGAAAAACCTCCCTGAATGCTATCTTACAAATTAGAAGATCCCCTGCTTTCTAAATAGTTCAATTGAAATCAGCTTTTGTATTTATCCTTCAGGTCATTCAGGCTCAAATGTTGTTAGCTCTGAGTCAAAAAGTCAGATTTTTAAAGGGAAAATGTCAAGTCCTTTTAGGCTTCAACTGACCTTTTAAACCAGATTAGGGATTTGAAGCATTACACATGGATTTCTACATTTTATATCACAGTATTTAACAAATGATCAAATACAACTCCCAAGAATACTATTTTTACAAGCTTGACATTTCAGGCCTTAAAGGATGTTGCTGGTCTTTCCTTTACATAAAATTACCCTGGAGAAATTCAGCCTGTTTTCTGCTTTTCCATTTCTCTTTCATAAGAGGGGAAGTTCTGTGCATTTTATTTCATGCTGTTGTTCTCTCTCTGGCATTACAAGCAGCAAAATATCATGATGAAATCCTTGAGATATGCTCAAAGTGATTGCTACAATAAATTCGCTCGGTGGGTGTCACATACGGTTAGAGTACAACTCAGGCAGTTATAGATGCCAACAGGGCCTTAGGAATAGATCTGACCTTACTTTCATGCCTGGACTGTCAGATAATGCCACTAAAAATGCACTAAATCTCCCTAGGAGGAGATAATAGGAACCCTCATTTGGTTCCAAGTGCTTCCCTCACACAGGTAGGACAAAGAAACTGGGTGGCAGAGTGGGATCATGGATGTGTGAGTGGACGGACACTCATGAGCTGAAGGAGCAAGCTTGGTCCAGTGTAGAGAGTTTTATGGCAAGTGCTGGAGACCATGATGCCTGTGAAGGACCTTGAAGGCTAAAGAAGAAAGAAAGAAGGTAAGATAATGTTGGCTGAACACCTGGAAGAAAAGCAGGATATGAAGCAAGGCTGGAGCAGATGCACGATGCCACATCGGCGGCTGGCTGAGAACATGAAACTCACAGAGATAAGAAGGAAGAGAGAAAAGAAATGCAAGAAGTTCAGCGTGTTTGTAGCTTACTAATTAACCAATTATATGTAGCCAAGAAGCGTGTGAACAGTATTGATTAACCAATGATATTTTAGTATGGTGTGGATGAACAGCGAACGAGGATCTGTAAGCGTGGGTTTTGGACTAATCAAAGGTCTTCTGGTCAGATTCA
This sequence comes from Falco naumanni, assembly GCF_017639655.2. Lineage (NCBI taxonomy): Eukaryota > Metazoa > Chordata > Aves > Falconiformes > Falconidae > Falco > Falco naumanni. The sequence continues at coordinate 90,432,657 of NC_054056.1, forward strand.
GGAGTCCATGTCTTCATCTCCTCAGTCCAGTGCCCAGGGCTTGCAGACATAGTGAGAACAAGAGAGGGACTCCCAATCTCAGCTACAGTCATGTCATTTGTGATAGGTCTGTGACAGAGCCATACATCCCGTGAGCTAGGCACTCATGGTCGTTTGGTACTGCTAGATGATGATACCTATGGAGAAGGTAGGGGCAGAGTAAATTTCCTTCCTGTGGGCTGTCAAGGAAGGGAGATCCTAATTCAGAAGTATCACATCAGAGGTCTCAGGTCTGCCTTGCTGGCTTCTCCTATCTTCTCAGGTTGGCCCATTAGGGCTAATCATGATGCTGGTGTTTGTAACTTTTCTCTCATCATAGCTGAAGAGGAACTGGCAAATGATTTCACATGGACCAAATAGGCATCGGATAGCAATGGAGTTCAGCTCTAAAAGGCTCTGCATTAAACCACCATGCAGAACCACCAGTTCCTTCTAAGTCAGTAATGGAGATGTGCTTCGTCATTTGGGCACTTTTTTTTCAAACCAGACTAAGATCTTCAGGTTCCCTGATAAGTTTTCCTGGTAATTCCAAAATCATCTCTGAAGTCAGCATTATTTTAGAGTGTAGAGGCCATCTCAAGGCTTTACACATGGTCCCATTTTTGTCCAAGGTCTTTCCTCAGTGACTTGACCCCAAGATAGACAAACACAGGGCAACGTTCTGCTACACACTGCAGTCCAAAGAGGTGGAAGCGCAAGAGTTTGTTACCAATCAAGCGTTCTCCATCCTTTGATAAACAAAAGGACTTAAAAAGGTAAATTTTTAGAAAAAGAGCAGCGACTGCCTTCATGTTACAGTCCTGCGTTGGCAGTATTTAAAGCAAGTGTGTTTGCATTTTGTTTGCCTAACAGGCAGTTACTGTGCACACCATAGTACCTGTACATGGCTAAATAGAGGTTTGCAACTTCTATACATTTTAAGTAAGCACAGAGCTTTCCTTTGGAACCAGAACAGAATTTTAAAGTTTCAATTGACAAGTTATTGTTGTGTTGGAAGGGACTGAAGTGTTAATTCTTGTTATAGCTAGAAATGGTTCTGACTCTGGGTCACTTCTGGCAATTGCTAACTACAAAGTAAACACCATTCTCCGGACTGAGCAAGGAACAAGTGTATACGTCAGTGTGCTTTGCTGCTTTCTGCATTGTGACTCTAGTCCTGTCATTATAGGATCAGAACAATTCACTTTTCCCAAGTCCTGCAGCTGAAGGGGAAAATACAAAAGAAGCAATCAGCAACTCTGTGCTTGGGATACAAAATTATTGTAGTCTGAAGCTAACATATCAGAATTGGTTAGAGCAATTATTTACAGTCCTTAATGTTAATTTTGCTGGTGATTTCATTATTTTCAGCTCTTCTTACCGATTGGGTTTGAAGTTCTAAGTTATTCAAAATAATATTTATAACACAGTAAAAAGCATTTGTTGCTTATAGACAGATGTAGAAAGTCATGAGAACACCTAATGATAAAATTACCAAAGACATCTGACAGATGCCATCTTTGTGTTGCTATTGTTTTTTCTAAAGTAAAATAAGCAGCTATGCAGCTGTTTTGAAATCTTTGTCAGACTTTATCAAAATCATTTACCTATCACCATATATTTGTTTCTTTTAATGGAAAATACCTGTAGTATGACAAGAAGATGAGGTTAATCTGAAGCAAATCAACATGATAGTTTTCCATTATTGGAACTCAAACAGGCTTGTCAACAAGGGATGACACAGAATAACAATGCTGCTGCTGTTACACAAACAGGTATTCACAGAACAAAGAGCATTTTAATATATGTTTTTCTTCTTATTTAACAACATTGTATCATGAAAATTAGACTATTCAGTTAAAGCTCAGGTAGACAAGCCCTTTTGAAATTACGTGTTCTTCTTGAAACGTCTTCTTTGCTCATGTTTATCTCTTTTCCTGCCACACAAACAAGTCGTTCATTGCTTTAGTCATTATTAGAAAGACAGAATTAAGAAAAGCTGGCCAGAAACATTTGGATTCATCATGTGTTTCGTTTTAATGGGGAGTACTTGGTTTCTGATAGAAAATTTTATCTACTAGATTTGTAAACTTTGTAGGACAGATCATCTGGTCATCTGTTACTTCTTTGGAAGCAATTACACATGTTGGACTCTCCGTCTGACTATAGGCACTGCTGTTTATGCCAGTAAGCTCTGTGCATTCACAATTAGGTGTTTGTTTGAGTTGCGCTGCAATGCTCACAAGAAGAAGCTCCTAAAAAAAAAGGATATTGCCCCCATAGCTCCCATTTAAAGTGTTCTGGACTTCCTTTCTCCATTAACCAGATGTGGCAAGGAAACAACACCACAAAACTGAAATGGCTAGTTACTAATGATAACTTAATGGACATAACGTCTCACTTTATCTCCAATTTGGGGAACATCCTGTCACAACAAAGCTCTATAGTAGGTGACAAGAGTCTATTAATTTTGCAAAGCCTAAGGGGCATCATTTTTTTAGAGTTACCAAGCAGAGGCACAGTCAATTGAAAACAGAGAATCTAGGGCTGAGAAGAAAGTTTGATGGTTTTAAAACCCCCTGCTGTTTGCTTGCTTTTAAAAGACGTGAAAACTTCAGCTCTTGTTTCAGAAAAAATCTGTCTTCGCTTTTAAGTGTGAAACTGGAATAGTAGTGGTGGAGCTTCTGGTAGAGCTACTGGTAACCAGTGGTCCATGGTCCTGTCTTCACCATGCCACAGGCTGTGATGCAGAGGCTCCTGAACTAGTGCCAGATGCAATGGTAGGGCTGGCACAATGTCAGTGTGCCCCAGCCAGCCATGGGATGGCATTTCTGATTTGTTACCTCAGCCAGCATCTTGTGCAGACTGGTTAACAGCAACATGGACCAGGCTTCTAGGGTGTCTCTAACACAGTGTCTCTTGAACTCTGTGACATGCTCATATCTAACAGTAATTTTCAGCAATTCACACCTGATGCTTGTACTTATTCTTCCCCCTTTTTCCAATTTCCTCAATCTGAGAAGAAGTAAGACCTCCCCCACTTGCCCCTGCTCCAAGAGCATCAGCAGAAGCAGCCCAGGTGCTATGTTCTGCATCCATCCTGCCCTCTGCCTGGGAACAGTCCATTGGAATAATGACTGTGGCTTGGGAGGCAGGTAAATGCTTAGGATTTTGGGACATCTGGGAGAGAGAGGTAAGGTACATATAAAATTAGAATGATTTTCTTTTCTACCCCAGAGGATGTTCCTAGGGCCTTACATCAGCAGAAGGGCAGACATCATATTTTCAGAAACACATGACTGCCTTGCTCTCATTTATCATCTGCCTTTACCAGACTGAATTAGCCAGAATAGGAAGATCTGGTGACTGTTCCCTGGGGTTCATGCTGGTTTAGCACCACATGGCTTCATTTTTTGCACATGCTATCTGTCTTCTAATTCACTCCTTTTTTCTGATCACCTTTTTCCCTGCCTTGTGCTAAAGCAGCCTGTTTCCTTCCCCCAGATTCCTCCTCAGGCTGCACACTTCAGTTAGCAGCTCAGTGCTTTGCTTCTATGTCTGAGGTCTGTGCTGAGCTTCCCCCACCATCCATGATTTTGGACATAAAACCTTTTGTTTGCCTGAGAACACTTTCCTTTGCCCTTTACTTCCAGGAAAAAAAAAAAAAAGCTTTTCTTTACGGACTATTACTTTACATTTATATTGGGTCTATCTTCTCAGGGCACCCCAAAGCACTTTACGTACTCTATGCAAGAATCAGTGGAGGGTGACTACACTGGGGCTCTTGTTATATCTGTATTCTTAGTTACAGCGCTCTGTGTCATGGAAGCTGGCTTGGTGACTGACAAGGTTAATTCTGCTTTGCCTAATTCATTCCAGTAGAAAAGCCATGAAAAAGTACGGTTTAAGTGGATAGCATTTTAGAGGGAATATCAAGCACACTTCCCACACTGTTTTAATCTTGCTCTAAGGGGATATATGAGAAGTATAGTTGATAGGGAAAAGTATTTACATAATTTAAATTACTCCAGAGCACTTCATTGTAATACCTAGAAAGAGTGGGAAGAACAAGCCTTTTGGAGTTGGCTGTCTGGGCATCAGAACCATCCTTAGCCAATGATGCAAATCAATGCTTTCAGCAGTCAAGGAGACCAACATTTGGGTGGTTCATCAGAAAAGAGTAAAATATGTGAGAAAGGAAATACTGCTTTACATTTCCAAGGACATACCTCTATCTGTCATATTTCAGCCTTTCAATAAAAAAGCCACCAACAAAGTGTGCAAATCAGATGCTGCTAGCATTGCTTAATCAAAAAAACATATTGGTATAACTGTCATGTTACAAGGATGAAACATAGTCACACGTTTGAAGACTTTACAACTTTCCCACAACAGTTGTTTCCATGCTTATGTCAGAACAGAGGAGGAAGTGTGGTCATAATTAAACTTAAGAGATCAATACTTCACAGCAGTCAAGAAATATAGAAATGTGGCATTCCATTTAACAAGTGAATTCCTTAATGCAATGTGGTATAATAACTCTTATTTTGAAGGTAATTTTTGAAAGGGTAGAACACAAGTGATAGTAGTGAGATTGCACATGGAAACTGATGACAGAGTGATTACAGGCTATGAACAGTGAATGTTTGCACTGTACATTTGCCATGTGCTTCTAGTGGACTGACTCACTGACTTCGAATGACTCTATAAAAGGACTTGGGTTTTGCATAACGCACTACATTTTCCTTATCAGTCCCCATAATACAGCGCATCCATCCATCCTACCTTGAGGACTTACAAATGTACAGCAGACAGTAATGGGTACCTGTTAGGCACAGTCCGTGCTGCTGTCCTCAAGCTCGTCTCTTCCTGGTTAGTGTGTACACCTCCTTGTACCTATTTCCACTTCTTTGCCACAAGATAGATGATCACAGAACAGCTCCAGATTGAAAATGCCTGCCACGCCACTGAGAGTGGAGGCAATACTGCTTACAGCATGGGGAGTAACACAATTTTTTCTTTCAACTCTCCAAAATACAGTGAACAAAAAACTGATACATACCCCACAGGGAGGGGCTTTAGGAAAGTCACACTCCCAGCATGAGCATTTCAGTCAAAGGTTCTCTTCCAAAATGCCTCTTGTTGGTGGCCGTGCTGAATCCATGAACACCTCCACACTCTTCTTAGGTGGAGCTGCTGTAAAACATGGTCTACATTTACACTGAATGGTGTGGGCTTTATTGACTGCTGTGGTCTCAGCAACTCAGAAGATACTGAGTTTGACCAAGCCTGTGCCCAGCAGGTCCGTGGACTTGTGGAAACTGCTGTCTCTTGATGCTTGGTTCTATCACCCATAAAGCAGAGCACCCACACGACAGAAATTAAGATTGGCAAGGAATCATGCAGTCATGCTTTGTTATTGTAAAAGACCATTCCATGAGGTGTATCACATGGCCCTGATATTTTGTGGAAGGTGACTGAGTCTAGCCTAACAGTTTCTGCCTACAGCTATGCTCAGTTGAACCCATGGCTGCTGATGATGATTGCAAGTTCACTGAGCCCTACGCCTCAGATGCCTGAGAACATCAAGAGCTAAATCGTGACTTTGACAGGAAAAACAATGACATATTCCTCCTTATTGGCTAAAAATCTCTTCACCAGCAGGCACCTGAAATCCCTTTCAAAAAGCCTTATTCCCAGTACAAACCAGGAGAGAAGGCTGTGGTTATGATACCTGGGAGAGACCTCTGCCCATCTGTCACAGTCTCCTGATGATGTCCCAGTTGTGCTTGTCTAGATGAAAAACTAATTCTTACTCCTCATAGTTGGTTACTGTGTGCCAAAAAGATCACCAAAAGAAAAAAAGAAAAAAAAAAGATATTACTGTTTCTAGCTAGTAAATCAGTCGAAAGGAAATTAGTAGAAGCTATGTTTATGTAAGCTCATGATTTGGTCTGTACTTGTAAGGGGATCATTAGACCACTGTTCCACAGTTGGTATGGATTAGAATACAGTTCTTTCTTTCTGGTTTATCCAACACTCCTGCACTCTCCAGCATTTCATCAATAACACTGTCAGGGATAGATAAGCTTATGGTCATTAATTTTGATAAATTTATTTTTCTGAATCTGAACTTCTTTCTAACTAACATATACCTATGTCACTAAAGCATTTTAGAAAAAAAAAAACAAAAACAAAACCAAGACATTAGATAAGAATACAGTGGAGTTCCTTTTCTGTGTCATACTCTTCAGTGACTGCAGTATGGAGACAAAAAAACCATGGCATGGGCAGCTCTTTTCAGTATTCACAAGTGCATTGAGTTTGATTTCACTAAGATTCCTCAAGGCAAATCAGCAAAGATTTTAAAAAAGCAGTGCTTCACTATTCTTCAAAAAAACCCCAAATTGACAGGATAAATAAATCAGTGTCTGCCTTTAACCTGTTTAAAGAGCTTTCATTATCTTTCTGTGCCCAGATTAAACAAAACACTTCTTTGTAAAGATGAATACATAGAATTATAGAATTGGACCTGACCTTGTGCAACACAAGAACCCTAAAATTAGCATTGTTTGTTCACATTCAATTCCCACAATGAAAAGTGAAGTGAACATAGCAAGAAACTTCAGGCACCAAGGAGGCCTTCAGGCAATGGCATTGTCATTTGGAAGGTGAACAATGTCTGATTCAGGTTTCCATAAGGCTTAAGAACCTCAAAAACCTCCAAAAAGCCTTGATCTAATACAGACTCAAGGATCCTTTTTCTTCTCTAGGTTCAGTTTCACAGTGTTACCTTGGTCCGAGAACAGTAGTTACGGTGTACTATTCTATGAGTGCAAATACCTTCACCCAGAAAGTACTTTTCAATAGCTTATCGTTATCTTATGATCCTTCCATTTTGTCAGTGTCTCTATGATCTGTAAACTGCTATCCAATATTAAGGCCAGATCAAGCCAAAATCTGTTTTCCACTGAAACAGAATGTGTCAAGGAAAAATCTAATCTTCATTCAGTATTTCAGGTCAAGAATGGACTTCCATTCTTCAAAAACTAATTTTACACTTGGAAAAACTAGCCTCACTGGGATACTGAGACTATTCCACAGTCCTCTGAAAAGCAATCAGCTTGGACATTTTGAACATATGATCACCTCTCTCTTCAGGTCACTTTTTAAAAATTCACGGACTGTGGGCCAGTGGCATTGGCGATTAGAGTTCTCATGTGAAGTCTCATTTTTGGCAGGCAGGGATGGAGATAAGTTAGCCCAGAGCTCCAGCCCTGCCTGGGACCCTCTTTCCTGGTACGTGGAAAGTACACATCTGTTCAAATGTCATGGGAGAGGCCAAGGGACCCCGTGGGACACAGAGCGACTAGGAATGGGTTGCCACTGCTGGAGTAATTCCACCAGTTGAAAACCTACTCTCTGAACCCCTGGGAAAGTAGAATATAAAGGCAAAAGGTCACGTGTGCTCTGCATGTGCAAGACATCTGGTCCTTCCCAGGGGATGTGCCACCACATACCACCCTTCGGCGGCAACTGGAGGGAGCTGTATGGCCCACCCAGTGGGGAAGGTTGGGCACCCCTAGTCAGGAGTAGTCATTTTAAATAGCAATTAGGGAAACATTTGGCTTTCAAGCGCTCAGATCACTTGCCCTTGCAAGACAGCTTCAGGCCCTTTCCCCTCAGCTTCAATTACTTTCATGTAGCTTTGGGTCCTTGCATCCGCAGACCAGCTCCTCCGCCTTTACCTTATGCCCATGGGGGCTGCCACTTGGAACCACAGCCCCACCCCAGCTCGGACCTGTTTCCTGAAGGCAAAGGGCTGCCCACTCCGCATCGCATCAGCGGGAGGGGGGGAAAGCTTTGTTGTAGTGCTGCCTCTGGCTAATTGGCTCTCTGAGACCTGATATTCTCCAGGACTTTTTGCACAAACAGCCAGGGAAACTTAGGGGGACAGAAGGCGCCTCGGGGTGAAATGCTTACTCTATTGAAGTAAGATGCAAAACTCCCTTTGACTTCAACAGGGTCAGGGTTTTACCCTGTAGCTTTAATTAGCTTGCATTGTTGTAATTGTCCTGTGTCGATACATGTGGAATGTAAAGTATGGTATGTTCAATAGTGATGTGTACATAAATGATTTAAGAGGATATTAAAGTGGAGGAGTGCATTTAAATGGCATGAAGTCACAGGAGCAGGCTTGTTTAAACACTACCTACTCCATGCTTCACAATGAAACAGAAATCTGTGTGAAACCCCTGTAATTTAACAAAACAAACTGGCTTCCCAAAAAACAAGTTCCTGTGAACCACTGGGAAAAATGTCACAGAAAAATGATCTGACAGAAACACTCTATAAAGTGAGCCCACTTTCAAATCATTCAGTGTCCCTTCTAATAAGGGCCTGAAGTTTTCATAAAGATTTATGGGGTTTAAGCAGGAGGAGATGACTACTCTGCCAGGGAGAGGAAAGAAGGAAAATCTTAACCGTCCTGCAAAGGGGAATGGGATGCGTGGTATAGGATGTTTAGCATGCTGCAGTGTACCGGACGTAGGAAACGCATGTCAAAGTGTCACGAGTGGTGCATGGTGGCCAGAGAGCTGACATTGCAGTGATGGATATTTTGACAGGAGCCACTGTGTGAAGAGCGTTCTATGCAAATGCTGTGCCTGGGATAATGAATAGTATAATTTTTTCCTCTTCTGAGACTTTCAATGGAAAGGACACCTGGATTTCATAGAAAAGCCACCACAGAGGAATTTAAAAAATGTTTTATTCATTTATGATACAGATTCTGTCTTGTGTGGATTTCATAATTTCATTGTCTCTGGTATCTCAAAGAAGAACAAACAGCTGGGTCCTCACTAGATGCTTCCATGGAGGTTTTGGGTTTTTTTCTTCTTTTTTCCTCCTCTTTTTTCTTTTTTTCCCACAGGAAAAGACCAGCCTATTTGTACAGAAAAGAACCAGGCAATGCTTCCATATTTGCCGTTTCTTATCTGTGCTGAGTGAACAGGATCAGTCCAGTTTGGGAGAGCAGAATGGTAAAAGCCACATCATTTTCTAGTCTGTCTGAGTCCTTCCTCACTCACAGGCCTCTCAAGTGCTGGAGTGAGGAGCAGTGAGGCCAGGCACTGCCACTGCCCTGGAAAGGCTGCCCATGGTGTGCACAGGGCTTCAGTTTAACAGAAGGTCCACAGTCCAGGATTCAACTCTTGTATATTACTACGTGTTCAGCCATGGCTTCTGCATCACAACTACATGCAAGATAACTAAAGTCAAGCATCTCATATTCCTTTCTTTAGCCTTCTCCAAATTTTCAGTTTTTGGAAATTTGTATTTGATATTCTTTTGAAGTAGAATCATAAAATCATTTATGTTGGAAAAGACACTTCAGATTATCAAGTCCAACTGTTAATGTAGCACTGCCAAGTCCACCTTGAAACCATGTCCCTAAGTACCATGTCTACATGTCTTTTAAATGCCTTCAGGGATGGTGACTCAACTACTTCACTGGACAGCCTGTTCCAGTGCTTGACAACCCTCTCAGTGAAGAATTTTTCCTAATACCCAATCTAAACCTTCCCTGGTGCAGCTTGAGGCTGTTTCCTCTCATCCTATCACTTGCTACTTGGGTAAGTGGGACAATATCAGCTATTTGCTTCTTGAAGTAGAGAGGTTGATGGTTATTCTGCTCCATGATTCAGTTGCACAGGTTTACTCCAGTTCTTATTTACACCAACAGATTTCAAGGTCCTAATGTGCTGTGTATCATAAATTTAATACTAGTAATTCTATCTACTTTATATTGTATTTCTAATTGCTTACACAATAGCTGTGAGGACACAAAATGTAACTCAGTGTACTCTGAATTCTCGTAAGGGAAGAAAAGGTTTCCTTCCATCTCCTTTGTTATTGCTATAACAATATTCTTTGCTAGTGCTATTTACAACTGAAATTTAATGTTTTATTCCATAATTTTCTCTAGATTCTATATTGCAACTCTCCTTCCTTTTAGGAAACTCTGGGGAGACAGAATGTCTCTATCAAGAGAATCCCTGCATAAGGGAATTAAAAAAAAACCAACTTGTAATGAAATATGCTAGCAATTGTATAAAAATACATTGTGTGGGACTTGCCTGTGGCAGTATGCACGCACATGAATGACAGTATTGTGTGAGACAGAGCATTGTGTTGTTCAGTGCCAGTGTATAAAGATACACTAATTTTGCATAAATATTTGACTGCTTTCTGGGATGTCTGGGATTTTTTTTAAAGTAATGTTCCATTTCTCTTTCTCTGCAACAACTCCTTGGATTTGCATGCTTCAACCATGTCTGTCACAATGGGGAAATGTTCATGTGTCACTTCAGTAAATTTGATCAAATCAGAGAGGGGAAGAAGTGGGAAGAAAATGTATAGCTTGAAAATCAACAAAATCTTATCTATTTTTCATCCATAAACTATGCAATAAATACAAAAGATGTTATGCTTTTAGACAAAGAGTCCTTTCAATTTCTAATTATTCAGGCTTTGCAATGTTTCACATACTTATGGACCACCTCCACATCTCTATGGAAATCCAGAGATAAGATGCCAACTGAGGATGTGGTCCCTGTACAAATATCTACAAATAGTTGTCTTTCACCGTTTCTATCCCATGTGCACTTATGCAATGAAAATTTTTCTCTTCTCTGATGCTCTAAAGTAGGCATTTCTTACGTTGTTCATTTGATGATGAGAATAAGTCACTCAAATTGATCTGGACTGCTTACTTGGATCCAATGCTTTACAGCCTCTTTACATTTGAGAAGCAGGAAGGATACACCTACAGGATAAGAGACGACAGCTTGGAAACTGGGGGACTCAGAAGAGGACTCAGTGGTAGGAAAGGATAAGAAATTCAACAAGAGCTTCCAATGCAATGTCATGAAACTCGTTCCAGCTTTGTAGCTAGATGGGCCAAAGAGGCAGTATCTCTCAGCACACTGAAAAGATTAATGGAGGCACAATGTATTCAGGTCCTGGTCACACATTTTTAAACTGGAAGTTTAGAGTTTGAGAAAAGTCTTAAACTTCATGTGAAAGCTAGAGATGTTTTACAAAGAAATGTGACTCATTCAGATCCTTCAATAAGACATAGACTGAGGAATGGCAGGAAGAGTAGAGATATGATTGGATGGTGAATCCCAAAGAACCTTAAAGTCCCCATTTAATCTAACAGAAAATAATGGCTGAAGTCACACATACTGATAATATACGTTAACATTTAACACTGTGAATGATCAAACTATCAAGGTAAAACCTCTGTCTCTTGGAAGCTTAGTCAACACGATGTCTGGAAGTTGCCTGATTAGCCATCCTTTCATAAATGTTACTCAGCCCTCAGTATAAAGGCAACTGGGTAAGTGTCAATCAACCAGGTTATATGGGAGATCCAGTGAGATGATCTAATGCCCCTTCAGGCTGTACACCTGATGAGCTTGAAGGAAGATCTTAGAAGAATGGTTCAGCACAGAGACTCCTCCTGCTGCTCCCGTTTTGCTGCTGCTTCTGCCCAATTTGTTCACTCAGCACTTCCCGATGTCAGCTGTGACACTTCCCATAGATGTCAGAGTAACCAAAACTGAAGGGAAGGCAAGAACCAAGAGCAGCTTGAAGCTTTGCCCAGTAACAAGTTGGCAAACTGAGTTATCATGTGTATCCTCCTATCACTCCAGGGCAACTGCACAAGTGCAAATGGCTTTTCAGCCCTGTGTATCTCACAGAGAGCATTCCCAAGAGGTACACTGACTCACTGAACATCCAGTAAGTCTTGCTGTAACCCATCTCATTTGGCCCAGCTATGTGCTAGCAGGCACATGGAAACACTGCAGAGGACTTGCTTCACTGTGCAGCTGATAAGTAAATTTTTCTGTCACCTTGTGCCTATGGCCAGGGTTATAGGCCTGAAAGAATCTTACCCAAATTTTCTGGCTGCACAATTCTGTGGCAGATGAATTCAGAGTATTTACATTGCATTGAAATTATTCCTTTTTTGATAAGCAATTTTTTAATTTCTCATATATTTAGGCTTGAGAAAGCCATGATTCAAAAGCAAATACAAATCTACTTCACAGTATGTGCAATTAAAAAAAAAAAAGTTTGAACAAAAAAAATCCATTCCATTATAATGTGATACACTGCTGAAAGGGATTCCAGAAACTCGTCTCAGGTGGGAGAAAGGCTGAGATCATGAACAAGCCACAGAGCATGGGGGTAGTTTATTCTATGTGCTGTGTCAGGAAGCAAGAGTGACAGAAGACTGAAGGAATCAGTCTTTAATTTGAGTCTGTAAGTGTGAGACTGGCAAAACTTAAGCCATGCTCTGCAAGTTTATGGCCACAGCAGGAGGAGTTCATGTCCTCTGCATATGCTGCACCGCAGTTCTCAGTCTGTAAAAATTTGAAACTCTACAAATTTTCAAACATGGGTCTCACCAGAGTAGGAGCCGCTCAGAATGGCAGCTCCTCAACCAAGCTCAAGATCTCTATGTGTGAGAAGTCCTGATACGCCCCCCTAGTCTCCTCTGAGAGGCATCATGCTCTAGCAGTCACCAGATCTCCACCAAAACTGCTGCGATCAGTCAGTTTATCTTTAAATGGAGAATGATTCACACAGGCAAGATGTAGTAAAGGTGAGAGGCAGTGATTGCCTTTGTTCAGGCAGATCTGGGCAAGATGAGCTCCTCTGATATTGCTCAGTTCTTCCAGGGCACTAAAGTAACCTCTTTGACAACAGATACAGGCAGAGTGGAAGAAATGCTCTCCACAGCCAGTGCCGGTCTAAACTGGGAGGTGGCCTTGTGTGCTCTGCCTTACCTTTATTCCTGAGAGGTGGGAGGCACCCATTCCTCTTTCCTTGGCTGCTCTCTAGAACAGGCAAAAGTAGCCAACAGGGAATTGCAACAAACCTCATAAGCGTCAGTCAGTTGTGACCTGATATCCCATTCAAGCAAATCAGCTTGGTGGTGAACCGCATCTCCTCAGACTCTCCTTTCACAAAAGGCTGCACACTTTGGACTTCAGGGTGCGCAGCCTGGCCTTAGGAGCTTGATTACATTCACGGTAGGTGGATTAGGTGGCAAAGTTAGACTCAAACTGGGGCAAAATCCATAGCACAGGTGGTACCAACAAGCTGTAATGCCTGTAGACTTCAGAGCAATTCCTACAGGCTGTTTCTCCTCTGCATGATTTCCCACCTGAAAGGAAGTTTAACATTTTAATAATGGCAACTGCCTTTTTTTAAGGTTCACCTGCATTGAACAAAATGCCTCTTAAAAGAAGGAACATTTTTGATATATCTGTAGAACAACTGTTACCCTCAGTAAGAATAGGTTGGTTTCACCAGGCAGCTCTGACCACGAGCAGAACTTGACTGTGTAAAAGATGCTATACAAACACATAAACAAAATGTGAATAACTTTAACAAGCCAGTCAGATGAAGATTGGCAAAGGTGGAGAGAGGTCAAGGCACCTGGTTCACGGTTGTTCATCAGATCAACAGTAAAGTCAGGGCAAATAGTTGCCTTGCACAGTCTCTTCAAACAGATAAAGTAATACTGTAAGTGTCCGTGGTTGTTAACATCAGATATTTTCATTATATTTCTATTGAATTTTCCTTGGCAGGAGTTCTTTATGTTACTAAATTCTGGCTGCATTCTTTGAAAGAGTGATTTAGTTGCTGTAGGTTAATAGATGTGGTTTTTACTGTCACAGGATAAAGCCACGATTTTCAGTCCTTTAAAAAACTTGTGTTCTGGTGAAAGAGGTGAAACAGCTGAAAAAACTTACTGCACATGGCCAATGGAAAAATCAACAGATGACAAAAGTTAAACCATGTTGCAATAAAGTGAAATCAGCTACACTTTATCCTAGGGATTCATTCCTACAGTGTTAACCCTATGTGAAGGGAAACCTGATATGTTTTCCCTATTGCAAAATGCTCAGTAACAGAATTCATCAGCTATGCCCTGGTAATTCCTCATTCACACGTTACTACGCTGAACAATGCTGAACATTTTTTTTTACAATTAGTGATCTCACAGACTGTTTTCTTTTTAAAACAACATTAGTATTTAAACCTTAAACAAATCAATATTCTATGAAAAAAATAGAAATTAGATTATTTTCAAACTCTGCATGCAAAGAAATAAATGTCCTTGAAAGTGATTTGTTATATTCTTGAAAAAGAATCAAAAGCTTTGTGTCCATTCATATGAAATACAGATGCATATTCTCTTCCTTACTTTCATGTGAGCACCCAGAGCAGTTCAAGTTTTTTCAATAAAATGTTTTGTGACAGAAAAGCAATTTCTGCAAAATCAAAATTTCCACAGGGAAAATTCATCGAGTTTCTTTTTCTCTAGGGAAAAGAGAATTTAAATACTTAGTTCTGAAGCATACTTTGAAGTGTATGAATTACCTCCAAGCTGAAAATCCTGCTTTCTTGCATCTATAAATAACCTATGTGTCTTTCAGTCATGCATATTGGTAATGTTAGCAACCAGTCTGGGTCCCAGGCATGCACTTCTAAAGGGCAAAGAAAGGCATCCATTCTCCCTTAACCTGTGTTTCAGACTTTCAAATACCAAAATTCTGAGAGGCTCTGCAGAGGGGAAAGCATTGTATATTCTTTATTTTCAGATGGAATTGGTAATAGCTGGGAGTGTGCAACAGTTTGGTAGCGTTTCATCCCACAGCACTCCCCTGTTGATGAGGTTTCTTGTTACATCATTCCACTACTTTGTCCCAGAAAGTGATGATCAGTTCAATACTGCAGGTCACTATCTGCAGTCCATAGCACAGGCACAACTGAGTCACACCCCAGTACCATTCCTGATTTTTAATTACGGTCACTGACAAATAAAGTTGTTGAACTATCAAAGAGAAAGTCAAAGCTTTTGGACCTGAAACATGAGGCTGCTCCACATAAACTTGGGACTAATTGTTTATTATATTGTTATTAGTTGTTATAAGCTATCATTTATGTATTGCGTGCAATGATTATATGTTATTTTCATTATTTTGTCTGCTATCGATGGCTGGTTTATAATCTGAATCATGGCAAGGAAGATGACAAAAAATGTAAGCAATAAGAAAACCAAAAAGGTTTCTATTAGGTTTAAATGATAGATTATTGTAAGTAAATAATCTGAACATTCTTAAATTAATACCAGAGCTGGACAGTAGTTAAGTGGAAATAACACTACTAGTAAACACTTTCAAATCACAGGTTAAGGTAAAATTCCTTGTGATTGCTGGGTATGCTTGCTGTTTATTTCTCCCATCCTGAAAAGCCCTGTACAGGAGTACATGGCTGTTAACAAGGACCCCAAGAAATCAGTACACATATATTTCTGGAAATGAGATTTCAGTGAGTGTCAAGGAATACAGAATCAAGCGTAAGGTTGTGTCGTCTGGTATCCCACATATGGCAATGAAGGTGAGACAACCTCTGCAAAAGGTGAGTGCAAAACTCTTTTCTGCAGAACTCTTATTCAACACCCTACAATGAGAGAATGACTTAAAACCAATGCCTGAGATTTTATATTTATTTTGGAAGCACAGTGTAACAAAACAGCACAAAAGGTGTTAACACTGAAGATTGAGCCAGCTGTGATATCTGTATTGTCTGTGTTTTCTATACCCAGCATAGGTCTGTTGCACCCATATAAGAAAAGAAAGCTCATATAAGGAAGAATCATCCTAAAGGAAACATTGATTTGTACTCTAGTATATTATCAATATAATTCTCCATCCTGTTTAGAGCAACCCAATAACTGCACATGCAGCTGAAGTCTTCATTGTGCTTTACCTGATTTTAGCTATCACAAAGTACAGTTAGTCTACAAATCCTGTAACAAGAAGCAATACAAAACCAACTCTATAGTGCTGTGATTATTTTTTTTTTCTTTCTAGAAGAGAACTGGAAATATTGATGAATAATGAGAACATTCGGTGTTGCATCAGCAAGGTTAAAACAGAACTGATTTCTGAGGGGTGTATTACAAAAAGCAGCTGTAGGGCAAAACAATGGGAGGCAGGGTTAGGCAGGGCACAGCTACAACATGGCACAGGGCAGGGACTGGCAGCCCCAGGCTGAGCTGAAACGGGGTTCTGAGCCGTGGTCAGGGGTGGGGGAAGACCCCGGGGGGGCTCGGCAGGGCCAGGAAGGTCTGCAGGTGCCCCCAGAGCCTCAGATAACCCACCCAGCATAGTCACCCTTATCATTCTCTTAAAACTCTATGAATGATACTGGCAATGAAGAACAGGGTCACAGAGTGTGATGGAACAGCAAGGCTTTCAGAAAACTTGGAATCCTCAGATGGATGCAATTTCTGGAAAAAAGACTGTCTTTTCATGGGATTCTTCTTACTTATAAAACTCAATTTCTGCCAAAGGTAGCAGGAACTTTAATGATGGTCGCTGTGTAAGGGCTTAATGAAGGGAATATTTTAGAATAAGTAAATGAATTGCCCCACTGAATTGAGAAAAAAAAAAAAAAAAAAAAAAAAAAGACAGCTTCAGAGGTGTTAGTTTTACAGGAAATCCTGTCTCACTTGGATGGATATAGAGAGCCTGAAAAACAGCAGAACCGTTAGGTAGCAGAGGCGAGAGAAAGAGAGTTACAGAAATACTTTACAAAGGGACACTATTCACCCTGTGTATATATGGAGTGCATGTACAGAAGGTTACACTCTTTAACAGAGATGTATAAAATCTCTGTACAAAGTACTCTTTCTACAGCTGTCCTTGAGATATGTCACAGTGCATCCCTGTTGCTAGACAGATGCTAATCCTGTGTTAGCCAGTGTAGCCAAGCCTGCTTCATCAATGCAAAAAAGCCTTTGTCCGTCACAAGAACCTCCACGGCAAAAAAGGAAAAATAGCACCTGAGGGAAAGAAAATGCGTCTTAAAAATGGTCTTGAGAAACAGCAGGCCTGGAGTCTGTTAAGCAGAGAGTGAGAAACTAGTTCTAGATAATGAAACTATTTTTCTTGAAGTTGTCCTGTACTGAGACGCAGGTGTGAATTTCCAGAGGACCCGGCAAGGATGCTGCACTTTGACATCACCCTCACTTACAGATCACACCAGATGGTTAGCTGGCAGTTGCACAGTTGCAAGCCCATCCCGTGTGCATTCACCCCCAGCCAGATGTACACATCAAGTCTTGTCTCTTTAGATTCTGTATCTGCCAAGTTGAAATGTGATGAGCTTATTAATATATACAGGATTCAAAGCAGGGCGGGCCTTATAGGTCAAAATTAACGCAGAACGAATTATGTGCCAAAGAGCAAAACTTTGCAGAAGTACACATTATGCCCTGTGCTAGAAGCTTTGCAGGCACTGGTTCATACCTAGCAAGTGCCAGGGTTAAGGACAAAGAACTTCACCTGTTTAACTTCAACTGTTAAACAAATCCTGGGCTTGAACAGAGCTAAGTCAAGGTCAGGCAGCAAAGATAACACTAGGTTTTGCTTTGTGTGGGACACCTATGGTTTAAAACACGGGAAGGTAAAGATGCAGTACCGTTGACCCAGAGCACTTCTTCTGTTTCCTATTCCCCTTTGCTTGTTATTTTGGACTTAAACCTGCATGATGCAAGGTAACACTTTATTATGAAATGTTCAATGGCTTTTCTGTGGGCAGCCAGATGAGTTTTTGGGGCCAGCTTTTATCTGTCATCAATCAGTATGCAACACTTAGTGGTGGAGTGTAATAAAGCAGTTCATCAAAGTATGATTTGTAATAGGGTGAAAGTATTTAGATTCTTTGATTGAGCATGTGTGATATTTCTGCCTACTGTCCATAATAAAACCTGAATGCAATAATGAAGCACCCATTTTTGCCCTAAATATTCAAGAAAGTAGAGCCATGTCCTCTTTTATCCTCAATAGTTACTGCATGTATCCTTCCAATAACTGCTTCATGCTATTTCACACAAAACTCTTTTTTTCTTCTTGGCTCCATAGCTGGAACCCTAAAAGAATTTTCCACATCTAAAGGACTATTTGTGCCTGGCTTTCTGCTGCATGGATAAGCTTTGTCTCCTGTGTGGCAATAAGTTATTCTTACTGCAGAGATTGTCATTATTCTAGAAAATCAAGGCACTGGACCATGTCCAGGCACTCAGAAACCTCACTGATAACAAAGAATTTGTACGTAGCAAAGGTGTACAGTTCTGTACCATCTGTATATCACTGGCTTTTAAATCCAGTTCACTTAGTAGCTGGATGCATGTAGATGTTGAAAGGGACTAGAGAAAGAATGGGTCTTTGTCTAGTTGAAGACCTACTTTGGATTCATGCCACCTGTCAGACTTGACATAAGGTCAGCAGTGCCAAATACTGCAAAGATATTAAGGAGAATAAGAATGGATTTCTCCCTTGTATCCATTGACAGCAACAGACCTTCTGTGCCAGTCATCCATCAGTGCCAGTGAGACAGATTCAGCATCCTGCCCTGGTCTGTGTCTGTACCGCCTATGACCCTAGATTAACATGAATAAACTTGTAAGTGGGTCCTCTATGTGCTTGCTTTAGAATACCAGATTTGATGGTAGGTGGCAGATGAACTGAAATGATGCATTCAAGACAAATCATTGAGGAGAAAAAACTGAGGCTGAGTACTGCCAGAAATACTGAGATCCCTTTCCTGAATTAAGCATTAGCTAATTCTGCCCCAGGTCTTTGACTCCATGTCCCATGGGTGTAATGTTAGGATAAATTAGCAAGCTGTCTAATTTGCTAGCCTGGGAATCCCTGCAGTTGTACTGAGACCACCAAACCTGGGGATAGCCAGCGAAATTTCCGCAGAGGTCTACTGCACAGGCACATGAGCACAGGAGACCTCTGTTAGTAAAAATCTGAAAAATTGGTGGAAACTAGTAATGTGCTGTAATTCAGACTGAGCCCCAAAAGAGGAGTACAGGAAAGGGTTACAAGGTTGCTCGCAGGTTACCACTTGTAACAGTTGTCACTTGTTCTTTTGCACCCTAGTGTTCTCTCAAACCTCAGCTGTGTTTTGTCACCATCAACACAGAATAACAAAGCAACATTCTACCCAAGTCTATAAAGCTCTGGTGGGAATGGAGCCCCCTGTTCCCAAGGTAAGACGTTTCCCTGAACAAAAATACCTCACCTTCATGTTAAGAGGTTGGATATCATATTTAGAAGGAACAGACATATCATACCCCCTTGCCCTTGTGGTGAACAATACAAAAAGGTAGCCTGACTTGTGTTTTGATTTAGGTTATTGTAGACGGCCAGTTCTTCAGGCAAACTGTTGAAGAGCCGGCTAACAAATGTCTTATCATCCATGATTCAGTGAGTGGACAGCAAAACTAAACCAGAGGAGTGTCAGTGAAACTGTGGAGAGGTGCAAGATGTTAAATGTGTCCTCTTTCCTTTGTATAGGCCTTTGGTCATGATTGGTATGAGAACCTTAAATTCAGTGCAGAGGACCTTATACAGAAGAGAAGATTCCCCGTGATTTCAAGTTCAATATTTCTTGTGCTCCGTTTGACATATTGCAGGATCAAACAACATTAAATTGGAGTCATCTAGCAAAGTGTCTACATCTCTTGCGATTACAGTGAAAGTTATGGAAATAGGATGACATTAAAATGACCAGATTTTAATATATTGTCTTGGAGACCAAGTGGACTTACAAAAAACATGCCAGCTTTTTCTCTGAATTTTACTTAACTGAAGGAACCATCTCTATCCTAAAATTAAATATTCACATCCATTATTATTCTCGGACTAGGGACAATAATTGAAATTAATATCAAGATGCATTTTTAAAAATCATCAATCTGCCATCTTAACTACATTATTTTCTACCTTCAGGCACTTGTTGTAGTTTTTATGAACATGATTCAAATAAATTGGCTCTTTTTCCTCGGTGGCTTCTTTAATTACTTTGTTATTATCCAAGGAACTGGTTTAATTTAAATGAACACAGTGTTCCTGCTACTACTACCCAGAGAAAACAGACTCAGAACATGCTGTTTTGTAGTTACAGTGTATGCCCCTGCATGTGGATGCCGAAACTTGTCTGGTCCTACCCGTTTACCCGCCTTTCTGTGATCCAAAATCTCCCATCAGCCCAGCATAACCACTTGTCCTGAACACCTTCTTCTGAGTCTTTCCAGATAAAGAGCAAAGGTAATTAGGCAATTAGATTAAAGGACACTTTTACAGAACATTTATTTCATTCCTAGACTACACAGTTACTTCATCTTACCCAGGGCAATGTTCCCTTACCAAATATTTGTGTATTTTTAATCAAAGAAATGTGTGTAATAAATAAACACAAGAAATGAACAGTATTTGCCCTGTTACGTCCTCATATTCCTGTTATAGTAATACATGTTGGTAACCCAGTTTTGTACATAGGTGTAAGATTCTTCCTCCCCCTCCTTTTGGTGTCTTTCCAACTAAAGTACATAATAAAATACAGAAGAAGGTGTTTTTTTGAAAAAAAATACGAGCAAACATTGGTACTTCATAAAATATTTAAAGACCTTACAAAAACGCAAAACTGTATTTCATTTCCTGAAATAGTTATAGTTTCAAACTCCATCTATTTCTCTTAAACCAAACCCATATGTGTTTGAGGCAGATTTAATCTGTGGAAATACTTTATTTTTGGCTGGCCTGCATGAGTGAACATTAAGTATGAAGCAACAAGTATGGCAAGTCAGGATATTGAGAAGAAATTGTTGTATCTCAAAGAGCAAATTGTTAAAATCTGAGCGATTTCAGCTTGTCTTTTTTTGTGATTAAATATGAGTTACATGACCATATTTTACAGCAATGGTCTAGGTAGCTAGCACATTTTGATTTTTCTGTGTGTTTTAATGGTCAGAAGTCTTCCTTCTGCTAAAAAGCTGCTATTTTGTGTCCCTTCCCTCCACTGAGGACATGTACGCTGTCATTTTTTAGAGCAGCGTTCACAGATATGCTCATATGGGGGCCAAATCATCACACAATTGACTTACTTTTGTTCTTCCTTTATCACTTTCTCAGTACCAAAAGGAGCTCTCGGCGGCCAGCTGCCCTGCCCTGGTCCCCGCAGGGAGGAGCACGGCAGCACGAGGAAGCGGCTCCCAGCCACCGGTCACACAGCGCCGACACCTTGGGAAGTCATTTGCAGAACACGTGAAATGTGGCCTCTTGATTTAATGGCATTTCACACCATTCTTGTACAGGCAGAAACAACTGCTAAAGACACAAGTCAGAGGCGAGCCGGATCGGGCGGCTCGCTGCACTTGAGCTGTGTTTGCTGTAGACGATGATCCGGGTTGGCCCTGATGTATCTCCAACATTAGGTCTAATTTCTGTTGCCGTTAGTTGATTAATATTGTCATCACGAAATCAGACGGAGAGGCAAGTACAAGAAAGGGTCTGTGACTATTTTCTTTTTTAATTTAATTTCTGCTGAGCATAAGGTTTATATTTGCTTAATTAGGACTTCACTATAAACATTAATGACCCTAAGGCCAACCTGATTTGTTTGAGAAAGGTAATAAATTATCTGCCAGAACAGTTTGATCTCTGTATAGAAGTCTTACTCCAGCTGGAGCCTGACTACATCCCCAAGCTTCCCATCAGTTCATCTCACACATCTTTTACTGCACCACAATTCCTCTTGTAGCAGCCTCAGACATGTCAGCGAGAAAAAATATAAAAAGCCTCGTCTTTGCCTTTCAGACGGATGCTCTGCTGCCCACCGCAGTGCTACATCCCGAACAATCATTGCTTCTTGCAACTACCAGGAACATGTCAGGATCTTGAAAGAAATAATTAGATGCCAACTTCGGATAATAGAGTATTTAAAAATCAATTAGCCTTAATGGGAATACTTCACAAGTTTTCTCATGATTCTGCCGTTTGACACGATGTGTTGAAGTGTGTCTCACAGACAAGTAATAGCCCAGTATCTCACGGGAAAGTGAAGCCTCTGCTGTGATGTACTAAGAGTGCATTTTACTGCTTCTGGAGTCCATTCATTTCTTGCCATACCAGCGTCAATGAACTTCCTAGCGGCTGTCAGTGTGTTTAGTGCACATGTCAAGACAGCACTATGCTGGGCCTGACATCAAACAAACTGGCGGCAATCAAGATATTACCTCGAGCTGGCAAGAAGGAAAAATAACAGGACCCTATAAGGAGCAGTAACTGAAATACTTTCTTTATTGACCACCCTAAGTTTCCTGTAATCTTGTGGCCATAGAATAATTAATCCGCTACAGATGATGGCACGAACAGTGATGAGAAAGAACAAATTATATCTTTTGCTTTACACTCCATGGAAACACCATTTTAAAGGTGTGGTTTTTGGGAGCTTGCTCTGCTTTCTCATCTCCTGGGGTCTGCCTGGGAGCCAGTCTGGTCCAGCTTTGTCCCCCTGAATACCTCTTACCCCTAGAAGGCAGATTACAGACACAGAACTGCTGGTCTGCTTGGCAATTTGAACACTTTTTGGATTTGTTTTTTCCCTCACTGTTTTCTCTTTGATGACCTGGTGTTATATGATTGTGCGGCTAACAGACTGATTGTTGGTGCACATGTCCTTCTGCATACAGCTCTCACCAAATCACTTCAGATTGACTTACTTCTTTGCTAGTCTTCCCTAAGTTCATAAAAAATGCACATTTTATTTTGCCACCTCTAAGGAAAGGAGAGAAACCAAGGAACCACAGAAATGCCACTTTCTCCCCTGTTCTCCCTTTGGTCCATCTCCAAGATCCAAGCATGTGAGAGATGGCAGGTTCAGGATCAGTCCTTTCCTTTCCTGGGGGGTACCTGAGCCCATTTTTCTGGGAAACCACCAGCATCAACAGGCTACCAAATTCTTCTAGGCAGAATTTTGCTTAACCATTGCAGCTGCTATAGACACCAAATCCCCCCCACCCCACCCTGCATAAAGAAGAACATTCAAGTTGGTGTTTAAGAAGCAACAGGGAAATGAGATACCTGGGTTTCAGAGCCCAGTCTAGTGAATATTTTGTCCTTGATCTCCAGTAGCACAGTGCCAGCAGGGCAGATCAAGCAATCCTCATATCTTGCAGCAGCCTTTCTCTAGGTCCTCCTGGGAGAAGGAAAATCCAGAGTCCAGTGCTTCATTCAGCCGTTGCCCTCCAGTGTCTCAGGTATGTGCTGTAAATGCTGGGTCATGGATAGAAAAAAATAACAAGCCCCAGCCCTGCTTCCTCCCCACTATTTTGTGACTGAAACACCCCTTCCTACTTACACACACACCAACAACAACAAAAAAGCAAATCCAAAGCAAACAAACAGCTATTATTGTATTCCTGGCCAAACCAACTGATGTTTTGTTGATGCTGTTTCTTAAAATGCTTTTTGTGTTGAACCACTTTGCTGTATTTTAAACATTTCAGAAATTAAACAGAATGAGTCTTCATGTAGTAGGCAAATATTTGACTGTTTTTCATGCTAATAGCACAAAGATACTGCATGGGTAAGGGAATCATCAAGATTTTTTTTTAAATGCTTCATAAGCTAAGTAAACAAAAACACGTATATAAATCAAAAATAGCATAAATCAAATTTTGTCTGTAGGGTGCCCTTTCAAGCATCAGAGCGTGGGAAGAGACTGCTGTGAAACATTAAAAAAAATAGCTCTATTTGCATCATTTCAGTGGCTCCAAACAAAACAGCCATCATTGCATGAGATGAATAAGGGATGCACTTTCCCCTGTCATTTTGCCTGGCACTTTCTGACTTCAGCTCAAACTTTAAACAGCACTCAGCCAATCCTGCAGCATTATCATATCACTTTGACCATAAAGTAAATAAATAAGCAAACCCACCCAGGTGCAGCAGCATATCTGCTTAAATGGATTGTTCAGAGATCTCTCCTTGAAGTTAGTTTCTCAGGCTTTTTAAATGGGTAGCGTTGAGCTCATATATCTCTTCAAGTACCAACACTATGAATCACCTTGAAGAACTTTTTTGAGGGGGAAAAAAAAAAAAAAGAAGAAAAAATAAAGAAAAAAACCAAACCTTTACTGTTGTAGTAAAAATGAAAAATGGATTTCCTTCTGGCTTCCACTGCCTGGGAACTGTGTCATCGTTTTCTTTTTCTTCTTCTTCTAGTTTATAGACTTAAGGAATAAGCATTTCCCAGGGTTTGGCTGACAAATATTTGTATACGAAAACTCCTGCATGATTAAACAGAACAACATGCTTATAACTTGTCCTTTACTCTGCTTAGCAATCAATTCTTTTGCAGATTTGCATAGTTATGATGACACTGTAGCAAGGAGCTCTAAGCGCTTGTTTCATCTGCCTCCTTTTTCAAGTGCTTATCATTTGAGTATATTAAGAAATATTGCTTTGAGCTACACAACCTGCTAGCTAGGACTCTGGGAAAAGTTACAGGGACTATTGCTTCCCACTCCTCTTGCAATCAAATGGAAATGTGGGTTATGGCAGCACTGTGTCCTCTTTTTCCAGAAGCCACAGGTAGAAGCAGATAACTCAGCTGGAGTAGATGGACAAGAATCTTTTTTACATGCCCCCATGATGTTGCGGGCTGTTTGGCAGGTTTACATAGTGCTGCTGCTGCTGCCAGTAAAGGCAGCTTGCAGCAGAAAGGGAGCTCCAGTGTCCAAGTCCCACTCCCTTGAACATGGAGCCAACCCTTGTTCTCACGCCTTTACATCTTTCTTTTGTTACAGATATAGTAATATTGAAGGTTTAATTTTGAGGTTTTACCATCTGTTATATTAAAAAAGCAATGTTTGGAATTAGGGGGTGTTTGTTTTTCTGAAGTGACTATCTTTAAAGAAGGACTTAAACAAACAAACCAGCCTGATTTTTCTATTTTTTTTGCAAGAATTCATTGCAAGAAAGAAAAAGAAAAAAAAAAAAAAAAAAAAAGAGGGAATAATAAAAAAATACCACACCAGGGCTGTCCTTAGCATCAGAACACGTTCAAGTATGGAGGTATTTTCTGTACTTTAGTTAACAAGGAGTTAATTTTGAGATTTTATTTCCTCCTTTCCCTTGCAAGCACAGTAAGACTAGGAAATGCTGAGGAGACAAAGGATGGGAATACAGGGAGGGAAGGCATCCCATTGATGGTTTTGTTTGTTGCTGTCTGGCTTCCTGTTCTAATTTGTTTTCATAGAGGTTTTCCCTTCAGCAGCACTTTGCCTGCTTTGCTTCTGCTTTCGAGACCTTCCAGGTCTGAGAGCAGCTGTGCTAGCCTTGAACATTGCTGCCTTACCAGGTAG
Source organism: Falco naumanni (assembly GCF_017639655.2). Taxonomy (NCBI): domain Eukaryota; kingdom Metazoa; phylum Chordata; class Aves; order Falconiformes; family Falconidae; genus Falco; species Falco naumanni. The sequence continues at coordinate 90,457,981 of NC_054056.1, forward strand.
GGCCATCGGTGACCCTGTGGGCTACCAAGAGACTGCAATATCCCCTGGCGTGCTTTGATCAAGGTTAGGCTCTGGAGGTACTGAAGGAGACTGCCTTTCCCCCTCTGATCTTGCCATGCAGAAGCTCAGAGGAGGAGGGGGACCATTTTACCTTCAGTGCGGAATCTGGCATCAACTCAGCTTGTGGGGATGGGATGCAGAACAGGAACAGAATAAATTCATCTGAAAGGAGCTCTTGTGCCCAGACAACAGTCCTATAGGCAGGCAAGCGAAGCTGTGCATTTATATGCAGTGTGGAGGGTTGGCGAGGCTGCTCTCCGGGCTCCAAGCGCTCTCTTGGTTAGACTTCAACATGACAGACAGCCATCAGGTGCAGACACAGATGGGAGATGTAGGAATTCTTCCTAGAGAGGACCAAAATAGCTCCTGACATTCAAAGAGCTGCACTGGAGATGGACACTTCACAGAAATGGGGGTAAAAACCACCATGGCTCAACATGAGGGGGTGGGGAACGTGTAAGAAACTCTGTTTCCTTTAGAAAAGATCATAACATCTCCTGAAAGGAGGTGTCTTCTCCAGGCTGGGAGCCCCCAAAAGTGCTTAGCCAAACTCCTTTGCTGCCGTGGAGCAGCTGAGGCAGTTGGAAATTTGGTACCTTTTTTCCACATCCAGATTCAAGTAGTCCTCGTGGCTGCTGTCAGAGCACCCCAGGTACTGCTGCCTACCAACCGTGGAGGAATTACTTCACAAATCCTTGGAGTACAGGAGCACATCACACATCTTCCCCTAAATTATGCCCAAATTGGTTATCAAAGTGGGTGTTCAGGGTTGACTTTATTACAACATTGCAGGCTTGAGCACCAGCATGTCACTCTGTGCAAGTGGATTAGGAATCCTCTTCCCATTAGATCATCCCAATCTATTTGCAGCGAGGGGTTTTCTTTTCCTGCATACAAAGCTTTGCAGCTCCAGGTATTGGGTTGCCACTGCTGTTGTGCTCCTGGATTGTTTTATGTGCCCATGGGAGCAAAGGATAATCTTAAGTGGAACAAAGATGCTTCAGATAGGGGCTTGTTAAAAATGATCAGTATTGCATGCAGGCTGGTGAGAAAAATGGCACCTAGTGCTGTACTTTTCCAAAAAAAAGTAAGAACATGAAAAATTAGCAGCCAGGAATGAAGGACAGGTAACCCCCATTGTCTGTCTTGGACAAGTCTGATATGGCTTAATCAGTGCTTCAACAGCTACTTTGTGAAGGAACGACACAGACACACTTCAAACCTGTGGTGACTCACAAGCAGCACAGCACGTCCCAGCAGGAGCAGCCGTGGGATCTCACACATATGATGCTCTGTCATTCAGGCAGGTTTCAAAAACCCTGACTGAGAGTTTCTGACAAACTCTCTATCAAAGAAGTTCCTTGTCCAGCTTCAAATATATCCAGTCCTCAGATGGAATGAAGAAAATGTTTAACAGTGTTCATTCAGAAGCACTACAAATAAAGGAATCTAACAAAAGTACAGCGGGATTTTCACATAAATAGAGTGAAAAAGCTTAGAATAAACGTCATCAGACCAAGGTGCAAACCAGTAGCACCTGCATTTTTATCTCACACACACACACATGCACACACACACTTATTCTTGCTTGCACTTCTGAGGAAGATGATTGAAACGAACCTTGGATGTTATACTCTGAAATGGGTATAACACAATGCCTCAACCTGCCCACATACTGCAAGATTTTTTTCCAACCCCAGCCCCAACCCCAACCCCAATGGACTTGTCAGCAGTTTCTATCATTAGCAACATAATCCCTCCTCTTTCCTGCTCTCGCTTTTTATGTTTTCCCAGGGCTGCACCAATAATGAATAATTTACCAGTGTGGAGAAAGAAAAGTGTCACTACTGGAGTCTCAAGGCTCATCACTCACAAACCTGTCACATGGTCAAGAGTCATCAGTGCCATTATTTGTGTGAAGAGAAATTAGCACTAATCTACTGAGTCTCTTGCTCCAGCCACTGTAAATGTTGCCAGATTCTTAACAGAGCAGATTGTCTGTGCCACTGCAAATTGCTTATCTCAGTAAAGTTGGAAAAAAAAAAAAAAAAGGAAAAAAAAAGGCTTCTCACTCACTTCGCAGAGGACATCCCACATGTGTTAAGAATTAAAGGAGAGGCACTGTAATGCAAAGGGCTGGAGAAGTGCTAAAGATTTGCCTCTGCTATTAATAAAGAGCCATTGAATCCATAGAAAGGATTTCAAGCAGGACTTTCAAAGGCATACTTTTTTTTTTTTTTTTCTTTTTCAAAAAGGAAATATGGTTTTCCATGTCACAGAATAAGCATGTGAATGCTAAGATTTGAATTTTAGGAAGGAAAGGAAATGCCCTGTACTGAACTATGAAACATAAACAAGGCACAAAATAGAACAAAATGTTGTCTTGAGTAAATAATCAGGGCAACAATGAGAACTATTGTACTGTGAGGGGCTTCCTCCTATGAAAGAAAGGAAGAGATGGGTAATGTGCTTGGTTTGCTCCAGCAGTCATTTCTATCTATCGATCTGGGGACTTTAAAAGTGCTAACATCAGCAGGTTTTTGGAACACCCCTACATGAAATCCACAGCAAAAGCAAAGCTGCCATCGGCCCGGCTCATCCCTGCAGCAGCAGGAGTGACAGCTGGGGCTTGGAGGCAGAAAATCCCGCAGTCCCTCCTCGAGGGCTCAGCAGATCCCATCAAAGGGCGAGGTTTGCTCTCCGCCAGGGACCAGCCCCTGCACCTGGTGGAGTCCAAGTAGAGCTCCTGGCCGAAAAAAAAATAAAAAAGAAAAGAAAAAAAAATTAGCTTCCATCTCTAAAGGTTTGAAATGGATTCATTTTCTCTCTCTCCTTCCCTTTGTTCAAAATAATTTTCCAATTCTAATTACTAGCAAAATAAGCCTGTCTCAATAGGGAGTCACAAGTGAAAAATGTAATCCTTTGGATCATGAGAGATGCTGGCCCAAAATCAGAAACATGCCATTATAAAACAAAATTTGGAAGACGGAACTTTTTTATTTTGATCATAAAAGCAGTTAATTTGTTAAAAAGTCTTGCCTTTTCTCACTCTGGGAGGACCTACAGGCAGCCGGGTCTCTGGCTTGGCTCTGTGCCTGGCAGCCGGCCTTCAGGACTGCCCTCACACTTCTCCTTGGCAGCACAGCTCCACCAAAACACACTCTGGGGGCATCCCCCAGCTCTGGCAGCCAGCATAATCCCCAAAGTGGGAGGCTACATGAGAAACATAACACAGCCTTGGGCTGTATTATGGTTTGCACCTAAGATCCTCTAAGGACACCATGCATCCTTCCCGCCACAGATTCACCTCTGCTCAGCCCTTGAAGGCTACTCCGTCTTCACTTGAACCTGCAAGGGGACTGTGTTTGCTTATGAGGAAAACGAGGATAGATGGTGTGGCTCGGAGAAGATGCCCCTGTCGTAGCAAGAAGACCAGTGTGTGGAAGGGCTCCTTAGTACTGGGATTGGGAGGCACCCCAGGAATACCCAGCTCTTATGGAAATATCTGCATCTCAACACCAGTGCAAAGCCTCAAAGAGCTTCTCAGATAGCAAAGTAAGTCTGTGTTTTAAAACCCAAAGATCTCTGGGCTTTCCATTTTTTTCAGGCTTTATCAGTTTTTTTAAATAAAAAATAATAAGTGGAATTTCACACAACTCTCCTGTCCCTTGTGCAAACTAATGATGTTGTCCTAAAGCTGAATTCCTGACTAAATTTCCCGAGTCCCTTTCCAACACTTACCCTCTCTACCATTCCTCTTGTCTCCATTCCAATTGTATTGCTGCCCAAGAGTGGGAAGTGCCATTATTAAAAAAACTTAGCAGATGAGCAGCCCAAAAGACATCCAGATTCTCCTTCCTTCTCAAGCTCTTTCTGCTGCTCAGTGTCATCTATCCCACTATAGTTTCAGTGCAGTTGTGTGTCCCAAATCAACACACACCACTGCCAAACATCCCCACTTCGTTGCGCTTGCTGCACCCACCCCCAGTGCCCAAGGCTGACTCCCCTCCCCAAGGCCAAGGTTTCTGTTCCTCATCGCATCCTTGCCAAAAGAAGTGACCTACTTTCCTTAAAACTAAGGCACTGCAAATGCATTCTGGGACTTCAGGGCCGGGACTCAGGGGAGGGGGCTGACCCCCTGGTGAAGTCTAGGTACAGAAGGGAAGGCCAAGAGCTGTGAAAGAGCAGTTTGACTGAAGAGGCAGCTCCTGGTGGTCCCTCTGCTCCTCTTCATCTCCGTACAGCACACCACTGTTGCTGTTCCAGCTCACTAGAGCGAAGAGGTAGAAACCATGATTAAAGTGCTTGAAGGGGCTCTTCAGTGACTGTGTCTGAAGGCTTGAGATGGACCATGTTCAGGCTTGGATTTTACCGTTACGTGGCTCAGGAACCCCTGATGCTTTCTAGCTCGCTGAGCACAGCTGTTGCTGGACACGTAACGCTGTTTACCTTGTTAAAAGCAACTTGTGTCACAAAGCACCAAGGAGAAGCAGAGTGGCTGTGGTGGCTCCTGGGAGAGATTTCCAACATGTGCTGCTCCTTGCAGCTTGCAAGGTGAAGGAGAGGGCACCTTGGCCCCATGTCTGGACTTGCTACAAAGGCAGTCTTGGCAAATCATGTCCTCTCGATTAACCACAGGAGAATTGGCCTCCACCCTCCGCAGGGAGGGAGAGAAACTAAGCTGTGAAAGTGCCTTACATCACTCCATTGGCAAACAAGGGCTTTCTTCATCTGGTAAGGCACCAGGTCGAACCCATGAAACCTGCTGCTCGCAGAAGATCTGCTAGGCAGATTTTGACTTTCTCTGTGATTTTCCAGTGTCTTCACACCCATGATGGTATCATCGGGTTAGGCGGTGGGACCCTTGATGTTACCTGGCTAGATTAGAACCTCATAGATGACAGAACAGCCAGGCACCCACAAAAGGCACTTTAGTTATGCAGCTGCATCTATTCTGTCCAGCATTTCAATCTTTTTAGTCACATTTGTTTTGCCTTCAAGACAGATGTTTATTATGACCTTTGCTCAGACCAACTGGAACCAGCCTGAAACACGAAAACTATAACATATCATATCTGATGATGTCAGCTCACACTTCTCTGCAAACCTCCCCCAGACTGAGTCATAGCAGGAGGGTTCAAAGTGAATACTTAATAACATTAGCTAAAGATATACTGCCAGTGGGCTAATTCATCAGTAATTCAGAATGGCGTGAATTTTCCTGACTTGTTGGTTCTGCTTTGTCTGTTTTCCAGTGAAAATGAAGCAGAATGCTCTTCCTGTATCTCAGATTCACAACAAGCTTGCAATGATTTTCATTTGCAATCACAGCTGCAGTGTTCACTTTAGTTATTTCTTAGCACACACTTTACACCCTTGCACAGTGTCAGGTATCAAATCTTTAAATTCAGAATTTAAAATTACATAGGAAGACTCTGGCCATGTTTAACATGTTCAATGCAATCTGCCCTCTGTCAGATGTACATCCCAAAGCCTTGTTCAGCAACTGTAGATGCTTCAGAGTCTAAACCAAATCAGAATATTAATCTGCCTCAGAACAGAAAAGCTCAGGTCACTCACCACGTGTGACCTCCTGAACGAGCTCTTAGGCTGATAAACAAAAAGTCCATTAGGACCTCCTGAACAGATGTCACACACACACATTGAAACTTCTGAGTGCATTGCTCTTTTGTACCAATACAAGTCATTAATGGCTGGATATCACATATGTTGATCTATCAGTGTTTCATTACACTTCTTAGACTGGCTGCTCTCACAAGCAGCAAGTGCTTCCTAAGCAGGTGATGTTCATTTCTGTCTCTGCAGCACGGTTCACTCAGAACACCTTGTGATAAATTTCTTGCACTGCCTTGGCTCTGAGCAGAGCAGTGTCAGTAGATATCTGCAAAAACAGCTCCTGCTGTAGGTCCACTGAGAAATTTGTTGCACCACTCACGAGTGGCCAATATCTCTCAGTGACTTAATGAGCTTCTTTGAAAAAAAATTCTGCTTCACCCTGAAGAACCCTCTGATTGATGCAGTCTGCAGCATTTGTCTTTTGTCAACTCATGCTTGCCTCATGATGCTGCGATAAATCACAAATGCTATGATGCACTAGTTCATTTCACTGCACACTGAACCCATTGCAAATGTACATTCAAGCCGTTGCTTTGAAACTTAACCTCTTTTTTCCCAGCTTTCTTTAGAGGGATGTTTTACAACAACTGATGTCTGCTTTCTCTCACACTTTATTATTATCAATTAGCAGGGTCAAAGAGCTCCTCTTAGGAAGGTTTAAAACAGCACTGGTCCTGTTCAGTTTTAATACCCTACACCAGTTTCTGTGCCATCCACTGTGTAGCAGTATACCTCCCACCTGCCTTTGTGATCCTGAATATCTATGCCCTGATTCATGACGGGGGCATGCAATGGCAGCCAGATCACAATTCCATGCAGACCTTTGTATAAGAGCACAATGGTGTCTGTTAAAAGAAATGAAATGTCTTGCTTGAGGAAAAACAAAACCACACACACATACACAAAAAAACCCTCACACCAACCTTATTTGACAGTCTACAGCTAAATCAGAAGCTGTATGCACCCCAATGGAAAACATAATCAAAGTTTAGGGAAAGTGGCATCGTACATATTGTAACTGCAAGGTTCCACCACAGTAACAGGCCTACAGAGCCAGCCAAAAGGTGAATTTATTTGTCTTTGTTGGGAGTGAGAATTTGTGTATGTTTCTTTGGATGAAATTTCTTATTTGCTTTAAAAGGGGGAAACGGAACATTCTCCTTTCCCCCATCGCTCTCCACCAAATGCAGTAGGTGGGTCCTGACATGCTCTGTCAGCTGAGGTTAGGTCCCTAACACAGATGTCTTTTCTCTGAGGTACTATTTTACTAGTAGTTGTAGGGTTATTACCTGTGTGACAGAGCCTCTGGAGTGGCAGCAGATACCCCTTTCTCTTCTGCTGACAGATTGAAGAGATAAATTATAATTTAATGGACCAGGTACCCAGTTCTGTCAAAACATCTCATGTGATTGTTCCTTATTCAAGAGAAAACCATACATGATCAATTAAAAGCATGTGAGGGTTCCAGGTCTAAAAAGGGATATCAGAGTCAATATTAAGTGATGTTAGTGCAAGGACGACCTTCTAGCTATTGTGAGCTTAGGGTTTAACAGCTTAAGAAAAGCTCAGTAAGGAAAACATATATTGCTAGCTTTTCTAAAATCAAAACATGAAAATAATTAAAAATCAAAGTGAAACTGGCTGTCTGAACATAACAGAATAAATAGGAGTATGCAAAAATTAATTCATTCCACAGGTGAGAGAAAATATCTGACGGTTTTAAACTCTTTCATTTTAAAGACTATGATTTTAAAGCTTATGAGCTAACTAACACATGAGACAGTGTTATGCTAGAAATTTAGAGAGTGTTCTTCCACTTAAATGAACAGAAAATTAATTTTAAAACATTAAATTATATTTCTTGTAGAATTATATGTAACATTCCCTGTGCAAGTTTAAACAAAAGTCAAGGTGCCCTGCTCTTGGCATCCCATAGTCTTTGATTTGTGAAGCAGTTTTTAGATAATTTAACAGCCAGAAATGGTTTAAAAGGAAGACAGGGAAACCGCAGGTATATGTATCAATTTGTATTCTCTGTGTCAGACCTCATAACTTGTTCCTGTTCCTGTGTGACAAGCACTGATGGGAGTGCTTGTGATGCAGTTTTACACTACACTGAAACAAAACATTTGGCGGTGTTTTTCTCCTAATTAGAAGTTATTTATACAACATTTACTTTCCCTATGTGCTGGTTTTGGCTCGGATAGAGTTAATATTCTTCACAGCAGCTAATATGGGACTATGTTTTGGATTTTTGCTGGAAACAGGGTTGGTAACACAGGGATGTTTTCGTTATTGCCTAACAGTGCTTACACAGCATCAAGGCCCTTTCTGCTGCACACCCCGCCCCACCAGCCAGCAGGCTGCGGGGGGGCACAAGGAGCTGGGAGGGGGCACAGCCAGAACAGCTGACCCCAGCTGGCCAAAGGGATATTCCATGCCACATGGTGTCATGCTCAGCAGATAAAGCTGGAAGAAGAAGCAAGAGGGGATGTTTGGAGTGATGACATCTGTCTTTTTAAGTAACTGTTAGGTGTGATGGAGCCCGGCTTTCCTGGGGATGGCCGAACACCTGCCTGCCGGTGGGAAGTGGTGAATGAATTCCTTGTTGTGCTTTGCTTGCACAAGCAGCTTTTGCTTTACCTATCAAACTGTCTTTATCTCAACCCATGAGTTTTCTCACTTTTACTATTCTGATTCTCTCCTCCATCCCACCGAGGGGAAGTGAGTAAGCAGCTGCGTGGGGCTTAGTTACCGGCTGGGGTTAAAACCACAGCACCCTATTACATATATTTTGATACTCTAGGAACAAAAATAACAAGAGGCCATGCAGAGTGCTCTCAGGGACATGGCTGCTTCTAACCCAAAAATTTTACATTCAAAATACCTCCTTAAGGTGAGTGGTAAACTTCACAGAATCCAACTCACAAAAGTTTTCGCACAGCGCTCCTGCTTCAGTTCAAGCAGGGGGCACCTCTGGTCTCTCTCCTGAACTCAGCTTTGAGATGGTTTCAGAGACACACAGGGTGTAGGAGCACAGGGTGAGCTTTACTCCTGGGATTTCGTTGACAGTCACAAACGCACATCAAAAGAAGTCATCCAATCTAATTCAAATATAAAATGAAGGAAACGTGACACAGTGTTTGCTGAATGCTGGTTGTAACTCCTTTTTGGATCGTGTGGTGCCCCCACCCCAACACATCTGGGCAGGTCCTGTGGGAGTGCATTACAGACCCTGCTCTGAACATAACTCATGCTCGCTGTCTGAAGCTTGACTTTAACACTAGTCCTCTCCAAGTGTGCTCTTGCCTCCTCTTAGCCTGTGTGTAAGACTCCCTGCCCTTAAAGGCAGAACAGTTTCCCACAGCCCGGATTTTCTGTTCCAGTGTAACACTTTTCTCACTACTAGGAAGCATCAAAGTAGAAAGTAGTTTCTGTTCCCCCACGTGTATGTAGGGGCTAAAGGACCATGCCTCCCCATTTTGACCCAGCTGTTGCTGTATTGATGACAGAAGCCCGCTTCTGCCTGCCTTTTTATGAACTCTTGTTCCTTTCTCAGATAGGTTAGTGTGGCCGGATCCAGTGGCACACGGATAAATCTGCAGTCCCAGGTTCATCACATAAGGCAAAATGCACGCGCTGCATTTATCCCCATTAATGGTGATAACAGCCTACTTGTTCCCTCTTTTTGTCCTTCCTCTCTGGGTCTACATCTTACCCCAAAGGAAGAAGCAACCTCCATTGAACTTGTCTCATCTGCTGCAGACTCTGACCGAAGCTGGATGGTCACCCTGACTCACATCCCTTTCCTTCCCTTGGCCAACATCCAGTTACTCCTACTATGACTTCAATAACTTACCTGGGATTACAGCACAGAATCACTTTGCTCATATGTTTCACTGAACAGTAGTAATGACTGAAAATATGTGAAGACACAGACAATTCCAAATTTTCACTTTATTCCAGTGATAATTTTTGCCTTATTTTTTTCTTCTCACAGCTTCGAGATCCCAGATTCCTTCCTGAAGAGTCCATTAGCACCCAATATTTTCTCAGTCTGAAGGTGAATCTAGAGCACTCATGTAACCTTTCAGTCTCTCTCAACAGAAAAATCAGATCTGCTGAAGCTTGCAAATACAAAGCATTTTCTCTCTAGCTTGGGAAATATGTGTGTGTGTGTGTATATATACACATGCACACAAATGTGTTTCATTCCTATTTGAATCTTTCAACATCTTTTTTGAAACACTGACACATGTCCATCATAAAGCCAGCGTTGTAGCTGCTTCCTACTTTGTGATTCAGTGATTACATTAGCTGTTTTGCAACAGCTTGGGATTTGGAGCTTACTTTGAACTGTTTATCCCGAAGACCGCTCCCACTTTTGGAGCCATCGCTTGCCAGATCCGCTGCTGTGAAAGTCTGCCACCATTCTTATTCCCTGTTCCTTTCTCTGCATTTGTCTGTGTTGAAATGCAGTTTCTTTGGCTTCACCAGTTTGCCAAACTGCTTGTATCACTCTTGTATCACACTGTCTGACTTTCTTGCCCTTTTTAGTGTTTATTTTTCTGTCTGCTTTTCCATTATGTGGAAAGGTTGCCAGCAGTCACTTCATGACTATAGAATGAGCACTGAACTCCAAATAAATACACCTACAGATTAGCAGCAATTTTATATATGTTTGCATTCATTTCGTATTTACTCCCAGGTTGTTTATGAACTGAACAGCACAGGATAACTCAAAATAACCTGTAACATGACAACTTCTCTGTATATGACTTCTCCAGACCCCTGAGACCTTTGCAATTTCTCTTTCACAGGGCTTATTTTCCAATTAAACACTACTTAAGACAAAATCTCCATAAAATTTCAGTGTGTTGTCAATTAAACTCACAGCCTTGAAGGATGAGATCTATGGTGATGAAAAACATGGTAGCAGAGAGCTGCTGGTCATAAAAACACATTGGTGGAGCCTAGTAATCACTATCCTGTAATACTACTGATTTAAATCTTGTATCAGTCTTTACATTCTGGTGCTTTGGGTTGTTGACAAGGATGTTAGCATGAGATTAGCCACTTAAAAAGTATTCCTATTGTGTCCTTAGCCTTGCTAAACAGACATTATCCCTGTCTTTGCCTCTCTTATTGAATCTGTAGACGTCTAAACTTCTAATCTGTAGTATTGATTCTTTTTCTACTTATTAAATATTGGAATTATTTTTTAAAAAATCTCTAATTCCTGCTTTCCCTTGATCAAAGCCAAATGGACTTTATGCAGACTTGTCATCTTTCTTGGCTGGAAAATGACAAACTTTCTGGTCCTCTGGCAAGCTCCTCTGAAAAAAACTCTCAGTTTTTGTATCAGTCTTTCTCTGCAGTCAGTTTCACACAATGATATCTTTAAATTTGGCAAATCAACCTTTTTGAAGTGTCAGATATATCACCGATTGAGGTTGTTGTCCATTTTACCTTATTAAACCTACCAAGGAGGTGAAATCTGGTACATCAGTGACCCCTGGTTGTAGTCCAGCAATTAATTTTATCCATCATGAAATTCAGAACCGAGTGCTTCTTTTGGTTAAAGAAAACACCAAACCAACCTTTTTGTGGCAGTATGTACTTTGTGAGATCTCAGCATGCACATGCTAACTGAATGTCTCTTTCTGTGAGTTGAACACTTAGATGTTGAGTGTCCTAGTTGTGAATGTGGGGCACGTGGTGGATCCCAGATAACACCTTTGATTGTGAAAGCATCGATCGATACCTGCTCAGTTCCCCATGGTTCCCAGCCAGGGCAGATGGACAGCTAGAGCCAGAGGAAGGATGAGAATCCAGGAGTGCTGCATCCAACCTAAGCAATTCAGCCAGGAGCCAGGAGCAAAGGTGACAAGGACTTCCCCAGAAAGCAGCCAGGAACTTCTGGCAACACTGACATTTTGAGTTTTGCAAAGTAAAACTCTACAATGTTCTCCACTTTCCTGACTTTCCACTACATTGCCATTTGTAAACAGAGATTTTAACATCACTTCCAAGCCACTCATACCAGAGACCTCGATAAAGACAATTATGTGCAATTTTGTCTCATCCATCAGTATTTGATTGTTTTCCTCCTGACCTGACTTCCTTCCATTGGTCTCTAAATAACTGAGAAACATCTCTGTTCATGGGTTTTAGCACATTAGTTCAGTCTATTCGCAGCAGGTTGAGTTAGAGTTCACAGCGCTCATCTCCCCTTGCGTTGCTGGTTTAACTCACCATTGCTTGCTGCAGCTGTTTCTACACGGGGGGAGACTCCAGAGCCCATGGCCCAAGCCTACACTAATTGGGTCAAATTTGAATGAGAGGAAGACAGACAGTACCACAAGAAGCCGAGATCTCCAGCTGTATGCTACTTACACATCCACCAGCTCATCCTTGTCATTTTGTGCTTTGCTCTAACCTAACTGAGCTCTCTTCCCATGATCGGTGCCTTTCTGCATGACCTCTTGTCTTCCTGTTGAGGACCACCACTATCAGGACAGGCTTCCCAGACAACCCAAAATCACACCAGCCACCACAGCCTCACCACCCTCCCACCTTGGCTGAGCAGCTGAGCCAGAGCCAGAGCCTCCCAGGCTGTGCAGAGGGCTGTGTCGGTGGCTGGGCTTTGGACACAGCAAGAACTGCCTTCCTTCAGGCCATGCAGGTGCCACAACAGCAGAGGATCTTTAATGCACTTGGAAGAGTTTTAAAGACTCCATCCAGGCCTTTTGAGATACATAGACATTAACTTGAACCAGACTTTTAAACCATCTGAATAGTAACAGTTCTCCTTTTGATGGAGTTCTATTTATACAGATATTTCTAATATCGCCAACAACTTACTCTCTAACTGTACACAGAGTTTTCCAGGAACAGCAGAGTAGAGTGAGACTGAATTTCTTATGTAATAAACAGAAAATACAAACATCTCAGGCCTTTTTTTTAAGCATCATAAAAGCAGAAAGAAGGGCAACAAGCCCATTTCCTCACCTTTTGCAGATCTCTTTTAAGAAAATATGGCTTAGTCAAGCAACTGAACAAACACACTATGAATAGTATTTCTTTTAGACCAGAACCTCTAATGAAAGTGAGCAGGAGGACTTCAGCTCATCCTATGCAGCTGGCAAAAATGAAATACCAATATGCTTAGCAAAACGATCCCTCGGTATTCTCCCACCTCCTGCCCTAACTGCAAGGCAGCACTGCTATCTTTTCTACGCATCCCTGGGGCTACACCAGGCACCTGTACTGCTATTTATTGTTTATTGTTGGGCTATGAGGAGAATGGGTGGCTTTTACTTGAGAAAATAATTTATTTAGAGATATATAGTAGAAATGCATTCAAATGGGATAGAAATAAAGTGAAACAGAACGACGGTCCTCAGAAAGTAAGAGGGTTTTTTTCACGAAACAAAATGTGACATCTTCTTTGTGCCCAGATATTTATCAGAAAAAGACTTTTTAGCCTATTTTATTTCTGGAATTAGAAGATTATTTCAATGTGCTCCTATTTAATTAGCTCACCTGAGAGAACTATGCAGCAGTCACAAAAATACTCCAATGCTGCCCACACTATTCTCTCTCCTTGATGAATATTATTTAATCTCCCGCATCTCCGGTCTGATGTTCTCACTGTCTTCCTCCAAAACACCTATGCTTGTGGGCTGAGAATAGGATCCCTATTCAGCGCTGTCACAAAAGCAAAGAACATCTGGGCTTATACGTCCCTGCTACCTTCTGGCAAATGTTGTTCCACACATGCCTGTTTCACACTTTTGTCTTCCCAGCCCGCTGGGGAGGGTCTGGGAGCTTTTCACTGTCTTGCTCAGGGAAAACAGGGACAGAGTGTTTGTCCATAGGCACTGAAGGGGCAATTTGTAGTGGCTGGTAACCAGACCAGCTTTCCTGAGAAAAGTGGTTCAGATTCAGCCCTGGTATAACTCTGCTGACTCTAATGGCTTTTTACCAGGGATGAATTTGGCCCCGTGTTGTTAGATATGTGCATATTAGAAACAGAGTCATTTGCTACAAGGGAAACAGTCAACATCTTATTTGCATCCGTGCATATCAACAATGCAATTAGGGCAAACTTCTTTGAGAATTGGATTCAGATGGTAATTAAAGAATTGTGTTATGAATTTTAATTTGGCATTAGTGAAGTAAATTATTCTGTATTGCTCTGTTCTCACAGTTTGGGCAGAATACATTATGCTTTGCTTACTGAGACCTTTGAATTAAAAAAAAAAAAAAAAAAGAGCCCAGTCCCTGTGTCCTTAGAAACTAATTGTGTGGAAGAAAATGAGTTACATAAAACATTTGCCAGTGATTCAAAGTCAAACAGCAGCAAACATCATTCCTTTGATTCCCTCCCACAATTTGGGAACTACGTTGGAAGGATTGGGGAGGAAACTCTTCTAAACTGCAATAATTTGTAAGATCTAATAAAAAAAGAAATCACATAAAAATCGCTACTTTGAAAAGGAGGTGAGGCAGAGACATTTTAAAAAATAATAATGTCAACATGTATATCACTGATAATGACACATGGCCAGCAGATATGACCTTTGAAATTCTGGGTGAACTTACAAAACCATATTGGACCCCTGACATACACGTAACAGTGCATACATATGTAAATATATGTGAATATGTATATGTTGGGGTGTGTGCATTTGTGTCTGTAGTTTTGAAGATCTGTTTTCCTAAGTAGCCCAACCCTTATGTTTTAGCTACCAACTTTTTGCACTGCTATTGTGTTCAGTAACTAGATGCTGTTCTTCATGTCCCCAGCTTTACGCTAGTATTTGGCAGAGGGTTCTAAAGGAAGCCTAGTAAGGACAAGTACAATTCTGCATAACTATTTGTTGAATGGAAGAAGTCTAGGTACATGCATGCGGAAGGAAAGGAAGCATTGATTTTAGTAGTTGTCAGAGTATTTAATGGAGCACCTGAAAGTGAACTTCCTTGTGCAAGATGGTCTGCATGCTTGCAGTAAAAGACAAAGATTGCTCTCAGAATTTGCCCTCCAAGTAGACATGACACAGGACACACCGCACTATTCTGGCTGCTGCTGGTCTTGTGCGGGTTTTTTCCCCCTTCTTAAATCTGTTATCCCAGAGATACTACCACGAGGGGCTCAGCCTGGGCCAGCGGCGGGTCCGTCTTGGAGCTGGCTGGCATTGGCTCTGTTGGACACAGGGGAAGCTGCTGGCAGCTTCTCATAGAAGCCACCCCCTACTACCAAAGCCTTGCCACCAAACTCAATACACATTCCCTCCAGAAAACAAGTGAACAGTCAAACTCCCTTTAGGGACTGGGAGACCTGGTTCCTGTCCCAGCCACCCAAGAGGGTTTGCGCTACGGCATTAGTGAGGGAGCAGCCTCCCTTGCTCCTCCACGTATCCACCCCTCAGCACTGCCTGTGTTCTTCCTGGCAGATGATGCTTGCCTAACCTACTCTTGAGGACTTCTGATGTCAGAGATGCCACATTTTCACTAGGCAGCCCATCCCAGTATTTCACTGCCCTACTGTTAAAGTTATTCTTTCCTCATATTTGACTGTCATCTTTCTTGCAGCAATTTAAGTCAATCAGGCCTTGTTCTTCAGCTAGCGAGAAAAATCTTCAGGTCCATTTCCAGTCAATGAAGCCATGCCACTTTCTGCCAGCTAAAGGTATAACACTAAAAAATGTTTGAATCTTTTGTTACACAAGAGAAGTGCAAGTCATTTTGTGGTTTGGATTTCTTAACAGAAAAAATTAGCAGCTAAAATTCCAGGGCATCAAACTGTCATACAAAGGGCCATACTTTCAGTATTTCTCATTTAGACAGCTGAAGAGCCAAACATTTCACAAGGACTAAGCACACACATGAGAAGGAATTTCTCCATTATTTTTATTGTAGATTAAAATGTTTAAGACTTAAATAATTTTTGGATGAGGCCTTGACCTCATGTTTGTATAAATATGGACTTGTTCAGCTGAAGTCTGTGGAGCTATATAAAAATAACAAACACCAGTGTAAGAGAGGATCCAGCCCAGAATATGTCAGCATATTCTCAGCCTCATGATATTGCCCAGCACCGTACTGGTTGGCCTCACATGCTTCCAAGTGTCCTGACAGAGGTATTTGCAACTGCTGCTGGAACACTCAGATATGTGCTACAGTATGAAACAGATGGTATCTCCATGTAAAATAATATAACCATAGGTACCCACCGCAATAACCCTCCCAGTATTTGTGTCTTTGAGGTAGGTTCACTACAGATGTTAGCCAGAGGACATGCTAAGTTTGCTCAGTGGTTGTCTTTAGGGAAGGTAGATGCTTCACTCCTTAGGAAATCAAAAATATATTACATTTTCTTTTTGTCTTCCTGAGATCAGTGTTTATCTTCAGATGTTATGTGTCGGTTCACCACGCTCCGTGGATGCAAGTGTGGGTGTTTCCTAATGTGCCAGGGAGGCTCAGTGAGCTGCAGTGCAGGGGAGGCGGTGGGTCCGGCACCCTGTCTGCTGCAGGTGGGCACAGCCCATAAGGGATAACATCTTTTGTCAGCAGCACAGCGTAATAAAAATTACAGCAGTGGCAGGCAGCATCCAGCTTGCCCAGCTGCCCAGTCCTAAATGCTACATAACATTAAAGAGTAACAACAACAAGAACAACAACCACGTTATGCTGTCCCTCCTCATTAACTTTTTAAAGCTTCTGCTCACTTGCTGGAATCACCATCCTATTGCGTGGTCAATAATGTATGAAATGAAAAATTCCTGTCCACCCTGAGATGCAAAAAGCAGAGGGAGATTTACAGTAACTGCCTAGCGCTATTTTTGGTAGTCCTGAATTCAGATGCAATGAAAAAAAAACCCCAACCAACTAAACAAACAAAAAGCTGAACTAAAAAAAAGTAGAGGCAAGAAAATTAAATTAAAACAAAAATAGTGATCAAACATTTGAAAGACAATTGCAGTGAGAGAGATATTATATTTTCTTTCTTAATTTATTTCATTCTTTGTCACCTGCTCAAAAGAAAGCCATAGGCTAGAGAGAAAGCAATGCCCTTTTTTCCCCTTCATTTCCTTTTTAAAATTAATTTCTTGCTCATGGAAGACACTTGCCTCTGCTAGCCCCCTAGGACCTAGAATCAGGAGTAAATGCACATCTTCAATCCATCCTCCCATCACCAGCAATTGTCTTGGCCTCTTAACCATCTCACTATTAGACTCAGGTGAAGCGTCTGTCCAGACACAGAGGAACATGGCAGGATTTCTCTGACCGTGTTTAGCACTCCAGGGCTGGAGAAATACTTTGCTCTATGCAATTAACACATTCATGTAGGGAATGGAGAATGATGAAGAAACATATTTCTAGCTCTTTCTTCCAAGGATTAGAAAGTGCTTAGGGTTTGGCAGAATGGGCTCACTGAAAGAGGGCAAGTGGCATTTTCAGAAGTAGATTTACAAAAATAATGTGTTTAGCCATCATGGCATGCTGTCTGTCTCCAGCATGACTCTTCCTGCTGCCACTGCTACTGAATGCTCTTGCAAAAGGAACAGCACTGGCAGATCCACACACAGAGCATCTGCAAAATCTAATTTGGATACAACTGTCCCAGGGAATCTTCCCAAAGTGATGCTGAACCCACCCCTATTCCTGCTAACCTGGCTTGCCTCATTGCTAGGGCTGCTGCCCCAGCCAGCTCCAGCTTTAGCACACAAGTCAGAACATTCAGGGTGGAACAGCAGCAGCAGACAGCTTCTCCACCTTATAAAAACTCACCGCAAATTGGTGTAATCTGCATTTCCAGCTAAAGGAGTTTTTGAGCAGAATTAATTGTAAATGACTTCTAGCCTAGTTATAATCTAAAATACCGTTTCGTTTTGGCAGTAGAAAGGAGCTGCACTTTCTGCATAAAGCCAATGCCTATAAAACAGAAGAAAGCAAAGCATGATCAGTGTGGTGAGCAGGAGATAAAACAAGCTCCTTGGCACTGGGCAATGGCAGAGGAAGTCTGTTTCCTCCCTGATAGCTAGTCGAACATTGTTACCCTAAGCTGGGCTGGTTCTCCTCCCACCAGGCTGTTCATATACCATCTGGCCGTGCTGAAAATTATCAGGAGCATTATGTTGCGTCTTCACTTATTAAAAGGCTGAATGCAAACTTTCCAGAGCATACAGAGTGTTACAGCTTACTGCACCAGAAACTTTATACCATTATGTCTGGCGAGGCCCCTGAGTCTCTCTCTTAATGCCTTGGAAATGCAACAAAGTAGAGCCAAGGAAGGGCAAAGTAAAACGTGAAACTTTAAAATCAGGATCGGCAATCTTTGCCCTTTTGCCTCCTTTTTCACATAAAACTAGAAACAAACCAAATCCATACTTACATTACATTTTTAAACCAAGGACAGAGTAAAATCTTTCCCACATTTTGCCTGTGCTGCCTTTGAGGGGTGGAAAAGCCTTCAAAAGAAAGCCATAGTGCTGGCACTTTTCCCTCAGGTCCCCCATCAAAATTTGCTTTTGCTAAAATGTGAACAGCAAGCCATCTTCAGATACCGCCTAGATAAGAGGTGAAATGCAATTCTGGCTATTACTACTTAAGAATCACATGTATATCCGCAGTTAAAACACTCTATTACCACCGTCAGTGCCCGTTTTCCTTTGGCAGGCAAGTTGGCGTTTCCTGCAGGAATGAGACAAAGCTATGCTGACTTGACCCTTATCTTAGACACTCCTACGGCAAAATCAGAAAATTGGCCATATTAGAATAACGCATATGTGAATTTAGATTCAGGTTTCCATGCACACCTCCAGGGTGGACAGGGGAATATAGAAAGAGAACAGGAATTTCTCACTTCTCGCAGAAAAGACAGACAGCAAACGTTGAGCATAGAGCTGAGAATCCTGGTATTCAGATCACTGCTTGAACCATTGACTTAATAGTGTTTTGAGAAAAATATTTTATAATTCCAGAATTAAAATCTCCCACTGCTGACCAGTTTCATGCAATTGAAAATAGGATATAGATGCAGCAAAATGCCTTTAGTAGCTCTTGAGCAACTTTAACAGGTATGTCTGAATATCAGCTTATTGAAATGTCACTGATTGCTGTATTTTTAAATACTGTGGCAAATAAGCAACAGATCTCTCTCCTACTAATTAATCCTTTAGAAATATTGTGCTTTATTTGAAGATGTTATTCTATTTATTTTTATGGAAGACCAGGTCCTGCCCTTTATCCATTTCACACACATCCCAAAAAATTAGAAAGAGCAGATGTATTTTAAAAGCCTTGTGTAGCATGAGAGAAATCTTATTCTATAAGTCTTTTGTTACGGACTTCACAGAGGGCTGATTTTCTTTGGTAAACTTCCCAATGGCTCCAATTATGGGTGAGATTTCAGAAGCTGTTCCAGGCAGCGTTAGGCAAGTGCCTTTGAGGAACCATCACTTTACTGAGCACATGCATTGGACGTGCGATTGCCTTGCTGGCCAGGCACAGCCCACAAGAGGCTCATCTTCCCTAAAGCTTCATTGCTCAGATTACCCTTTCTCTGTTTATTCAATTTTTGCTTCTCACCCAGATCTGTCACAAAGTACACAAGCATATGTCTTTCTAAGCCAGTCTCTATTATTTTATAAAACCCAGTGCAAAACATACAGAAATTGATTGTGGTAGCTGTCAAGCCTGCAAGTGATTCAAGCGTGTTTGCCCTTTCCTTCACTGCATTTTTGGGTGTTATATAAATAGAACAAGAAATGTAAAACGCAGGTTAAGTCATTCAACACTTCAGGGTTTTTTCTGATTTTTGCCCTGTTCTGGCACCTTTCTTGAAACTACTTTTTGTCCGTCAGCTAGCATTGGAATACTTGTGTTTTTGAAAGCCAAAACAATAGGTTCTGCTGTGCGTGTTATCATCGTTGTCAAAATCAAGTATTGAATCAGAACCAGGATCCATCCAGGTTCTTCAAAAACCATCGTAGACACATTCCTCATTAGGCATCTGTTTATTCCAAAACACAAACACACAGGGG
Organism: Falco naumanni; assembly: GCF_017639655.2. Lineage (NCBI taxonomy): Eukaryota > Metazoa > Chordata > Aves > Falconiformes > Falconidae > Falco > Falco naumanni. The sequence continues at coordinate 90,477,729 of NC_054056.1, forward strand.
ATAGAATTAGATAACACTTTTCTGGCTTACTAAATGGGTTAGACTTAGTAAATATGGTACTCGATTTTCAACTGATTCTACCATCTGTCAGCAAACTTATTGCTTTTAGCAGGGGGTTTTCTTGTGATAATTTCTGGGATTTTTTTCCCCTCTGTTCTTTTCATAAATATACATGCCTACAAAATTTAAGGGAAAACTAATACAGAAAAATGGATTAATCCACAAAATCTGAATAGTGGAGGTTAGGTTATAATCAGAAGGTACAAAGGGACTTGCAAATTGTTATTAACAAGCAGCACAGGGAAAAAAATATCTCATGTGTGGAAGAAACCTCCTATTGTTTTCCAGGTGTGGCTAAATCCTGCAGTCAGTTACTGGGGCGAATGGTGTGTGTGCAGTGCTCAGCACAGCAGCAACTCTGTGCATAGGCAGAGCCCGGTGTAGGAAGGACAAATAGCTGGGATGAGACAAACCACCCAGAAAATTGGCTACCTAGGACCCAATTTCATGAAAGTCTAAGCATAATATCTCTGTTGCATTTTCATACTGAAAAAAAATATTAATATATTTCAGGCCCATTTTGATGCTAAGGAGAGGCAGAAGAAAATCATGGCAGCAGATGTAGTAGCATGTAGCTACACTTCTGACTCTGTTGCAGTCCATTGCCTCCCAGATACCAGTATTAGGAAAAGTAAGTCATCCGTAGAGAGTTTTCTGGCTGACCCATCAGGTCCAAGTCAGTTCCTGGAGATGTGAATTTAATGCTGTTATCCCACCAGAAGCAGTCCAGCACACCTGGTTAGTTTGTATACAGCACTGCATGGTGATGTGCGTTCTCCTTGGAGCTAGTACAGGCTCCACTGGTTCAAAGGTCCTACAACAAGCTCTGCTGCATGGTGTAGATGTGTTGTTTCTGCGCTAGTAGCTGCCTTGCATCCCACAGGCAGTGCTGTGTTGTGGTTGAAGAGCTTGATGCATTTTGGGACTCAGAAAGAAATCTTGGCTTCATCCAACAGAATGGAAGTTTTTTTGACTATTTCCAGCAGGTTTCTAGGCTGTTTTCTTGGCATAAACATTGTATGTTTAGGGAAGGTAGGAACTTTTGGAAGGAAGGGGTAAAGGAGAATGAACACCTGGTCAGAGACAATGGTGATGGTGGTGGGTTTAGGGGTGAGGATCTCCAAACTGTCCTTGCCGCACAAAGACATTCCTTTCCTCCTTATGAGCCTCCAGCACCAGAATTTCATTGCTGCTGTCCCCCTCAGTTGCAAGAACAGGCCGGTCTTGAAGGGGAGAGGGGACAACAGGAAGATCTTGTATTTCCCTTCCCAGATTCAGCTGGTCCTGGCATACACTTTGTCAGACAACAGTACTCTGCCTTTTTCTCATTCACAGTTTCAGAGACCAAGTTTGTTTCCCTGATCAAAACAACCCTTTTAATTCAGGGAATAAAACAAGAAGAGGGCAAGGCATGAATTAGCTGTAGATGGCTTATGCAGAAGAGTCAGCTTGCTGAGATTTGAGAAATTATTAATGGCAGAGAAATGGGTTTGGGGAGAAAAATGGCAGATAGTCAGGGATTCCTTATAGGCAGGTGCATCAATATATCTGGAGCACTAAGCACCGTTGGAGCAGACAAGCCCAAAGCTTGTAACAATTCATACTCTGCAATGAACAAAAGTGCAAAAAGTAATCAGGAATGAGATAAAGGTTAACACTGGGTATAAAACATCAATACAGAGGAGGAGTAGGAATATTATAGAAATGATCGTGAAGCTGTAGAAAAATTACAAGAAAAGGCAAGGTGAAGAACAGTAAGAGGTGTGAATGAGATGTAAGATAAATGGGAAGACATGTTTCATATACAAAAAGGAACAAGAGGTGGAATGAGAGATAGAAGGGGTAATATATTGTTGAAAGGGCTGACACTGTAAAAAAATGAAATTCTTTATATATTCCTATGTTCACAAAATGTGATGGAGAAATAATCAGATGTTTATTTTCCATGAGAAGAAAATATACCATAATAAATCAAGGCTACATGCAAAATTAAGTCAATGAAAGGAGGACATCATAAGGCTTAAATTAATTGCCAGCATCAAAGACCCATGACCTATTCAGGAAAAATGGAGACAGTTAAATACAGATATATTAGCAAATGTACTGGATTAAAAAGCTCTTTAAATTATGAAGAAAAAAAAAATCAATTAAATAGAAGGTATCAGATTTAATGCCTGTACTTTTAAGAAGGGATTTGATCTGACAGCAAGAAACCATTCCTTTTATTCAAAACAGCACTGGGAAAAGCAATCAGGTGAAGATAACATTGGATGAAAGTGCTGTCGGAGAAAATATTGGGGAAAACTTGCAAGAGAAAGCTGTAGTGACAGTTCTTGTTTCAGTTACAGCAAGCATCATAGACTCAATAAAAGCAGTGGACTGCAAACCTCCCAGCAGGATGTAATGGCCAAAAGACCTAATATGAACCATGGAATCATAGACTCATAGAATCATTTAGGTTGAAAAAGACCTTTAAGATCATCGAGTTCAACCATTAACCAAGCATTGCCAGGTCCACCACTAAACGATGTCCCTAAATGCCACTTCTACATGTCTTTTAAATATATCTTCCTGCCCTTCTTTGACATCCCCTTGCAAGCATCAACTCTGGGTGATGGGGAAATAGAAAGCAAAGTTATAGATATTAATTTACGTATGTAGTTGGTAGGGGCAAGAGCATTACTAGGGTATGCTGTCTCTGCTTACTCCACCTGCACTTATAGTGAACAGCTGAAGATTGGAGAGGGCTTGGATTGCAGGCATAAGGATGCTGTGAGAACTGAAGGACATTCATGAGAGTGAAGGAATGAGTGAGCAGCCTATTTGGAAACTGAAATGAACTTTCCATACTCTCTCTGCAGGGAAAAATTTCTGAAGGCATGAAGTTATTTAATCTCGCACATAGAAACATAACAGGATGCAGAGGCTGAAAGCTGACATCAGTTGAATTCAAACAGGATTCAAACAGCAAATTTTTCACAGCCATTGTAATTAACCACCAAAAACAAATGACCAGTGGCTGTGGACAACTCTTATCACTCGAATTCAAGACTGGAAGTCTTCCTAAGAGACATGCTGCAGCTGAGGAAGAGGTAGTTTATACTGACCTTAAGAATGGCTGGATAAAACTCCGTAGATCAGGTCATACTGAGAATCAAGTGAGATGTCTCTTCTGGTGTGAAAACGTATAGATCTATGAAAAAGCATTCAAAATCCTGAAAGGGTTAACAAGCTTACCACATGGCATCTGCTGACAGGAGATCACAGTGGAAAAGGAACAGTGTTGGTAACATAGTTCCCTGAGAAATACTTGATGTAATAGATTATTCTGGCAGGGAATACAGCAAAAATATTGGACTTCAGAGTGAATTAATGGGAAAGGGGATTATCAGAGAGTCAGAAGCTTTATTATTAGGGCCAAGGTTTGTTGTGTTTACTTATTAAAAGGTTATTTAGTCAGGCAGTATTATTTGATGATGATACCAGGCTTGGAGGGAGGCAGTCAATAACAAGGCAGAGCGGATTATAGTTGAAGCTGGTGCTGATGTACTAGAGACAGCGAGTGAGATGGACAGATCAGTGTCTTGTAATTGATTGTAAAGAAATATAAAAAGATGAAGGACTAAAAGGGAACAAGCATCCTCAGCAGCAATAGAAGGGGGGCAGGGGAAAGGGCTAAAAGAGAGCTATAAGTTAAATGCTAAGCCCTCTGACAGTGTTTGTTGCAGTTATTAACAAAAATGCAGACAAGTATAAATAGCCTTGAGAGACAGATCCTTGAGAGGCATTTCAAAGAGATCATACCATGAGTCCTGAACACAGTTACTACACTTCTATCCTCATTAGCAACAAAAATGTTACAGCATCACTTTATGTAAGCAAAGGCTGAAAAAACTTAGTCCAGCCTGCTTCAACAAATGCAAAAAAGAGCATATATATACTTGTGAGAACTACGGTTTTATCAATCAAATGCTGATGTACAGACCCGGAGTGAATTCAGCAGAGCTACTACGATTACAAGAAATGTTAATGCAGAGTGTTTTGTGATGGCTTCTCTCACCAAATGGTTGATATTACATTCTCATGAACACTTGTTCCCTTAAATGGCAGAGTCTGGCCTGAAGAATAACAACCAATTAAAAATAAGCTAAGTAACATTTAGCACAGATTTTAATGCTGGAAAGGTCTGTGGAGGTCATACTTTGGCTGCTTGTCACAGATTTCCTGGCAACATCACCTTTAATCCGGAGGTTCCTTCCCAGCAACATTCAGCAGTCAAGACGTGGCGCGAGGCTGAGGATAGCCTGATGGTGGATTTCACCTATGATCGTTCCTGGATCCCGTATGCAATGTTTCTAAAAATCAGTATATTGCTAAAGGTAAGGGATGAGCCTATCTGAGAAAATGTTTTCCTTCTCATAAAAAAAACCAAAACCCACACATGCCAGAGGCTGGAGGTTAAATCGGAAAGTAATTTAGCTCCTTGCTATTGGGTGAGCCCCCTTCCATGAGCAAACCAACGATGAAACCAGCCTGAAGTACCGAACAGAAAGGGTAAAGCTGGTCCTGCACAGCAGGTGTGCCTTCAGCAGAGAAGGGTCCCTTCTCCCGGCATTAGCCAAACAGTACCTGTGCCCTGGGCTTCCCAGTGGTGCAGAAGGAGCTCAGCCTCCCTGCCCCTCCCTGCTGCTCTCCCTGCCTGGGGCTTGGCACATGAGCTGACTTAACCCCTTGTTGTGCTCCATCTCAGGGACCTTGGCTGTGTTTTTTCTTCCTACCAAACGCAGGGTTTATTCTCGTTGCAATTATTTATCCCAATGGACCTAAACTTTTGCTCAGTCCCCTGCTGAGTTCCTGAAAGATAATGAACTAACTGATTTCTAGGTAATTTATGCATAAATTTATATACTGAGCTGTAGTTTAATCAAACTCCTTTGCCTTGTGTAGTATAATAGCAATATCTAATGAAAACATATGAAGTATGTGTTTCATAATTACCTCAGACAGCTCATTTCGATTTGCTTCCTATTTAAATCCCCAAATTCCTATCTTCTTGCATTGTAAACACTTTCCTTCCTATCTCATCAATCTGAGTTATGTAAATGATGTGGGGGTGGGGGTACAATTAAATTTTTCCCTCAGTGTTATCAAAGGCCCTATTCTTCCAGAAACATCTGACTTGGGTGCACACAAAATACGCTTTTTTTATTTGACTGAAACACAAAGTTAACATTAAATTACAAATAACGGTCAACATCAGCAGAGTGGTATTGCTAGAGCCAGGACATACAGACTTCTAGATTAATTATGTAGAAGACACAATTAGAAAACTGCCTTTGTGATATTATACCAAAGACATTTAATATGAAATACATACAGCATTATGGCCTCAACTCTACTCTTACTGAAGGCCAGTAAATCAGGAGTATCCACTTTGAAGCCAGTGCAGCTACAGCAATGCAATTTGGTGTTAGAGAATCCAGCACTGTTTTCTGAGGTCGGAGAGACAGCTAGTTTTTCATAGCAGAGAAGGAAAAGAAAATTAAAAGTTAAGCTAGGTATCAACTGTTTAGTAAAATTACCCTTTACCAGCCCAACACAGCATTTCAACATCCGCCCACAAAGATGCAGATACATTTTTGCTGCATCCAGCAATAGTGAAGTTGTAGTTATTTCCGGTGGCATTAATGCATCTAGGGAAAGGGCAAAGGAAAAGATATCAGCCACGTCAAGTATAGAAAGAAATTGTGAGTAGCTGACAATCTGCCATCCAGGTAGTGTTCCTGCTTTGAAAGATTATTCTTTCCTGGAATTAATTCCAGGCATTTACACTATAAGTGTCAGTTTGCTTCTTTATTGTTTTTCCCAATGACTACAAGCTGCACATACACCATCAAGGAAATGTAGTTACCTCTCTGACAAAACTGTAAGAAAACGGTACAAAGCAATATGATACAAAAGCAGATGAAGAGAGCCTAACCAAGAGTGCTGCGATAAACGCCAAGCAGTTGACATGTTTCAGCAGTTCTGTTTCATATACAGAGAACAAAGAATGTTGGAGCAGCTTCTCAGCAAGTATGAAGTGAGAACCATTTACACCAGCTGAAGTCTGCCCCCCGCTATCTAGTCTGAGACAAATCATCTTATATTCAGAAAAAAACTGCTGAACCAAAGAGCAAAAGCAACATTTCCATATAAGAAAGAGAGAAAAAAAGAACAGAAATTTAAGGTGCTTGAGGTTTCCATTCCCAAGTGCAGGATTTTAAAATCCAGAGCCAACGCCTCCTCATAACTGCCTGATTTCTTTAATTATGCCTTTTGCCTCCTTGTTTTTTTTTTTCTGAACACAGTACTACCGGTGTGTTATTTCCTTGTCTGGATCCACTCCTCTTCCATCTCCTGCGGTCAGTGTTTGTTCCTGCCAGGTCATGACATCACCATCCTTCATGTCACAAAACTGATCAACAGCTGCACTGCTTCTACTTTAAAAAAAGAAGAAAAAAAGCCCTCTGTATTCAGTTCTTAGCAGAATTATGTTTACAGTAAACCACAGAGTTTTGCAATGCTGGGAACAAGCAATTTGTGAAGGAAAAATTAACAACAGAGCATGGCAAAGTGCCTGTGAGGAGATTTTTATCAACTAAGTATCATCTAATTCTAAATTGGACTATTTCATCTAAAAACTGTGTTACAATGAAAAGTCTGGTGTTTTCCTCCTAGTAAATAGTTTATACACAGTAAACAGTTCAATTAGCTCAATTTTCAAGCTCTTCTGGAAGAAGCGTGTGTAATACAAGGAGAGTCCCATCCTCGAACTAAGCTCCAGACACCAGCTGTGGCAGGACCAAAGATTTAAAGACATCAGTTTTGATACATCTATGCTAACAAATAATTCATCTCTTGAATCACGAGGCAAATAGGGATAAATCAGGTTGTAACTCAGTAAGTGAAAATGTATAGATAGCTGTCATGTGTTTTGAAGGAAGATGGAGTCTGAGAGGCAACTAGCAGGCTGCACACAACTAGCACTGAAGCACTGGTGCCGCACTCTGCCACAAACATGAGCCTTGTCAGCTGGGGCTGATGAGTTATTATCAGGCTGGTGGGACACTCCCTCACAAGCTATTTCTATCTTAAAATTTAGGCAGCTGTATGCTTCATTCGCCCCTCTCACCCCCTCCCAAACTGCTCTGTTACAACCCTGCAGAGACAACATCCTCCTTCTAGTTGACAATGTTGCTGTCTTTGGAAAACAGCAAAAATATCAGTGCTTGGAGAACTCTCTCTGCTCAGGAACATGGAAGTAATTTGAAACTTTTGCTAGCTAGCCTCGGGAAGATAACCTAGCAAGGGCCTCTCCTTTCAACTAAATGTCCTCCCAGCAAAGCATTCAGGGGAGGAAAAATGTAAAGAACAACACTGAAGGAGGAACAGTATGAAGCAGGTTATCACAAAGAGAAGAAGCCATGCAGTAGTGTTTTTTGTGTTGTGTGGCATATGTGTTACTGAAACAGCTGCCTGCCATTCCCATGAAAGAAGTGATTATACAGCAAGTGAGGGTACAGCAGTGGACAGGTTCAGAGGAAGAGCTACAAGTGCATCCGTAACCATCAGACCACAATTCCTTATATCCTGGAAGCAAATCTAGTATTCCTGAGCAACATTCCTTAGCTGTTTAGGAGACAGGTTTGAAGAAACTTCTGGCAGAGAAGGGCCCATCTGTTAGGGCTTGTGGTGCCCGGCAGCCCAGCAGAGGGGAGGCTGCTGTGGCTCTGTAGCCCCTGGACCAGCCGGCAGTGAGGTTGGGCTGGTATTCCCAGCAGGCTCACATACGCACCATACATATACATACATTATGGCCAGCCACATGGATCAACACAGACTGAAAACACAGCACTTGAAAACACAGTGAGCACCATGGCCTCATCCTGTTCCCTGCTCTAGCTGATCAGGATGACAGCCTGTTAATGGAAAATATAAGTGCCTATATACACACACCATATGGATCCCTCTACTAGCTGGCCCTAGACACTCTATCTGCCCCAAAACTGACCCTGGATCCCCCATCTCCCCAGATGTTGGCACCCAGACACGTGGGTTCCCAATGCCTGCAGGCCCCTTCAGTTGCTGGTGCAGAGCTGGCAGACCCTCTGGCTTCTGCCTGGGTTCCCAACCTCTTCTCCAGCTTGCTGGCCAGTCCAGCTTGATTTTTACTAGCAGTCACACACTGGCACGTGTACCCAGACAGTATGCTTGGGCTCTGGGCTCTTCGCTTGCTGGCACCCCATACACATTCATGCATGAAAAATATCCCTCACTCAGGAAAGCCGTTCAAAATAGAGTTTCATAACAAGAAAGGGGTGGGGGCTCATGTCTCTGACCAGGATATTGGGGCTTCCCCATCTGCCCTCATGTCTCTGGGATCCTTCATGTCATGAGTCTTTCATCCCATAACCTAACACCATCCCCTTGCAGAAGTGGATCCAGAGGAAGGGTAACAGCCTGTTCTCCTGAACAAAGGCGGGCTCAAGCCTAAGAAGCTCTGTGATACTCATATAAAGATCCCAGTCTTACTGTTTCTCCATGCAGTAGGTCTGTAAAGCTATTTAACATAGCTGATGTTAAATACCCTTTCTAAAAAGGGTTGCATGTAAAACAGCCTATTAAAACAGTATGAAGCTTTAAGACACTAAGAAACACGTGAAATGCAATTCAGCTGTCACCCTGAGTACAAATGCTCATGTACCTGTGTACCACCACAAATTATTTGACAGCAAGGCTTTGGTGGCCACAGTGTTTTGAATGCACTGGTCAGTTTCAACCTCAATTGTCCAAAGATGACTGAGACCTCACAATCTGTACTAGTGGGGGTTTTTTGTGAAAATGGGCAGCTAGATGCCCTTTCCAATATACCCTATCCAATCCTGGTGCTTAAGAGAATCTCCAGGGAGATCTTGTAGCATCCTTCCAGTACCTAAAGGGAGCCTACAAGAAAGCTGGAGAGGGACTTCTTACAAGGGCAGGTAGTGATACAACAGGGGGTAATGGCTTGAAAGAGGGTAGATATAGATTAGATATCAGGAAGAAATTTTTCACTGTGAGGGTGGCGAGCCCCTGGAACAGGTTGCTCACAGAAGCTGTGGATGCCACATCCATGGAAGTGTTTCAAGGCCAGGTTGGATGGGGCTTTGGGCAGCCTGGTCTGGTGGAAGGTGTCCCTGCCCGTGGCAGGGGGTTGGAACTAGACAATCTTTGAAGTCCCTTCCAACCCAAATCATTCCAGGGATCTATGAACACAGAGCCGGCATTTTACTTCAAGACTTCTTCATAGCACTTACCACTGTAGCACCTAACCGGTTCAAAATCTTGAATGGCTTTACCTACGTAACAATCTGATGATGGAGAGAGGTATAATTATGTCATTTGACTAGTGAGGAACTTAAAGAGATTAAGATGAAAATAGTACCAAAATGCCCATTAATTTTTGGTGCCCAATTTAGGATGTCTAGGAATTATTTTTTTTAGCATACTTTGCATAATGTAACTGTATAGACTCAAGAACCTCACTGCAGTTGTAAGTGCTTGGCACCTTTTATATAGAAATGCTAATCTAAGTTAAGCACTTTCAAATGGAAGAACAGGTAATTATTGGCCACCTGTGAAAGAACTGATCTGAGTAACTGCCCAGCATCACACCAGATTCTGGTGGTGGAATGAAGGAGAGAATCCAGTTTTTCAGGGTTTCTTTGGGCTGCCTGCCCTTGAAACTACCAGTCTTCTCTTCTCATGACATTCTGCCTCAAGCACAGAGTGTATCCTAACAGCAACCACAAAGTAAGTCAAGAACCTGCAGGTAGTAAGCCTTTTCCCACACAGATGTAACACATTATTTCTGCATCCTCCCTACCATGAACTGAATGCAACAAGAGTCCTTTAGAAAGTAGTGGGTGATCATGTGGGTACAGACTATGCTGTTTCACAGGAGCTGTGTTTAAGATTTCATAGACAGCCACCCATTCTCCTAATGCCACTCTTAGAATCCCTGATCTCCTAATCTCTTTTCTCCTAATTTTGGCACACTTGATTTTACAACCACAAAGTTCTCTAAACACAGTGTTTCCCCCTGATATAACACAATTGCATGTGTGGAATCAAAACAAGCACTAGAAATCTCTTTTCATTTCAGAAATACATTGTTTAAAGTAGTGATTTATAGAGGATACATACTTTTGCAATACCTTTGATATTTATCTTGAATTCTTAGCCAATTTTGGGCTTGACAAAAAACATTGGTTTTCTGTGGACATTGACAGAATTGTGAAACAGCTCATCTCAGGAATTTCTGGGTAGACAGTCTGCTGCATCACAGATATTCAATGGTACATCAAAACATTCAACTCGTCATTTGAAACTGTGGATTTAAATCTCTCAGTTTTGGTTTCATGGCATTCCATTTGGTCACATATATCCCAGCTTTTTTCAAGGTTGTTTTCTGATGTTGACTGAGTCAAACATTTTAAAAAATGTACGGGCCTTCCAGATACTAGAAGTGGCAATACTTATCCCTGGTCTTTTTGAAACCAGCTCATCCACACAGAGATGATACTTGTCAAGCAGCACCAAGTATCATTGACGAGTAAAAGTCTTACTGTCAGGCACATCAGTTTCTAATTTCACTCATAAAATAGCTAAAGAAATCCAGTAATCTCACTTTTGTACATACAGATAAGAACATGAGCAGCTTGTTGACTCAAACAGTAGCCACCATTTTTTTATTTTCTCTTTTCATTTGATGCATGTTTGAGTGTCTTTCTCACTTTCACTGTGAAATACAGTGAACTATTGTGAATATTCACAGCAAACACAGTGGTGATAGTTACCATAATAGCAGAAGTGTTTAAGTTGATGTTCATTTGGAAAAAACGAAGGTCATCTTGACTGTGAAGCTGGTATTCCATCATTTTGACTTAAAAATGAAGAAATAGGTGAAGAAGGAGCAGGCATATGGGAGTAAACAAAAAGAGGGTAAAATTATCTAACACTTAACACAAAAGAACACTGAACAAATGTAAGAAGGACTTGAAACACTGGGCTATTGCCTCTGTGGTGGTCAGCAAGAAAGAGGGGGGCACTCAGAGGAGCCAGTGGTGTCATACAAAGCAAAGAGCAATGGGGACCTTTGCAGAGACACTGCATCACCCCCAAGACATCCTCAGCACAGAAATGTATTCAGGTGGCATGAATTAACTGCAAGTTAATACATCTTGGAGGGTTTTACTTGAACACAACATACACATAGACTGTTTCTGAAAAATGAATAATCTATAGTTAGCATCATTAAACACAGGATAACTGCCTCCCACAACAATAACACTGTCTACAGCATTTGTCATGTTTCCCAATATGGGAAATGCCACTGAAAAGATAAACATGACAGCTTGGTACATAGCCAAAGCAACTCTTACAAGTTATGCCTATGTCAAGTAATATTTTTGACCTGATTTGCACAGTATGACTGAGAAAAATAAATATTTTATTTTTAAAGTTTTCTGGAATAATAATGAAGTGATCCGAAAAAGATCTGCAAGTGACAGTCTGTTAATTTAAAAGTATACTATATGATAGGAAGCATCTTTTCTGATTAGCCAGCCATGACTGCACCGTATTTTGAAAAGACAGAAAATACACTAGCGTGGCTTTGTTGATCTGATGATGCTCTGAAATGAATGGCCAGCAATTATCTCACACAGCTTTACAGATGCACATCGGTGAGGGATTTGGCCATCGGTGAGGGATTGATTGACAGTGGGCTGTGTGGCCCTGTGCTGTACCAGGCAGACAGCGTGGTACAGGCTGGGGTTTTCAGCTAACTACAGAAGAGGCAAAGACTTTCCTCCATCCTGCAATGAAATGTCTTTGGAATGAAAATTGCAGTCTAGTCTAAACCAAAATATTTCTAAGCATATCTTACTAACTCCACAGAAGTGAAAGACTGCATGCTACTAGAGGAGAAAAAAATGTGTTTGTGGCCCAGAGTAATTTTTGGTTGCTCTGTGTGTGTGTGTGTTTGTGTGTATCTATTTATGTACACATACACATCCCATTTCTCTTACAAACCTACATCTATACATCATATATAGCTATATCCAGGAACCGTTTTAGAAAGAAACAGGAAAAAAACAACCAAAACCCACCCTTGTTTTACCAGAGATTTGATGCTTTTTAAGAAAGCAAAAAAAAACCAACACCAAAACCAACACAAAATAAGAGTTAAAAAACAACTGAGTGACTAGTCAGAACAATAAAAAGGAGGGGCTCGTTTCAGTATGTCTGTATGTATCATGACAATAATATCTAATTAGGTTAAGTGTTCTATTTAATAATTCACTGTGTAATGAGATAGAGTAACAGAGAGTAATGGGATTTGTCAAAGCCCAAGCCAGTGCAGTATAAAACATGTTAGATATTTAAAACACATTTAGAATAACAAGATCAATTGATTTAAAAGCCACTTATGATGTGCTGTTGTGAACTGCCACATCCTATGGGTTATCTGAAGGGAAAGCTGTTTGCTTGACCTTTTAAAACTTTTTTTGCCAGTGACTTTCAGGAGGAGATTATCTCTGTGCACTAGGCAAAATGCATAAAAGCAGGAAACTATGAAAGTATGTATTCGTAAGCCTTTCTGAGACAGAAAAGAAAAAAGGAAAGAGAAAACATACCTCCTTCTAAAATAGCCAGTACATAATCTCAGAAGTTCATTATAGCCTTGAGCACACTGGTTTGCATCCCAGATTAAAGGATTTTCAAAAGGAACTGTGATTGTCTTGTCACGGTTGAGCTAGATATTAGTTGGCTGAGCTGAGTATCAAATATGGGAAATTAGTTGCCATTAAAAGCTAGCTTCAGGCAGTTCATTTCTCATCAGCCAAGCTGTGTGAACCTCCTGCTGTGGACAGTGAACATTAGCTTACTAAATACTTTTGCTAATCAGACACCACATTACTAACAGAGGTGCCTGAATTTAGAGGAGAGGAGTTGGACGGCAGCTACTGAAAATCTGAGGTGAGATTAACACGCTTTTCTTTATCATAAGGGTTTAACTCTCCTTTTCTCCAGGCCTCTGTTAAAAAAGATAAGCCCGAATGCTTCCTTGGTTTTGTTTCTGCTTTTCGAACCATTCTTTTGCTATTATTTTCAATCCTGGGAAAGCAATAGTGGAGAGAAATTGAGTCAAAGCAACTTAAAAGTTAGATAGCAGGCATTTGCTGTATCACGCGGTACTTTAGGAACTTGCTGGCTAGGAGGATAACGACTATTTACGACACCCTGGCAAACACCGTCACCTTTGAAATAAAATCTGTGTGTGATGTGAAGTATAGAGAAGTCCAGCAGGACCACATTTGCACTTCTGCTCTTTTCCTTTTCAGGAACAAATAAACTGCTTTTGACAAAACTAGAACCGACCCAAGTGTCTGACCTAGCCATCATTATTTTTTTTATTATTATTACTGTTTCACTGGTGGTTTTGAAACGTTAACAGCATTCTTCTCTTAGCATGCTCCTTTGTATTTACTTCATTGCTATAGCCACACACTAAAGTAGTAGTGTGGTTTTACTAGATTTCCAGGATGATTTCTACACCCTGAGAATATTCAGAAAACCTGCAGGTAAATGTGTCTGATCTAAACCGAATATGCAGATTTCCACATGACCAGCAATATTTTGTTGTTGTTATGGATGCCTTCAAAATATTGCTGGAAATTAGCCCAGTACCTTAGACAGGGAGACAGAAAGATGGTAGGAAGATTAGACCAGGAGGTGCAGCATTCAGGGAACGATGAAGAGACCAAAGTAAGGGTGGTGGTGACCAAAACCAATCACGTCCCTTGTAAAATGAACAGTTACGCAGAGAAAAACTGCACTGCAGAGAAGACACCTGCCCCCTAGGACAGGGTACAGATGCAGCAGCTACACATCTCTCATGCTACCTCACCACTCTGGCTTTCAATGAACTCCCAAACCTTTTGTTAATGCTGAATTACAAAGATCTTTTAAGTGTGAAGAGGAAGGGAATTTTGAGGAACAGTTTTGGATTTCCATTGTCACCTCTGCCTGCCATCTTAGAGTTTTCTGTGCAGACTTGATGGGTGTGGTGGGCTCCAACCTGAAAAACCTGCAGTGAGTCAGTCATCCCTGTGGCTACATCATCAGTAATTTCCGATTTTAAGGTATTCATGCAGTTTGGCCCCTACAGTAACCAAAACTGCTAGGCAGTTTTTAAATTTTAAGCTTTTATTTTTAATCTTTACAGGAAACGTTCATTGTGATAACACTGGTGGGATTTTGGTTATGACTCTTTGTGTTGGTAACATCACTGGTTAGAAAATTGCATTCTGGCAGGCAACACATGTTTATACCAGCCACAATAAAATCAGGCAGATTCCTATTTTAGTGCAAGTGTCACAGAAATAATAATGAGCAGGTAGATCATCTGTATCCGAAGCAGAAGCACTTCAGCCTTACCCAGCAGCTCTTGCTAAGTGAAGGCAGAGCACTTGTTAACGTAGGTGGAAAAGGAGTTTGGCCACTCTCAGGGTAGTTAGTTAAGGACATGGATACGAAATGCCTGACTCCCTATACCTATCACCTGGGGAGTTTTTGACATATCATGCAAGAACAACACAACAAATATGTTCAGAAGTTAGATCTTCACTCATGCTCAGGCTTTGTGCTCTTATTTTGTTTTTCTTTATCTTGAGGTAACTCACCTTTATATTTTTCTTTGTGGTACAAGAGTCTATGTTGAAAATGCTAAAGAAAGAAAATGCTGAGAATGTCTAGGAGTGTGCCTTAAGTCTCTCTTCTGAGGCTTAGCCTCAATACAGTGATTGAAGTGAAGGCAACTCCATCTTTTTGGGCTATCAGCTCTGAACCTATCCTGTAGGTAAGCATCTCTGCTCTTTATTTTATGTCTGTCTTTCTTCAAGACACAAATAAGTACAGATGTAAACCAAGCCCCAGAGACAAAACAAGTAGAAAAAAAAAGCAGCTTCCTGAGGGCAAAGGATGAAGGTGGTGCTGAGCTCTTTTTCACTTTCAAGATTTTAGTGCCTCTAGACAAGCCCAGAAGTGGATCTTTTAACACTGGATGAACTTCAACATCAAAAACAGAGGCAGGTAAAGGCTTCAGATGGCAACGAAGTGAGAACCAGGATTAAAATTCTGCAGGTACAAATGCCAGTATTTATGGCTAGCACTGAGGAACATCCAGCCTGGACTACCTCTAGAGTCCAGGAAACAAGAATAGGAAACAAGAATGCCCAGCTGGCCCCAAGCAATAGTCTGTTTAGCCAAGTATTCTGCCCCAAGAGCAGCAGCAGCAGGAGATGTGGTCCTCACCTCTATTCATTCCCTGTAGTCCCTGAATTAGAGATGCCAGAGGGTACATCCATTTATCCCTTTCATTATTACAGCTGTTGGTCCATGAATTTGTCCATCTTTTCCTTGAACCATCTGAAGCTATCTGCCTCTACAAGCTTGTCCAAAACTTATTTCTGTTTTGAACCAACCTCCTACTAGTGTTACTGAGGGCATGCACAACTACTGGAAGAAAGAGCTGCTCTAACCTCATCTGCCACCTCCGTGACTTTATACTCATGGAGCATCTTTCCCTCTCACCAGCCTTTTCCTCTACAAGAGTTCCAGTTCTAGTCTCTCCTCATAAGGCCTATGCTTCCTCTCCCTAATGATTGTGGCCGTCTTCCCTGCACTGTTTCCCCACCCCCCACCCCCCTTCTCTGTTTTACAAAGACTTCTGGAAATTACCGGAGCTCAAGTTTGGAAATCTGGGGACATACAACTTCGAAGGCATCTCAAGTTTGGAAATCTGGGGACATACAACTTTGAAGGCATCATCACATTTCCATGTTCTGTTTTCTGTAGTTAGGCAGCTGTCATTTGCCAACCAGGTACAAATAAATACAGCACCCTCTAGAGTTAGCCAGGTCCTCCTTGGCTCTCCAAAAGGTGTTAAACATAACACATTGACGGCTTTGGCATCTTCAGGAGATGCTCCCTACTTAAAACCATCTAAAAACTAAAACCTTTCAGAGCATTTGGAAGGTGTGAGTTTTTCTTACACGCAGTTTGGTTCAGGCTGTCCCTCCCCTTGTGTTTGCTCAGGAGCTAGTCCTGTCACCAGTGACATGGTAGGTTTAAAATGTCCCATTTGTCTGAGGCAAGAAAGGGATTTTTTCACCCTGCACAGAACTCTGCTGTACACACTCATTCATCAAAAGTAACTGAATAAAACTTCAAGGATACTTGCAAATACCTAATCAGCAACTGTACTTCCAATATCTGAGCTGTTCTTTCATGGTTTGTCAGTACAAAACAAAACGGAGCAGCTAAGTTACTCTGACTCACTACTTAACAGCTCTGCATACATTAATGATTGCACTTACTAAAAGCTTTAAATTGGTACCAGTTTGATGGAAACTGTCAAGCCTATAGTCATTGTTTCTGACAGTATTATGTGTTTCAAGTTATTGTATCACTTAGTGCCTTGTTTCCTCACGTAATAGTTTTATGTTGGAAAAGCTGTTTTGTTAAAGACATTTTTACTGTATAGGCTCAAAAGAGGATTACAGTTTCTCTGGGTGAACTGATCACATGAGGGAGGGGAAGCAGGTCAATTCAGCTTCCAAATTCAAGGAAGGTGTTTTATCCTCTACATATGGTGAATGTAAATTTTATTGAAAGCCCTGAATTAACTGCAGGCTCCTGTTGAAGCTATACAAATAGTGTCATATGTGCCCTGGAAAGAGAGGCTTCATTGTTTGTCTTCTGGTAGCACTCTGTTTTCTGGAGCCTAGAAGACAATTACTTCCTTGCAAACACAGGCAGATTAAATAAGCCACATTTTGTCCTTTTTGCCATCTGCCCCTTGCTTACTTTATTTTAAGCTGCATGACTAAGCTTTACTATCTGACATGTGAAGGTGGGACATGCTGTTTTTCTGCTCAGCTCCTTGAGGCTTGTAATGAATCCGAAGAAGCAGAACTGATCTGCAAAGGGGTGAGTCAGAAAAATCAGTAACTGTACAATAATTACTTGCTGTGCCAAATAGCAGGACTTGGATTGCAACATAACAAAATCTCCTCTAGGAAGTTTCATGATGGAGGAGAAATATATATTTCTTTCTCCTAAAACAAGCTGGTGGGCCTGATTCTGATCCTAATGCAGCTACACCAGTGAAAAGGAAACCAGCGCTTTACCCAATATCTACAGAAATCTATTTTGCAGGTAATTTTCAGAGCAAAGAAGGAAAGGAGGGAGATGGGGGCACTTTACACTTCAGTCCCAAAGTAATTCTCAAAAAACAACCCTTTTCCCCAAAGCTTTCCTGCAGGACAGGGGCCCTCAAAGGGGCAACGTGGGAGGGAAAGTATCAGGTACCGATACCGTGTGGGGAGATGTCAGGGGCACAGCACAGTCTCCTGTGGTGTCAGGGACACGCTGCCTGGCCAGAGCTTCTGCACAGACCCCAGTGCTGGGAGCTGGGGCAGGGGGCTACCGGGGGTGGGCAGTCCGTCCCTCCTCGCAGCATGAAGGGCTGCCACCTCGCCGGTGGGGTGGGGTGTTAAAGCTTCTCTCCAGCCTTGGCCGGCTGGAGCCTCCCTATTCCTCTGAAACTGGCTGACAGTTATGTACTAGCTGAAGACACCAGTGGTGGTTCAGCAAACTGGGCGTCAGGTAATCAGGGAACCGAAACAAAACTGAATGAAAATCACTTGCCAAAGGGGGAGGTGAGACAATCTCCTTTGCATATAGGACTCTTCTGTGTCCATGCCCATACAGGGATGTATAAGTTCACATATATGCTACATGTCAGGAAACCTGCTGGTCATAAGGACTATTGTTTTCCTCTCCCAAGCACACAGCGTACTGGTGTTGGGGTTTTTATCTAAAACTGTAGGCACTATGTATTTAATTGGGATACCGGTACCTTCCTACAACAGTGCAACTACAGCAGTGGAGACATTTCCCTGGTGACAGACCCCAAGGATTCTGAGATCTCGCCGATCAGTGTAATCAGGCAGCATCATTGACATCCCCGCTGCCGAGGCAGAGAGACCTCAGCCTGGCCAGTGGAATTGGAACAACTGAAGCCCAGAATAAGGGCAGTATCCAGCCCATTGGCTAGTGGTTGCCTGCTTTGCTGGGCCAAATTATTGAAATGAATAGTTTAGAGTAACTTAAAACTAAAGCTTTACCCGGTGGGGAATGTCAGCTTCTGTTAAAGGTCAGTGCAACCTTTGTGTCTCTTCTTTAAAAAGTGAAACAGCTATGGGCAATTCTAGTTTTGTGCCTTTCCATTCCAGCGGCCAGGACAGCAGGGCCAGGATGGAAAATACAACTCATCTGTATGTGAGTGGGTATCACAGCATGATAGGGAGCATCCACTTTCTGTGGCAGAGAGCATCCCGGACCCATGCCCTCTGCATGTTCTCCACTCCATTGTCTACACAGCATTCTGCATAGTGTGCACGCACTCTTTCCTAGCATGATGTCCACGTGGTTTTCAACTGTACGTGTCATGAGCTACATTTTGTGGCAATCACACAAGAGGAAGGCAGAAGGATGGAGAGGGGTTTTAAGAAAGGCTTGCATCTGGTGCAGATGCAGTCCCTCCATGTGCAGGAGTTAAAACTGCACCCAGCCAATTGTATGCGTAAAGTCTTCCTGGGTTTCCTTTCTGGTATTAAGAGGGCCAGGCAGCTCATGAGGGTGATTCAATGTTTAAGTGGACTGAAACAACCTTGAAGCTGCTTCTTTTGAATACAGAGGAACTATGCAGAAGTATGTTATATATTTTAGGTGCTTAATGACAGACCAAATCCAGACCTCTACCAGAACAGTGATGACAGTTTACTAGGTGAGCAGGAAAGTCACAGCAGAGGAGATATGTCTTTACATGATTTAAACCTCGAGTTCATCCAGGTAACAGGGGCCCTTGGGTGCTCAGTAAAGACAGACAGGTGCCAGCTCCATGGTACATTTTTTCCATTTATTCTGGCCACTAGCTTAAATCCTTCACTCTTTGTGTACCCATTGATGCTGTAAAACAGTGCTGTGCTTAATATATTAGGACACATCTCCAGGTATGTCTGTTTTAATATACAAGAGAAGTTGCTCTATAAATTATGTCCACTGTTAAAATTATATTATTAAAAACAAGTTATGGGATTGTCATATTATACTAATTCCTCAGTCTCATGCCTATCAGACGAACACCATCTAAGGCACTTCACAGAGAAGCTATTCACACTACAAAACTATCAAAAGATCTTAAAGTTTTCTGTGTTTTATTACCTTTTGATACTGGAAGATTTGTTTATATCTTGGGAGGCCAACATGTGCTATGATATTTGCTCTGATCGTGCGTGGGATCTTAGGGCTCTGAGGTTTAACATCTCTACAAGCCAACACAGATAAGAGCAATCTGAGAAGACTCTGCTGTCACACAAGGAACCTAGAATAACAAAACCCAGACAGAGCAAATGCAGAGTTTCTGCCTTTGTTTGAAGTGCTGAAGGAGTGCAGGTCAGAGCTATAAACAGGGAAGGGAGGAAGGAAAAAAACATTTCTGTCATTCCTTCAGGAGCTGTTGCTACTCAGATAAACTTGAGTAACTTGAAAGCTCAGTGCAATTTTTCTTTTGTCTAAGCACATGGACTCTTACCATGTAGGTCAAAGACCTTTAATATCCAGCAGCAAAACAGGAATCCTGTGGGATTAGCAATTTTATTCAGATAATACTTTTACCTTTTCCCTCCCTTTTCTAATTCATGATTGTCGGCTTTACAAAGCACTTTCACAAACATACTGGACATGGCACAGAGTCTGACACCCCCGCTCATACAGAGCAAACCTCCTTAACCAGGTTTCCAGGTCTCAGACAAATTCTTCCTAAGCTTCCCCACTGCCATGTTTCACCACTTTCAAGTTCACACAGAGTCCTCAAGTGAAGGATGCTAAAGCCAGTTGTAGTCCAATGTGTATCTTTTTCTGACACTTATATATGGGGGATAGCTGTGTCTTTGTGTTACGCTACTCTTTCTTAAAAGAACTTGCATATGGTGAGAAACCATCCTACCATAACTTTATAATGATTGGAAACTGCTCTGCTCTCTTATTACATGCCACACCCAGCTTTTGTCCGAAACCTTCTCCCGTGCTGTGATGGATGCACCAGCTTACATGAGCACTCAGCTTCAGCAGGAAGTAATCAGTGAGAGTGACAGAAGATACTGCAAAGTTTCCTATGGGCAAGTGTAGATCATTTTTGTCTAAAACTCCAGAGTTATAGATTTCTAATTTATAACACTTGTGAAATGGAAGAATTCATTATTTTTCAATTGCCTCTCTTCAAGCAGCTGAATGACTTGCTTCTACTGCAGACATCCAAGGATCTTTTTCTCTCATCGCTGCCCTGCATTTATGCATCCTTTCCCCACTGAGGCATGGAGATGGCAACATTCTCCAACAACCAGGATTCCTGGGGAAGATCAGTGCATCTCAGCAGCTGAGCGTACCTCACTACCCATTACCCCAGCCATACTAACACCACTACAAAGGCTGGGGAATAGATCCTGTGTTAGGGAATAGACGTTTGGAGGCTGGCTGCTATTACATTCTGGGCTTCAGGATAGCAGGTGCTTACACAGTCACTCTTCCAGTGTTGCAACTAAAATTATGCTCTCCTGAATGAACTGCTGAGCCAGTGGGCTAATGATCAGAACTCAATCAAAGTCAAATGAAATTCCTTGCCAGAAACAGGAAAAGTCATGAAGAAATATGTTTTCACAATGTGTTATTCCATACTGATAAACAATCCATCAGTCCCTTGTTAGAGGTCTTTCCATAACACCATCCAAAAGCTAATATACTTGGAAGAATTTGCAGCAAAAAAAAAAAAAAGTCCTAGCTATTATACAATCAAAGCGTTATCCCAAAACACTCAGTGTGAACCTTTCCCAGTTACAGTTGTGGAGTATTGCATGGAGAGAAGGCACTAATAAGCTGGGCCAGACCATTTAGGTTTATAAAGGTCAATGCCATCACCTTGAATCTTACACAAGAGACCACAGGGAATTTCTGTGGTTTGTGGCACAGTGGTGTTAAATGTTCCCCGCCTTTGATAAGTGGGATAGCTCGTGCTTTTAAATTCCCTCTAGGAATAGCTGCAAGTAGAATGCATTGCAGTTGTCTGATCTCAGAGTAACATGGATAAGCAGAAGAGGATTCATGTCTGAAACAAAAGGTTATGCTCACATGAAAAAGCACAGAGACTGAAACAGAATTTTTGCTGAAAATTGTTTCTCAGGCACCCAGTTCCTCAGGTACTACAGGTCTAACCTAGATTACTTCAGACCTCTCAAGTCCTGAAAATCTGATGGTAGATAATACCTCTATACCACTGATTAATATTGGAGATAAAATTCTGGATGACTTCTGTGCTGACCACGGTGATCTCACCGAAGCCTGGTCGCTCATGAATTGGGTCGTTTGTTCACATGGAATTAGCCATAATAGGGACATTGAGAGGCGCACCTTCTCCACACTGCAGACACTGTAATCCTCTCTCCCAACCAACCTCTGCAGCCACCCCATGTTCATTTGAGTGAGGAGTGAAACAGTGAAGCTTTGAGCTGACCTCTCCGCAGAGACCTTCGAATGGATAAGTCTACTGACCTTTGAGCTTTTGCGGTCTAAAAAAGCAGCAAAGCCACTTCAAAGCAAGTTCCAGCTAGTACTACAAAGAACCACTGGCTTGTCAAAAATACTTTGAGATCAGCTAAGTCTGACATTTCCAGCAAAATCATGTTGGACATGTTTTACTCATGGTTTTATGCGATGTTATGCAGAGCTCCCTGACCAACAACACTGATGCAGTTTTTGACCCCTGTCCAAACATATAACTCCCCAATAACATCTACCCTCCGCCCCAGAAAAGAGATCTGATGACAACAGCTATTTGGATTGCAATGATCATCATTCAATAATGTGAATAGAGACCTCACCAGACCCTCTGTGAGTCCACTTCCCTCCCTGACAGTGGCAAACCCCAAGGTCAACACAAAAGCTGAGACATGACATCATCCAGGAAGAGTTAAAATCCAGACTTTGCATCTAGATGTTGCTGCCCTCTCCTTGAAGAGGTACACGTGGTGTCCAAATATGAATAATGAAGCCATTCAAATGGTGAAGCAGAGTATTCACAGCAAGAAAAATTCAGTTTTACTTGAGCTGGTGTCAGATCTTACTATCTGATCTATCTGATTAAAAAAAAAATAATTGTGCTGCATTTGACTTTGTCACTGTGCTAATAGGTCACTTTCCCCATCCCCTCCCAATTTTCGTCACACATCCTTAAACTAAGACTTCACAATTTTGTTGTTCCTTAGTTGGTCACACTTTGCCACGAGCATAAGATATTCATGCCAGGCATTTTAGCTTTCTTCCTCCTGTGGCATCATTTATGACTCATCTATAAACCAGCATGACAGCTGAGCAAAATCAGGGGAAAAGGCCTTTAAAAGTGCTTGTGTCCACAGTCAGGAAGAAAAGATGTCCATAATTACCCACCAGGTTCTCTGTAGAGGAAGTCATGACCATGCACCCTCCTTCTGATTTCTCAGGCTAACAGTTTTTTAGGGCACTTATGTCTTTGGTGAATTTTATTCAGAAAGCAAGGTACCAGGTATGATGGAAACAAAGGAATCACATTTCTCCCAGTGTAACAAGCATATCACAAAACTACTAAGATGGTTAATAAAGTACTATTCTTATCAAGCTACCATACCATGTGAAAATCTCTAATAGTGCAAGAATCTCAGTAATTCTTAGTATGAAATCAGCATGGTCAAGCAGCTGTTTCTCATGACACTTTGACTAAGCCTGGTATCATCTGGCCATTTAGTCACTTCAGATTGGGTAGGGATTTAATACAAAATTTTCCACTTAATTCTTCCTTGCATTCTTTTCTTTAATAAACTTTTTTCACGGGTTTATATAAACTAAACAAGTGACACTGATCTGCACATAAGAGTCAAGTACCAAATAAGATGAATGAAACTCCTTTTTCTTTTCTCAGTGTTGAAAAAAAAAATATTTCAGCTGTTCTCTAATCTTTCCTTACATTTACTGTCTAGGAAGTAATACGTGATGTTGGAGAAAGTGTTCATAAACATGCAAACTTCATTCACATAACAAAATGCCTGATATCCAGTGATTTAATAGGTATTTTACCAAACAACAAAAAAAAATCCTTATACTTAATATAAATACTTACCTTTAGACACTTTTCCCTGCCCATCGCTCTGAGGTGATGTGAGACTGAGATGTCCATTAAAAATACACTAGACTTTCACACAGAGTGGAACTGACATCCCATTGCAAGCAGGATGTTAGCTTGGATAAGTGATGCTGAGAATCCCCAAGACAAATTTAGCACTCTGGGTGTGGAACTCAAGATTAATCCCTGGATAAGCAGTACTATATTCTTGAAAATGGACCATACTTAATAGTTATGAAGGAGAAAACCTCAAAAAAAGTCACGGAAAGCAAGGGTTAATGCCACTGGGAAAAGCCTATTAAATGGGAAGAAAAAAACACAAACCCTACATTTAAAGAGAAATACGGTCCTTAATTAAAAGAACAGAACAGAGAGAGGGAGAGAAGCTGGAGTTAGAGAAATTGGAGATGCTAAAGCCACTATATAGGTGAGTGAGGAATCCATCAAGACTTACAAGGCTGTTGTACTGGAGAGGCCTGTACTGCCTTGAAATTAGCTTATAACATTTACAGAGGTCAAAAGAAAGCATAAGCAGTTCCCCGTAATTTTTTTAAAGAGACCAAACCAAAGCTTGGTGTTCATTTTCTGCAAATCTGAGTTTAGTCAGATATTTTCCTAAACACTTTTCATGGACCAGGAAACACATCTTTACCCTCGCGCCCGCCGGCAAAGCAAGAGCCTGTGTGTTCCTGCACAGATAACGACCTGGGGGGTCAGCACCGTTTTGATTTCCATACCCAGAGTCAAACCGCACTCCTGCAGCTGTCACAAATGCCTGAGCAAATCGGTGCTCTTGTTGGCAAAACCATGCACCTTATTGTCCGCTCCCTAAATCGCTTAATCATAGTGAGCATGATGCAATTTGATAGGTGTCTTGGGACAGGCTTTTGTACATCTTTAAGATGTGGTACATAAAGGTGATTGAAAGAGACTACGTTGATAGGGTTTTGCCACCAACAAATAACAATTTTTTTATTGCATACCACTCACTATTTCGCACTAGTTGAGCAAAACCAGGCTCTTAGAGCCAGTCTTACATTGTGAAACAAGCAGCAAACGTGCAGTCTATAGGCATGGATATATACATATATCTATTTAAGAAGCATGTAAAAGCCAAACTAAAAATGTACAGTCAATCAAAACCATAGCTGAGAAAACAAAGTGCTGAGGAAGCCTAAGCTTATGACTAACTAAATTCAGGGCTAATGCAACTCCTCATAAAGTACTGTGCAACCTAAATTAAGATACAAGACTTGTACAGAAGGAGGGAGATAAGGCAAGAAACTGGACAAATATTCAAGTAATAGTTCTGGAAAGTGTTGGTTTTGAGGAGCAGTATGAAGCCAGACGAGAATGTAGGAAATGCTGGAAACATGAAAACCTCACTACGTTAAGAGAAACAGGAGGGCACTAAGTTCCCACAGCAGAGAGCAGAAGAACAGGGTGATGAGGGGATGCTTTGGTTTTAACCAAAAGTTAGAGACCTACAAATAATGATGGGCTGCATCTTAGGTGGCTCCTTGTACTGAAGGAGGCAGAGATGGACGTGGATCATGGCAAATGTTACCCCTGAGTCCTCAAACTGGAATTTGGCTTATTTCTGCTTTCTTACACCCAGAAATTTTTCTTTCTCTTGTTCCACAGCTTTGCTTTCTGCCATGCTCTCCTCCCTAAAACTCCAGACCCAAAGCAAAACTTTTGAGTAAAGTGAGGTAAAACAAAAAGGCATTGCCTGCACTGGCTGTTGAGCAAAGTGATCACCGTGTCTACTGTCCCAGCTTGTTGTTTCCTTTGCTAGGAGCAAAGGTGAGCCCTCACTGGAATTAACCCCTTGTAATATTGTAAGCAATGCAATAGCACTCCAACAAGCAGATGGAACATATAATATTCATAAAAGATATTAGAGGCATTCCCACATCCCTCACAGAGAGAATCAAAGAGCTGAAGGAGAAGGACGCTAAACGGCATGGGTAAACAACACATCCTTAGATCACAGAAACAGCAGGGAGGATATAAAAAGGTAGCAGATGGATGTTTATTCTACCCTATAACAGAAGCGTGCAGCCAGACTAAGGCTGCACTATTTCTTTGCTTTCTGGCCAAGGATTCGCACCTCTCTGCACAGCAATGGCAGCAGCACGGGTGTAGGCAGAAGAACTTGCCATTTCTCAAAAATCAGGGTTAGCCTTTGCATTAATTAAGGCATCAGGCTCCACCACCATCCTCCACCCTTATTACTATCCTTGGATTTTATGCTATATTTAAAATCATGCCATTTCAGAATCCTGTATGAATAAATATGAATGTCAAGACCTGTGTGCATCTCTTATGCACACAAGACAGTACGGTACATCACGTACTCGCAGAATCTTATTAAATTTCTCTGAGACACATAATCCTGTGAACCTCATTCTGTAAACACAGGCAGCAGTTGTACTTCATTTCTGTCCTCTGTCCTTCACAATCTCCCCTCAACTATCTCCTCCCTCTTAGTCATTAACCGAGAACTGAGCAGAAACCAAGCACCCACATAAGTATGTGAACAGGATACCTGACAGAGAAGGAGAAAAGCTTGATCAGAGAGGAAAAACAGTGCATTGAAAACTTGCCAGTTACTTAAAGATATCTGAGCATTAAAAATGACTGCAGAAAACTGAAAGCAGCGTAAGAGGCCCTATTTGAGTTGAGAGTTCTGTATTTTATGGATTTTCAAAAATAATTATTTAATCTATAATTATTTTATCAGTGAAATTAAAATTAAATGGAAAAGCATTCAGCTTGATTAATCACCCTTTACACCAGCCTGTCAACAACTATAACACCAATCTGGAACAAATTTGCCATTGGGTGATGCCCAGTGGCGGGCACAGCGTGGTACAAGATCAACCTCTGCAACCCCACAGGTGAGCCAGAGCTACCCAAGCAGAGCAGCGCTCAGAGTTTGAAAGGAAAACTTTGCCCCTGGTATTTTTGCAATTGCTGGTCATGCCTCGATCATTTACGTTGGTCTTTACATTGCATAGGGAAGACGGGTAATATAAATGCAGTTCATGGAAGAAAGGCTGCGGCAGCCTGGCTCAGAGCCCCAGCAGAGATACACACTCCCAAGGAAACAAGTCTCGAGTCTTTGGTGGTGAGTGAGAAAACCTTCAAAGTCAGAGCATCCTGCCCCGGTTGACAGATACTGAGCAAACAGAGGGAAAAAAAAAAGAAAAGAAAAATCAGCAGGCTAAGCTTGTTTTATTATCAGCTCAAACCTGATACATGACAGGGATTTAGGCCAAGTTTGGTTTGGCATTCAGGCACACATTTAAACTTAAAGACAGGCATTGTCCTCTTGTAACAAGTGACACTATCAGTCTTGAAGTCAGGTACATGCTTCAGTATCACAGAGAATAGGGAAAGTAACCTTCACCTACCTCTTCATGGGAGCCACCCTTGAATTCACCATATGAACGGGAGTGTTCGCTTGCAGTCATTTGCAGAACACGAACTTTGCTCTTTTGAGGGAGATGACGATAATTGGGATTATAACAGCTCAAAACCAAATTCAGAAATTTTTGCAGCTCAGACTGATCATTCTAATTGTTATTGATTAATAATGAATATGGTGCATTTGTACCCAAGAGGGATGAGACAAAAAAGGCCCATATTTTTTCTGCAGGGATGTGTCATCTGCTGCCCCACAATACGCAACTCCTCCAGCACATGGTTACAGGGTAAGGAAAATCAAAAGACATTCTTTTTATTAGTTAGCAGTAATGACCTTTTATTTTTGATTATTTGTGCATTAACAGCGTGGAATGGAGATGTGCTATGTAAGGAAGTTATTATTTGCTAATTTGCAGCTTTTAAAATACACAGCACACTATCTATTATGTATCATGCATTACAATTACAATAACAGTTTAATTAATCACCAGCACCCTGTTTTGTATCAGTCTGCTGCTGAATTCTGGGTAATGGCGTTGTTTACCATTTAGCAAGTAGCAACATTTCACTCTGTTTCACTACATTAAACTGCTCAAATAAAGCAAACGGATATTGGAAAGAGTTGGCCATCTGCCTTTATTTTCTTTTACTTTTGTTAAGGAAAGGGAAAAAAATAAACCCCACCACAGCCTCTGAAAGGAGAAAGAGTACAGCCATGAAACTGATAGTGACAAAAAACACCCTTTTTTATCAGGTCAAAATCTCATCTAAATGCAGTTCTGATGAATGGTAAAAAGCTTGCTTTGTGGATTTGGAGTGGGTCTCAAGACCAGCAATGAAGTCTAATGATTATTTAATGGTGCCGCACTTGAAGCAGGATTATGTGAGACTCTCTCCCCCGTTAAGAGTTTGATGAATAGGTTTTGTGACAGCCATTTAGGAATAAACAAGAATTCATCAGTCTGCATAAGAAGAAGCCAGTTTATAGATTAAGTTTCTTGAGGTAATTCATGAGGTCAGTCCCATTTAGATGTAGACTATTAGGGCTCAGCTTTTGAGAGCGGCCATACAAGGGAGTTACTCCAAATGGACCCCGCTAATACAAAGCCCCCTTTCAGAGGGAAGCCTGAAATTTTTATGACCCTGCTGCTAGGAAGCACATCAACTTGTCACTGTGAAGATCTGCTGGGGCAAGACCTCATCACTCTATTAAAGAGCTCTGTGACCCTATTGATTTGAAGTATTTAAAGCAGGGGTGAAGTTCAAAGCAATTTCTTTTCTATACTATTACTCAGCCTCTCTGTGTCTTGGCTCTAAAACATCTGCTGTCAGTTCCTCTCTGGTGTCTGACTCTGGAATCTGTCACTAGAGAACAGAGTAGTTTTATTTAGAATAAATTGGATTCCTTTTCAGTTTTCAGCATTTCGTATTGTGATCAATGGTTTACACTCCTTCATGTGCCAGGAGACTTAACTGCCACTGTACCCTTTCATGTCTCTTCATGACTCAGCCAGAGCTTGCTCCTAAGGCTCTGTAATCAAATCTTTCCATTCTAACAGGTAAGCAGCCACCAGTTTTTGTAATTTCCCAATCAATAAAAACAATGAACTTTCAGTTCTGAAAAAGAAAAGAAAAAAAAAAAAGGAAAAAAGAAAAGGAGAGGGGGGAAAAAATCCCACAATGTCACTCTTGAAACAAAACCCTAACAGGATCATTTATGCTTATTTGCTCAGAGATTAAAAAAAGACACTGAGTAAACAACTCCATTATTTTTAAATGTCAGCAAGTAAACATAGCTGATTCTTGGAGGTGCTTCTTCAGAATCATGCAGGCTCCTCTAGTTCTCTGCAGAAGTTGCAGGCGCCAGGGCACCTTCTCAACACTCAATAATGCATCAGATCGGCTGTATTTATTACAGATGTGGTTTCTGACACCAGGGTAGTTACTAAAGGCTGTATGGAGCACGAGATTAATATTCAGCCTGATGATGTCAGACAAAACAATTGAGATAAAAGAAAGAACAATGGGATGGAAATGGTAATGAAATGGTTACAAAAATATTTAAGATAATGATGCATAGCAACAGAAAGAAATTAGGTAGGGTTTTCATATGGAAGATAATTATGTACAGGATTACACAGAGCAAACCTATCTGTTATCTTCATCAAGGGAACTAACTTCTGATGTCATGAAAAATGCACCTTCTTTCAAGGGCTGCTTTCTCAAATAGCTGTCATATTCTTACCCTACCTGTACTATTTAGACACATTTTATCACATATTCTACCAAATTGCCTAATATAACCAAGATAAAAGGGATATATTTTAGTACACTGAAATATGTCCATTGTTTTCAGCTGATTTGTACTGATTTACATTGCCTACGTATCTGCCCCATAACATATATGTTGTCATCATTTTATTAATGTTGTCATTTTATACAAACCTCCTTTTAAAACTGAATGTGTTCCTGCGGGGAATGAATTACGTTTATTGCAAGATGGCAACTGCACAGTTTATTCAGCAGTATCTTTAAGAATCTAGAAGTCTGAAGACAGATGTACCTATTGCTTGTCAATCAAAATACATGTCCTTTGCAGCTTTGTATTTTCTTTAGTCAGCAAGGAAATCATGTTAATGTTGTGTGAGGTCAACAGTAAATGCACCAGCAGAAACCCTGCCTGAGAATTTTCAATAAAGAAGGCATCAAAGATGAGGAAGGAAGATAATAGTTTGTATTCTGCTCCTCTGAGGGAACGGGCTATAAACAAAATCCTAAGCTGCTTCTTCTATCTTTCCTTTTTTAAAAAAATGGAGCTGGTAGAAGTCACTGGAAACAGAACACCATTACAAGCTGATATCATCTTGAGTTCATGCTGCTGAATATGTTGGCATTTACGGCACATTCTCCCAGGGCACATTTCAAAATGAAACTGAAACTTGATGGACCAACTGTACTCCATTAAAAAAAATTATAAAAAGGCTTCTTTTTCCCCACTCCCCCCCAGCCTAAGGAAATGGAGAGTTTCAAAACACTGTTTTCTGCCATATAAATCTACATGTTGAAGGTCAGTCCAAAGGCAACAAATCAAAGCATTTTCTTCTCTCATCTTTTATTTTAGATTATGAATGATGCAAGAATTTATAGAGCGTGCAAATTTATTACCGTGTTAATAGGCCCCCCTGTTTATATCGGCAACATATGTTATATCCAGAATCACTAGGAAGCAGCAGCATTTTTAGGGATGGAAGGGGAGGCAATTAAAGAACTAGGCCTAATTACCGTGAAAAATCTCTGGAAGAAACATACAGAAATCTTTTGCAGAAGAAACACAAAGAGAACGCATGGAAATAGTCTTTAACATGACCACTGCTGTAAACTTTATTTCTAATCCATGCATTCAGAACCAAAAGACAAACACAATCTCAATAACTCCTCTCATGTAATTAAATGCAAAGAAACAGAGGAAGGAGTTGTGCCTGTGTAGAAATTTTCTCTCTCTTAGGATCTTCATGGGCATCTTGTTTCTAACAGCTGAGCATGTACTGAACTAAATACCCACTAGACAACAACTGGCACCTTGTTTAACACAGGCTTCAGCCCCAGCACAGCGGCAGAACCACCTCACAGTCACTGGTGAAGGGACAGGAGAAGAAAAGCAGAAATAGCTGCAGGACAGGCGGCAGTGCTTCACTCAGGGAGTCACTCAAAGGCACTCCCGAGGATCCCGGGCTGCGTGACAGCACTTTGATAGAAAACATAGAAAATGCCTCATTGAAAGCATTCCTTGCTGGCCTGTAAAACTGGACTTGCAGAATGTTCACCTTTTAGCCAACAAAGCAAGTGAGTCAAAACCTGGCAATCTTACAAATGAAAATCAAGGTGTTTGGGGAAAAATTAGATATGCGTCCCACCTCTTTATGCTGCTGTTCTCCTGTATGGGCCAGGCTTGCAGCTGACCTTGCCTCCACAGCACACTCCCCTGACAAGGCAGAAAGACGTTAGGTGCTGTGAGAAGTGAGAGTCAGAGTACAAGCACCAGGTAGCCAAAGGGCCAGCTGTGTATGGCACCATAGTGACATTTCATAATCAAAATCCAAGGAATTTCAATTTCTTGGGGAAAAAACCCCGACAATTTCTCATGAGGAAACATTATGACCAGCTTTACAATTTTCTGTACTTATTACAAGACAGAAATGAGATGCAGGAAGCAGAATAGCATCAGGCTATAGGACCAAGCACAAATATCAGGCTGTTAGCATTGGCTGCTATGAACAGAAAGTAGGCCACTGGAAGATTTTTGCTATAACGGGAAAAATGTATGGGGACAACAGGCTCAAGCTTTGCTAAAAGTATTTAGTAATTCAGTAACTCTTTAAACACAGAAATCACTGCCTGAATTTAGCTTTGGTAAAGCTAGGTATGGCAGTGGGGGTCTACCAGGGAAGAATTTGTCCATGGGTGGTTGGGTCCATGGGTCTCCAGAGGCAGATCCTGATCCCACATTGATGGGCAGGTAGATAACATGTATATCAGCCTCACTTCAAGGACTGCTCATGTCAGAGTGAGTTCATGGGCCCAGATTCTTAAGTTATTTTATATCCTAAATATTGATCTCCTTTATCTGTGTGTTGCCATATCCATCTTTGTCTTTAATCATTCTTCCTCTACAGGTGGGTTATCATTTTCCCAATGCCTGCATATTATGAGCTTTGCCACCAACAGAGATAATCTCCCGATTCGAGGCTGTTTAGTGTGAAACCTTCCCATACTGAAGTATTATTAATCATGTTGTCATCACTTAAATAAATAATAATCAGCAACAATTATTTCTATTTTCACAAAACCACTAAAATAATAAAAAGCAAATCTGATATTAATTATTAATAAATATGAAGGGGACATGAAGATTGAATTTCTATTTTTCCTCTGTATCACAGTGTCATCTAGAGGTGCTGGATAAGATGAGGGTATCTGTTTCAGGTGCTGCAGAAACTCCATTTTAAATGACCCAGTGAGGCAAAGAAGCAGCAGGTAGGAAGGGGACAGGCAGAGTCAGACCTAGAAACCAAACCTTCTGCTTCTGTTCAGCTCCCTGAAGCCATGCAGAAGTGTGGTTTGGCAAGAGGAGGGCTCGTAGCTACTTACCCTACCTTGTCTTTCCTCCTATCCATCCATGTCAGCCTGGCTGAGAGACCGAGGATGCAAACCTGGCCCCAACGCAGCCAGGGCAGTGAGCAGCCACACCGTTGGAAGCCCCTTGACACCTCTCCTTCCTCCCACGTTTCCAGCATAGCCTTGTCTTGTCCCCATTTTGAAGATGTGTCTTTTCCCTCCCCTGTTCCTCTGCACCACAGGAACTGAGCTATACAGCTGAGGATCCACACTTCCCCTTAGCATAAACTGCGTCATTTTCTGTCTGGTTTCTCACAGACATGGAGCTTTTGCAATTGCAGCATGTGTCTGTCTGAACCTGCCTGTGCACGTATTTCCATCCTTTTCTTTGCTAGCAGTTTCTAAACCTATTTGCCACATTCAACTGCATTTGGTAGAGAGGGTGAGGTTTGAAGACATTACATTCCTACAAGGCTTTTGAAAAAGAAACATCCCCCTAACTTTATTCAGGAGGCAGGAGGCAGCTGAGATGTACCTTCAGCTCAGGATCTGCCCAGGCATATGTGCCTTGCCCAGCACAACATGTAAAGGATGAACAAATGAGATGGAGGAGGTGAATTCAAGACACTGGAGTGGTGGAGAATGTAGGGGGTGCAGATGTCCAGGCAACCACCTCCTTCAGCCCTGCTGCTAAGAAAGTGATTTGTTTTATGGGGGACCTGAATGATTTATGTGTGTTTTGCCCACATGCAACTAGGTACCTTAAAAGTTGCTGCTTGTAGAAAGACACAAAAGAAAATAGAGAGGGCATACAGCCTCCATACTCCTGAAAGATGGCTCCTGTACTGGCCCACCCAATGCTGTAGCAGAAGATGATGCAGAACCAATGTCTTCAGACTGCTCCCCAGCAGCAGGGAGCAGACCCTGGGAACAGTGTGTAACTTCATCCTTTAGTGACATCCAGCATGAGTGTGGTGAAGAGGGTAGAGCCCAGGCTCTGTTGTCTCAGTCAGGTGAAAAGTTCTGGTGCACAGCCAGTTGCCCTGATGTAGAGCAAGAGTTCTCCAAGGTGTCCCTATGTAGCTTAAGCCTGTGGGGCTCGACTAACAACCTGTGCCGTGATCACTGTTGCATCCGGAAACATGTATTTCTCTTTGGTGAAGACATTTGAGTGATACAGAAAATGCACAAACACCAGATGACCTGGCCTCCATCTTCCACAGGAGTAGAGAAATGTCACCATTTCAGATTCGCCCCATCCGTGGTTCCTACAGTTTGAAAGCACCTGCACATCTGTAGAAGTAGCAGAGCAAGCTGCTGTAGCACTTGATCTTGTGCATTGATCTCCCAGCAGAAATGAGCCAACATGCTGCTGGTGTGTACTGCATTAAACTTTGTGGTCTGTAATCAACAATAGATTAAGTGGCCAGAAAGATCTGGGCTGTCTGGGCTGGATTTGTGCCACAAATGTCACAGACCAGACTTTACCACCAGGATTTGCCGATGGTTTGCACTTCAAAACTGCTATTTCCAAATACAAGAGGAAGGTGGTACAATCCTTTCCTACTGTTAGATGGATGCAGGAATGTTTGCACCATAGACATTTTACTGAAAAGGGAGTGGGAAATCCACTGGCTTGGCAGTACAGATTAAAATATTATCACATTTACTGCACAGCCTTTCCAGATGTAGTCTGAGGGCATTTCTGTGGACAACAGATGGGGGAGTCTGAGCCAGTCTGAGGAAGAGAGCAGCAGACAGAGATCCTTGAGATAATTTGGAATTTACAGACAAGGAAAATGAATGTCAAGCAGCTGGACAAGCTGTTAAAAAGTCCTAACAACTTACCTCACATTTTTTGTCCCCACAGTATTTTCATAAGATGGGAAAATTAGAGGGAAAAGACTCCCCTATTCCATACAGTAATAGAATTACATTGGACAGTGATGATACAATGTGATAAATTCTATTCTCACGAAATGAAATACCGTACTGTGGGTTATTCAGCAATATCTCCACAAATACAATCCTAATAAAAACCTTAGAACTATACACTTATTGGCATGACGGTATATAGTGCTTCACCTTTCCTGAAGGTAGTACTATTTGTTTGCACCAAGCATTATCACTATGTATTGCTCCACTTCACATACCTAGTAGATAATAAACACAGACTAAATCATGAACAGTAATTGCAAATTTGTATGATTTGTTATTTTAGAAGTAGAAAGTGAGTCAAGTACCTTTCATTTGATGGAATTTTGTTTCCTGTGCCAGAAGAGGGAAACAGCCTCCTGAGCAATTATACCTACCCATAACCAGGCACTTTCTAGCCTCAGAAATATGTCTTTAACACTCACTTATATGGCTTGAAATTTTCATTTTGGGTGAGGGTAAGTATCTTAGTTTTCAGTGATAATTAATTTGTTGGGTTGAGCCCTGTATGTATCTATTTTTACTGATACATGCACATTCATTGCTCTTCTCCTTCAACCCTTCTTACATCCTCAGTTGCATCCCTGCTCTTTACTCCTGTGCCTAAAGCCACACCAGCACTTCCCTCCAGCTGTGGCCACTGTTCCCTCCACACTGTAACATATCAATTTCTTCTAAAGGAAAATCTTGCAAGACAGTGTGACTTTCCTTCTTTCTCCCACTTGTTTTCCATTCACAATACATGCACGCTACTCTCTTAGCTGCAGCTCTCCTCCAAACCTTCCACTTGCCAGAGCAAGAGCATTTCCTCACCTGGTCTCCATTGCATCTGTTACTGGTCCCATTCTTCCCTTTCCTG
Organism: Falco naumanni; assembly: GCF_017639655.2. Lineage (NCBI taxonomy): Eukaryota > Metazoa > Chordata > Aves > Falconiformes > Falconidae > Falco > Falco naumanni. The sequence continues at coordinate 90,512,492 of NC_054056.1, forward strand.
TGAAAACAAACTTTCCATCTGCTGCCTGTGGTCTTCCCCATCCCACATGTTTATAAGGTAGGTTTATAAGGTAATATTTTTCTCTCTTTTACAAAAAAAAAAAAAAAAAAAAAATTGCCTCCTTCACCACCACTCTATCTACCTCTAAACTTATTTCATGCACCCTGTGCTACTGCTGTCCAGAGAGCCTGTCCTTCATTTCCAGAGTCATATCTTTTCACTGGCTTATACCATTTGCTCTTGGTAAACGCTCCTGGTGAAAATCTTAAACAACCTTTTCCAAACCACTCTCATTCTCTGTCAGCCACCCTTGTGAGCGAAGCCTTTTCCAAGATAATGTGGCCACACTCAGAAATGACAAGAAATAGTGTAGGTTTTTGTAAGCATAAGGGCTCTTTCTGAAACCTGTGCAAGCTTGTCCTGCTTGTTCCCAAGCCCTGGGTGTAGAAATAAAGAAAAGGCTTTAGCTCACTGCCTGGGTGCCAGGCTGCAGAGTGATAGTGAGGAAGCAGCTAGCACTTCATCTGGCTCTCTGAACTCACCTGCAAATTAATTCTGTGCACACCTGTCTGCAATGAAGGCGTGCGCAGAGCATCCCACATCTTAAATACAGATCTGGGAAGAAGAGACTTCCTCAGATGAGCATGGAGGAAGTAAACAGCTCAGTGGAGTGTGAACTGGCTGCAAAGTGCTTTGCTGCATGTAGGCATGTTCCAGGGCAGAACTTGGGTGGATAAGCGATTGTATATAGGTATGCAATAAAGGGTCTCATTTCTTCATTGACTTGGGGTCTGTGCCTGCATATGCCGCAGGTTTTGTCAGTGCAGCACAGCCTAAGCTGGTAAGACCTGCCAGCAGAGAAGATGAAGATTTGCCTATGGCTGTCGTTAAAGGTCTGGAAATCTTTTCTTTCTTTGACTCCTTCCACTCTGTTCATACAACATGTTCTTTAGAAGGCCTGTGTTGCTTTTCTTCCAGGTTTCAGAGCAGCAGAGGCAGGTGGTGAGTCACACTCAGGCCACCTTTCCTTCTCTTTTTCCTGTAAACTCACTTCTGTTTCTCTGCCTTTCTATTCAGAGCTTCTACCATCTGTGCAAATTATAGTCCTGAGCTGTTTCTATGATACATCCTTGCGAGGAGTCATGATGAAGGAAGATAAAACAGGTTTTCATTTCCCCTGTCCCAAGTCCTCCTCACAGCCTTCTTTCTCTATCCTACCAGTCATACACACACATAACCCAGTTATGGTGTTTGGCTCTGCTTTCCTCTAGGCACCAGCACCTGGGCTATGTTTAAGGCCTACAGAGTCTTCCCACAGAACATTCTTTAGCGCGGGCTATAGCAATCCCAACAGATTTCTAAAGCTGTTAACCAGATCGTAATAAAGCTTTTGATAGTTTCGCTGATCTTGAAAAATGTAATATTATATTGACTCAAGATGCTGCCACAAGTATCTCTGATCTCACTGCCCTGAAAACATCACCTCTCTCTGAACCTCCCCTTCTGATCAGCAGGTGATGCCAGCCTGCACCATACGCTTACTAGACGATCAAACAGAATCCTCCAAACCTTTTACGATGCCAGAGATGGGTGGTTTTGCAGGGGTGGGGCAAAGGGTGAGGGATATCTCTAGTAAGCACTAGATACATACATTGTTCTCCTTCAAAATCTTGTCTTGCAATGCTTGTACCAAAGAATCCTCACTATAGAAAGGTGCTGGGCCTAAACTCACAAGTTGATGGCCTTCGTTATCACTTTAAGGACTTAAATGCAAACTATGGATCATTGACACTTTTTCCTTAACCCCAGAAGATCCAGAGAATTTCCCCACATTTTGAGTTTTCTCCATAAAATAATTCCTCAGGTGCCTGCGGAAATTGCCCCCACTGGGCATACACAGATTATGCATTATCATGGCAGAGCTGGGCCTCACATCAAAGCCCAGTGGGATGCTCCTGCCTGTTGGACCTGCAAAACTTGAAGTGCTGTGATTATCACAAAGGCACAACAATCCAAAAAGAGGAGCTGGGGGTAGTTTAATTTATTTGAACCAAAAAGGACAGTAAATTAACTTGGGATGCAGAAGACCCAGGGTCAAAGCTACATATCACCTAAGATAATCTAAGTAAACAAACTTTTTTTTTTTTTTTTCCTGCAAGAATGTAAACTTTCTCCATCTAGGACGTAACAAATATTTAGTAGGGTCACGCAGATAAAACAGTTTTAACAGAAAAAGCTAAGGAAATGACACTATAGGATGCCATATGGCTTAACAATTCAAGAGGTATCTGATGCTTTAAACCTGGGAAAGGAGTATGAATATACATGCCTAACAATTCATGTGAGGATGGATGTAGCTGGTGATTTCCAGACTTAAGTTTTTCACCACATCACCAAACATGAAGCTCACATGTGCAACCTTTATAATAAGTTTAATAAAAAATTAAATTAAATTAGAGATCAGAACAGAAAGGTTGATGGGAGTATATGCAGGGATTATAGAAAGGAGAAATATTTAATCCCACATTACTGCTGTAAGGATAATAGTAGCATGAAGGACTGAGGTAAAAACCTCCCTAACAAGTAAGGCACTAACCCTAGAGGTACTGTTACTGGTTTTGGCCTCTTTGCTCCTCTCCCTGACTTTCTTGTTCCCAAAACACCTCCTGCTCTCACAGGTGCTTCCTGCAGCTAAAAAAAGCTTTCTGACAGACCCACAGCTGGTCATGTAATTTCACTATTGGAGTACATGCAAGTCTTTGTGTCTCATTTCTGTTTACATACTGTCTATAAACAACCGATGAGACCCTGGAAGGTCCTTGCTGTCTGTAGGGGTTTGTGGGATAATAATTTCAAACTAATGCTTGGCTTGGAGCTGACTTTCATATACTTAAAGACAAGATTTTCATTCTTTGTAACTGGTCTGTGCCAGTTGAACAGGGAGGTGCAGGGAAGGTTTCTGTTGCCTGACTGGATGAGCTTAATCTTTGAGTAGGCTTTTAGGACAAACTCTTGCCATGGATGAGTTGGAAGTTCATGTGTATGCTATAGTCTTCACTAAAGTGTATGTCGTTTCTAGGCAAGAGTTGCTTCCAGTAAAATCACAGTCAAGAATATTGCCGAAAAATAAATACAAAAAGACTGCAGTTAAGTTATTTTTTACAAAAGTTTCAAAAAATTACTGTATTTTTCACTCTCCACTCTTGAAAGATGGTTTAATCAAGTTTCTGATATCCCCACTAGTTTTACACTGCTACAGATAGAGCAGAAGCGTCAAAAGCAGTGGCGGAGACACACACAGAAGCAGCACTGGTGACAACAATAGACGAGCTTTAATGTTCAACATGGACCTTAATTTTAAAGTGTTTTTTATGCAATGAGAAAGTGTAACTTGTAGAGGCAGTGTTCTTATGTAAATATTTGCAATGTTTATCCAACATCCATTTCTGTAAGGGACCTAATAATAGCAGAGGGTTAAATACTAAAATTGTGTACATTTGTGTACCTTACCTAATAATAATACTATATTTAATCAGTGACAAAATGTATTTTCAAGCTTACTTTACTATGATTCTTTTAACATCTCTCTCTGCATGCTGGGTCTCTTCTGAGCATCTTTGTTTCTACCGTTGCACTTCAATGTGGATCAAGCATGTGCTTTTGAAGCACGTTGCCCTCATTTACAGCACTTGCTTTGCATTGCAGCACTATCTTGGATGATGTGAACTGGCTTATTTACACATTAAACTGAGCTGCAAGATGAGCTCTAGAAGAGCATTAATGCCAATAACAGGCTTTCATTCCCCACAACCAGACTAGAGCTATTCCAGGGCAAAACACAGGTGTATACTGTGGACACAGGGTGAACATCACCAGTTTCCCCCCACAAGCCCTCTCCTTTTGGGCCACACTTGTTAGCGAGTAGGAAGAGCCCAAGAGAGGGTCAGATGCTTCCTGGTGTGCAGGACCCCAAATGGCTGCAGAAACACCTGAGTCAGGAGATGAAATGAGATGAAACACGCAGGTGATGTCACATGCAGACTTGTTTGCCCCACAAACACTGAGTACTGTCTATATTAATAAATATCTAATAGCCTTGAACATTGTCAGTGAGGTCCTGTGGTGTGCCTGAAGAGGACCACTAGTGCAGAATAGGGGTGGAAGGACACAGATGTGTATGAACCACCCGCTGCTGAGGATGTGCAGGTTAAACCCCCCTTAGGCAGACTGTGAAAAATAAGCTCAGCCATTTGCAGGGTTTGGCCAGTCCTTCCAAAATATTTTGCAGGTATGTGTTGATGTTTCTCAGTAGTTGTTTTGTATGCTCAGCTCTCTGTCCTGGGAAGTCTGAGTTTATTAGACATCCATTATAATTGACACATTGTTGCAGTAGGGGTGAATAGATGCATTAGACAGATGATCTTAATTGGCTTTCATCCAAAAGAATTAAAATAAAAAGGCAGCTGAATTTCATTCACATTTTCAATTAGTAAAACTTCCTTTCATTATTATAATGCCTGCTGAAACAGCAGCCACATCAGGGTGACAAATCCCGTTATCATGCTTTCTGCAATTGTCTTCCAAAAAGGCGTCTATTGAAAGCATTGTCTGAGCGTGTGTATAATGCTGACAATCAAGCTCCACTCAGAAAGCTGGGGGAGGGTGTCTCACTGTGATCTATACAGAAATGCATTTCTTTCCCGTGCTGCTGGTTCTTCAGTGCTGTGTATTTGCACTGGGGCAATGTGCTCTGACAGGCTATGCGTACTAACAAGATCAATCACTGAGCATTAGTGGAATTCTCATGCTTTTCCACCTATTTTTCTTCCCTTTCTTTATTGAGCGTGATCCTCTGCAGGTGTTATTTGTTTGTCAGACTGTTACATAGCAAATGTGGAAATAATTTTTTTTTAGGGAGCAGATAACAGCTGAACTCATATTGCAGACAATGGTTTCACACTGAAGTACTAATCGAAAAGAATGTGAAAATAATTCTTTAGGCATTAGAGAAATAAATGGCTTCTTGGGGGTGGGGAGCAAAAAAAGGGGCATTAGGGGGTTGTTTTTTTAAATCCTTTTTGAGCAGCTAACCAACCTAATGCACTTGTAACGGTATCCCAGGTTCTTAGCTTAGCCAAGTCACCTAACTTAACCAGACAAAATGATATTATTTATTTGTTCCATGTGACACTGAAGAGAAACGTGGATAACCAAGAAAATCAGTTCATGTGGGACTTGTGTTATCCAGTTTCCTTTCATTGAGTTATATGCCAAGAGCCAAATGTATTGCCTGAGGGTTGTTTTCCTTTTATTTATTTAACTATTTACTTATTGAATTGTTCCAATTTACATAATTTCCTATATCATCTAACTTTTGACAGCCATGGTCTCTTATATTATCCACCTGAAACTACACATGTGGATCACAACTGTCACATTAGGGGATGATGTTCATGATGTTCAGTTTTCCACATGCTGAAGCTGGGATCCATTAATTTCAAACATCCTAACAAGATATAATCGGTTGATGCCAGAAATCCAGTTAACAGACTGAAAACTTGGCACTCCGATGCCACAGGATTTCTGGAAGTGACAGCCCTTGCACAGATGAGGGGCATTAACACCTCTGCTAAAGTCTACTTTATCTTTACATGAGACTCTCAAAGCTCTAATCTTTTGAAACTGTCTGGTTCATGGATTCCTCAGGATTTTGGATACCACTGCCTCTGCAATTTTGTTTGCATAAAGTCAGCCAGTGTAAGTTTCATGGGTGGTACCCACAGTTTCACTTTGCCATACCTGCAGCACTTTCAGTTACAGCGTGAGCATGATGGGTCTCAGTGATGCTTTATGGGCCGGCAGGGAAAATTATATGTATCTGTTTAAAGGATTGGTCCTAAATTATATTCTTCTGTACTAGAAATGTATCCCCTGACCATACTTGAAAAGCCCCTAGTGACGGGTGAGCTGACCATTACTCTCCTGGGAGCCAGCTTGCCTCCTCAGTGTAAAAGTACTGCTATAGAGAGCTCCACCAGGGACACATCACCAGAGGAAGGAAGGCTGCGAGGCAGCAGAGAAAGCCAGCAAGTCAAGAGACCTTTTTTTCAGCTGCCTGCCTCCTCTGCAGTCTTGCAGTTCCCAGTGTCAACAGCCATGCTCCCCTAATTATTATTATTACATCCATTTTTCACAACAGTAATTCCCAGAGCATCTGTGAGACTTTCCAGCACAATTCACATTCTCCTTCTCAACACCTTCTCCAAGCAAAATGGGAGGAATCCTAATTACCATCCATGGTGAAAAGCCAGAAGAGAAAAAAAGATTGGTAGGAAGAGTGGCACCTTGCAGAGGTGGCAAGAACCAGACATGGTTCAGTCTCCCACAGAAAAGCAGCTCCACTTCTGTCGGTGCCTCTCAGGCATGCTGTCCCTGCACATCGGGTCAGCATCCCCCTCACTGACTCCCGCGTCCATCAGAGATAAGGCACCTTGTAGCAGGCTCCTGCTATCTCGAATTATGCAGAGGAACATTTCCCTGGGAAGACTCCTTCCAATGACATTTCTGATCAGCAGATTTGCCGTCACCTAATTTATACAGCTCTACTGGGACATGTCATTCATTTTCATAAAGTATTGTGAGTTCTTCAGTTGGAAGATGCTAAGTAAATGCAGTTATCACCTGGAGAAATGAACTCTACATTGTTTTCAAATTAATGCAGTTGGTACTTTTTTTTTTTTTTTTCCCCTCAGATTTTTTGTTCTTTGTCTCACACACCTATAAAAATCCAACACAACTGGTCCTTACCAGGCTGGGAGAGTTCCTTACTCCCAGCCCTACCAGTTTTGTTTTCCACTTTTTCATCTGGCTGGCTGTCTCTAAAGGATTAATTAAGCATTAATTTATTATCTGTCAGCATTTCTGTTAAGTAAAACCAAGACAATTTTGCTCTTGGTCAGGTTTCTGGTAAGGAAGAAAGTGTGTTCATTTTGTAATGATGCACCGGAGTTCCCGAAGTTACTGTAAAGCACTCTTTATAAAGTGTGAAATGTAAAAACAAAAGAATAAACCAAAGCCTAAAACTAAAACCACTAAGGAATAATGATGAAAAGGGAAGAACGCAAACCATATCTCATCCTTACTACTGGAGATACATTTTATAGCTAATGCATTTAATGAGTCAACATTGACTTATATCGCCTGAGAGCTTACTGAATTATTGAGTATCTGTGGTATGGATTATATGGAAAAAATAGTTTGAAATGGCTTTTTCCTCTGTGCAAATTTAATTTTATTTATATTCAGCTACAGTTATTTTCTGAGGTTGTTATTAGACGAGTTCATCTTTCCTGTATATTTTAAAGACCTAATGTGGTTTAGTAAAAAAAAATACACTTTTAACAGAAGCTTTAGAAGCTCTGGGGTTTGAAAAACACCTGAGGAAAGCTTAACTGAAAGAAGGACAAAAGAATAAATCAACAACAGCGTTTCTCTAAGACATATGTCTACTAATTTACCCTGAATAAAGCATCTGACATATACTGGGCTTTTTTTCAGATGGATAAATATTGACTTGGTTTGATTATTTTTTTTTTATGTCCTCTAAATAAATAATAACAACAATCTTAATATTTAATTTTCCCCTTGGGTAATGGGAGGGCACACTGCTGGTGAACAGAGATGAAGAAGGAGCTGCTCCCGGCACAGGTACAGTGCATCCTTCACTGTGGACCTGTTTATTAGATTTTTCAACTTCCAGTCTTAGGTGGTAGATTGATTTGGCACAGATTAGATAGGAGGTAGAAAGGAAAGCTGTCTTGTTAACCATTTCCCATATGATGATTTAACATTGACTTGGCACTGTTCTTTAGTGCCCTGCAAACAGTTTTCCAAAAGGGATGGTGTCTGCAGCTCGTATGCAGAGCTTTCTGATAGCTCTGCTTCACAGACATTTCTCTGAAAACCTGGCCATGGATGACACACCAGCGGGAGCCATATTAGCAATATCATGCTTGTCAAACACAGCTTTGAGAAATATTATTTATAGGGCTGGCTAGTAAACAAATCCATTTTGTGAAAAACGTTCAGGTTTCAGAATGTGATTTTGGTCCACATCAGAATGAAAATGAGAGCTGTCAATTTTTTTTTTTTTTTTTTTTTTTTTTTTTTTTTTTTGTGCAGGGAAATAAAGATCCTGGGGACTAGCCAATAACTGGATTGTCAGGATGTGCTCCTGGGATGAAGAGATGCCAGAACTGTGTCCACATTTCTTCTGAGTCTGCAAAACACACAATTCAACAACAATAACAAAAAATATTTTCTCATGAAAAAATGTCATCAACACTTTTGCTACCAACTTCAGTTATTAGCCACCTAGTAACTGGTTTTGCATCTAGTCTGAACAGCTAACCTCTATAACGTGCACTCCGTTTCTGCACTGTTCCTGCCTGGCTAGTTAAACCTTTCATCTTTGTTCCTGTTAATCCATCTGGTGCTTCTTAAGTGAACCAGATTTACTAAACAACGAGATTTGCTGCCACAGCCAAACACATCCATCACCTTCCTTTTAACTGTGCTGTCTTCTAGAGCTGTATACCCCAAGCTGTATGTGCCTCGTGGTGGGCAAAGCAGAAGACTCTGGTTCTTGAGTGCAGCCCTCAAAAATCATAACACATATGTTAGCACGGCGCTCATTCTCCAGGAAGACTTGGTTTCACTGGACCACTGCCTAAATAAATGCAATTTGGAGCAGAAAATCTGTATGTATCTGATTACTCAGTCTCCATCTTTCAAACCATGTTCTTGTCCTCTGCGGTCAATTCCTGAAAAGAAATACTCATTTGCTTAGCTTTCATACTCTTAAATCAGTGAAGCTGCTCCCATCCATCAAGCTAGTCTGGTGCACTTGCGCAGAATAAAGGCCTTATATTTTAAATTCCTTTATAAAGCAACTTTTCATTTGGGGAGTGATTACATATTGTAGAGGTATTTCCCATTCTGAGAGTATGACACAGTGAAGCTTTAATTCCTCTGGTCATCACCACAGTGCAAATAATGGGGCAGGAGTAGGGAAGACCCAGAGCTGCTGCTGGCATACTAGCAAATTTATCTGCATAGAAAGTGCTGACAGAAAGGGTGCAGTCACAGGACAAGTGATACATATATATATAAAAAAAAAAAACAAAACACAACTTTCATTAGCAAGAATTAATTTGCACTGTCTTGCCAGACTTACTGCGCATGCTTAGGAGTTTTGTAAATAAATATTGCTGTCTGTCTGCTGTAGCTGGGGACTTTGGTATAATTTAGAGGTAAGCCTGCAGCTATGGGAAGCACTGGGAAGACGTTCCCCATGGGCTCCGCTCCCTGACCTGTGCTCTGAACACCACAGCATGCTGCCACCCTATAAAGCATGAAATGAGACTGTTTGTCACGTTAAGAAGGGGGGTTTCTTCAAACCCTTTATATTTGATCAGCCTGTCAGTTTCCCAGGACGAGACCCTTGTGTCCGACCAGCCTGTCTGCTACCTGCATTGTGACAGCCACTGTGTCAGAGGGTGATGGCAGTAACCTGTTCAGGGACCCCTGCTGACAGCATCACTGAGTCAAATCCCTTATAACAGCTACCCAGATCTCCAGAGATATATACAAAATGAACTTCAGCTGAAGATTTTTATTATACAAAATGCAAGTTTGTGACAGAATAAGGTTCCAAGTTTGCCGGTGATAATACCCTGACTGCAAAGCAAGCAGCAAGCTTAAAACAACACACTAATAACAGCTGGCATGAGTCAGTCATAGAATAAAGTTCTTACCCGGCAGGTGTCCCTATGGGGGAGAAGACAGGTTCAGCCCATCAACTGATCCCAGAAGTTACGATGGAGCTTTCCCTAACTTCTCCCCTCCTTTGTTTACTTTTTATACTTCACAGTACATTGCATATTCATCAGACACAGGATAGTTTCCTGCTTCTAACACAAATTAGTACGCATCCTCAGATAGCACTACTAAAGTTCTTCACTAACTACACATGCTGCTCAAGTGGAATTTTGCCCCCTTTTGTGGGGGGGTGGTGGGGTGGCATTTGAGTCAGAGATCGAGATCTACCACCACCACAATTATCTTTGTCCTGTTTTCCACTAATTTTCTGTTGATGTCAGTGGATTGCAACAACCTTTTCAGCTGGTCTCCTCTTATAGCCAGAACTTTCCTCACTGGAAGGTTTCTTTCTGCGTAACTTAGATAATGGTGTTCTTTTCACTATCTGTTCTTCCTAAGGCTGACTCCCTTGATGAAAGGTCCCTTCATTCGTAACAGCTTTAGAGAGTGGGTCAACTTGACCTAACTTTATGCGCAGATTTGTATATACTTAAACACTAAATCAGAGTTTAGTAATTTAGAAGTTTAGACAAAAATTCACCCCCTTTGGACTTATTTCAGTCCAGGACCAGTTAATTTTCTTTACATGTAGGTAGACCTTGAGCAACTCTAGTCATACATATTGTTGTTACTTATTGGTATCATGTGCCCAGTGAGGTGTGGTGGTACCTTGGAGGCAGGTAACTTTGGAATGGAGGCGTGCATTGGTATTACAATGAGATTATTTCATCTGAGGAAAGTAATTTTGCCAAAATGGTTGGCTGAGCAGCAAACATCTTCTCATAGATTCTTCACATGACAACTGCTATGCAGCTCATCAGCTGTGGTGCCATCAAGTTCCCATTCCAGCAGGGAGTACAACAGACCCTGGCCACAGTCTGCTCCACTCCACCCTCCGTTACCCCTATCAGCACGTGCTGAGCTGGCAGGGTGTGCTGCTTAGGGAGCTGCGGTAAAGTAGATTCTGTGTGGGCCAGCCATCCTGAAAGTGATAGCTGTATTTTACCCTAAAAAAAGCCTTCTGTAATACTATGCCTCTATTAGGTCCCAGTTTTCTCTAATTTCTCCCCTCAAAGTAATTTTCCCACACTGTTAGACAGCCTGATGTTACAGTGCATGAAGAGGGATATCCTAGCTCAGGGCACAGTGACTAGCTAGCAAATATGAGAAAACAAATCTCAAGAAACAGAGGAAAATGCATACCAAGTAGGTGGATGTATCTTATGTGCCATACTTAAAAATACCTTCTCTCAGGAAGGTGTTAAAACTTAATCCCTCAACACACTGCTCCCTTTGAAGGAGCTAGGAAGAGCTTGTGCACAAGCTTGTGAAGGGAACCTTGTGGGGCTGCTGTGGAGGGTTAGAAGGAGCAAGCAAAGGCTTGGGAGACACAGGGAGCCACCCTTACCCCTTCACTCTGCTTCACAGCAGAGGAAGAAGCCACATCGCATTAAAACACACTCCCAAAGAGGCACATGCACTCCTGCAGCCTTCACAACCTCATCACCAGTCAGGACATTAAGACCCATTACCCCACTGACCAGAGGTCTCTTTCTTCAGTATCAGCAGAAGGGTGAGAGGCAGGTTGAGGTCCAGGAGCTCTGCTACCCTGCATGGGTCCTTTGCTTCTGTCATTGCTGCTCTTGCACCTCAACCACAGGAGGGCTTTAGCTATTTAACCCACAAATTGCTGACACCACAGCAGACCGGCAAGGGTCTTGGCATGTGCCAGTGACTCACCTACGCTCCCCAAGGCCATCCTCAAGGGTTGGTGGCACTTGCTATTCAGGTTGGCGCTGCTGACATGGGCAGCTGGCAGGAACTCAGCAATGTAATTTAAAGCTACTTTTAACCCACAGTGCAGCCATTAACCTTCCACATGGGCACCAGCAGATGCAGTGCCGGAGGGCGCGTGTCAGGTCTCCGTTTTATTTCCACAAGGCTACTGTGAAGGCACAGGCTCATGAGAAGTCCCAGGATCACTGACCCTTTTGGAGAGGTGGTTGGACTAAAGGCTCAAGTAAGGTCACTCGTTACACTGCTAACTGATCAAGACATTTGTGCAAGCACCCCTCCAGGTCTAATGGGACCTTTAAGCTCAAGACTTCATTGTGGAAAAGTGCCTAAACTGTTCCACAGATAAAGGTCTAGTCTAGAAATGGTGAGCCTCTCTCTAAAGAAATACTGTACTTCTGGGCCACTCTTCACCTCCGTTTCTGTCTTCTTTAGCAAGTGTTGTTTGCTTTAGATTGTGGTGGCTTTTAATAATGTCTTACCTTACTCTTCCCGTGGCTGAACTTTAAATGGAGAGTGGCAATATATACATGACACAATAAAAAAGCTCCTACACCAAAACCACGTGTTGAAGGAGGCTCTGAGTCATTCTAAGGTTTCCTAAAATTGCACAGTGAACAAAATTTGACATGATTTTACACTATATTTGTATAATGTTGCTGTTTTAAGAGAAATACAGTTTAAAATTTTTTCATACAAATAATCCTCATTTAAGAGTCTATCTACTTTTTTTAATTAAGACAATACTGCCTCACACATGGCTAGACAAGTCCTGTTGAATATGATGTTACCTCCCCAGTACTCACTTTTGGGCTGCCAATGATGTGTTACCTGCCTTCCTCCTTCCCATCAATCAGCATACACATCCTGGTGGAAGAACAAAGTTTCCTGCTTTGAGTCAGTACTTGCCAAACAGCATCATCTGGGAGACAGCCTGACACTGATGAGCCAGGTTGAGGGAGGGGAAAGAGCAATACAAATCTGGCTGGATCACTGGAAGTATTGAAATGGCGACTTGTTCTTCTGACTATCCTGGATTCTATCATAAAATAGGCAATAATTTCTAAATGCTTTGCGAACACCACATATTTGATTTTTTAAAATATTTAAGTTTACGTTTTTGGTTGATCTTTTTAATGATTGTTTCTCCTCATCTCAATGTATTTGTTACTATACATCATTTTTCAAAAAGAAGGCACAAAATAATTGCAGTGCTTTAAAAACAAATGAGTGATGGCCCTTTCTATAGCAGAAAATACAGACATAAGTTTTGTGTACACCCCACTACCTAAAAAGCCTTTGTGTCTGGGACAGATAAAGATCCGCATTTCAAGTGTGAGTGACAACAGGCAGCCCTTTTTGAATCCATACAATAAGGGACTTACAATA